>NC_092629.1:87766179-88366179 GCF_039555335.1 Amphiura filiformis
TCTATAATTTGCATAAATTCAAATGGCCGCTAATTAGTGTTATTTCATTTCGTTGTCGAATGATCGAGGGCAGCAGTCTAATGATTAATATGCGAAATTATCTCCACTTGACAGGATCTTGCTCATGAGGGTTATATTGCACCACGAAGGGCAGCAGAGGCTATGGCAAAATTTCTAACTAACAAAGATGCTGAAATTATGGATATTGCCTGTGGAACAGGTCTTGTGGCACAAGAGGTATGACCGGATTTGTGTTGTTGTTGTTGTTTGATCGGATTTGTGTTGTTGTTGTTGCAGTTGTCATCGTCATTCTCATTAGTATCGTTGTCGATGTTGTCATTGGTGTTGTAGCAGGTCTCAAAATACTCGTTTACTCTTTTTTTTCGGTTAAAAACCGCCCGTTAATTAATGCGTAATTTATCTTTCGGGATTTGCGGGCTAAATGCGAAAACTACCCATTTATTTTGACCTACTACAAGCCATGTGCTGCAATTGATAATCTATTATTTCTTTTTATTAGATGATAAATTAATTCCGACAAAATAATGATAATTATTTTTGTATATCTTTACACTCATGATTATTCAAAGTACAAGCTATAAATAGGTATGTTTTCATGTTATGCTTACACAGTTGACACAACAAGGATTTAAACATATAGACGGAGTTGATATTTCCTCGGAAAGTTTGAAAATTTGCAAAGTAAGTGGATTGTACCGACGCCTAATCTGCGACAGCATCGGAACCAATAAACTGGATATAAATGATGGTAAGCTATAAACAATACCCTGATTATATTTTTAGAAAACATTTTTGCATGCTTTTATATAAAACGATTTCTTTTCGCATCTGTTCATCACATTCTTTCGGACCCTTTCAAAGTGACACAGGATTCAAATGTGTCCGAAATTACCAGCTATTCTGCCCAGACAATCCCGTATAACAACCTGTTACCGACTGTCAACATTTGACAACCTTAGATGAAGGCCACTTTTTTTAAAGCTTAACTGGAGTCCAAGGTCATCTGGTGTAACTGATCCCACATCTAATGTCCATTTTACTAATCTTTACGAAGCTTTGTAAGTCTCAAAGTCGTTCGAACTTACGGCAAGTCGTAAGTTCCATTTCAATTAACTTACTTACGAACCACGAACGGTACCCTTCGAAAATAATAGGGATTTATTGCAGTGACCCGTCGTTAAGGGGTACTACACCCCTGTGGTAAATTTGTGACTATTTTTGTATTTTTCTCAAAAACTAATAACACACTGGTAACAAAAGTTATGTATATTACTGGGGCAAGGAATCCAATTACTACTCTGCAATTTCAGTGTCTCAAGAAAAGCGGTTCAGTATATATGATAGGAAATGAGGTACAACCTTGCGGTACCTCATTTCTTATCATAAATAACGAACCGCTTGTCGTGGTCACTGAAATTCCAGTGTAGTAATTGGATTCCTTGCCCCTATAATATACATAACTTTTGTTACCAGTGCAGTTATTAGTTTTTGAGAAAAGTGCAAAAATAGTCACAAATTTATCAAAGGGTGTAGTACCCCCTTAACTAAAGTTACGTCTAATATTCACGTCTAATAACACGCTTGAATACTAGAGACACTCCTTTAACAACTTCCATATTCGTCAATTTTATTTTTAAATTCCAGATACCTACGACGGTTTGATTATATGCGGGGCTCTCGGCCATTTAAGTCTAGAATGCTTTCCACAATTGATACGCATAGTCAAACCTGGTGAGCAGTCCGGGCAAATTTCCATATTAGGAAATGTGACAAATCTGGTGATACATTTCCTCATCAGGAAATGGGTCCTTTTGCATGTCTGTTGAATTTGGCAACCTTAACTATTTTTTTGGATAGACACTTTATTATATTTTATTTTTGATCATAAATCTTGTTTTGGTGATTTGTTTAATATATATATCACGCAAATCTTCCGCGAGTTTTAATTTATTTGCCGTGAGGTTTGCATTATTAATTTAAACAATTGTTTGATAAATTTTCTCTTACTCTTAACTCGTAATTCAATCGCGTTTTTAATTGTTTTTAAGGTAGGTGGGGGAGTATTATTAGAAAACCCACATAAAGACGAGAAAGTACCCATTTTGGAGAGAGATGTCAAGGCTAGGCGAGAAAGGCGAGGTAGCCTATTAAAAAGGCGAGGAATGACTTGCTCGGATCATGGGCAAGTTTTGCGAGGAAAGGCGAGGTACATCCGTACGTCCAGACCTGCCAGTACAGACATCTTGTCTGGAGCAGCATAGCACCAAATTAACACCATTGTTACCATGTTTACTCAATTGATCATAACCTTCCTAGGCTCTTTGACTAAGTGTGTTTAAATAGGTTGGGTGCTACTTATATTCCAGACAAAATTGGATGTGTTGAAGGTACCTCGCCTTTCCTCTCCATTGTCGCCTTTCCTCGCTATTCCTCGCCTTTCGTCGCCAAACTTGGCCAGAATCTGAGCAAGACTATTTAGTTATCTCAACCTCGCCATTCCTCTCCTTAAGGCTACTTCGCCTTTTTTCGCCTTTTTTCGCATAGTCTCGCCATTTCTCGACAAAATTGGTGCTTTCTCGCCTTTGTGGGTTTCTAGTGCATGTCTTGTAGTTATAGAATTCATGATATTTATCATTTACAGGTGGTCCAATTATATTCAGTGTGGATGGTAACAGCATGGATACTTTTGACCATTTTAAAGACGGAAAATTTGAAGCCGCCTTACAGGAACTGGTTCGCAATGGATTATGGATAAAAGAATCATACGAGCTTATCCCAGATTGGGTATTCAACAGACCAGGGCATCAGTATGTGTATAAAGTAGTATGATTGCGAACAGAGAGAACAGTTTTAGTGAAATGGACCCCAGATGTGAAACATCTGAACTACAAAGATACATTATCGATACTCTCGAAAACGTGTAAAAACGTTGTCTAAAAGCCGGTTTTCTCAGCAAATAGATATCCCGGTTTGTAAAACTTATTTAGACATAAGTATTTACCTTTTTATTTACATCCTGTTTACGCACCATGTTTAAAAAAACTGTTTTGCAATGCTTTGTTTTGATATTAGTGATATCTTAAGTAGCATTACATATAACTGCCTATATTCATGCCAAAATATCCCCAGGATTAAAAAAAAACCATTAGTATAGTAAATTTGCCCCGGTCATGCCGGTCATAAACAACTTTTGTTGACTTAGTGTGTTTTCTTGTGCATCCTAAAGTGCACATTGCTTAAAAAGTGTTTTTGCCTCCCAAGGGAAAAGCAGGAAATGGAAAGAAATGAAGAGAAAATAATAGCAAGGGAGGAAAAAAATGAACGAATTTCCCGGTGCATCTTCTGTGCTGCCCGTTTCTCACCCACCACAATTCACCCTGATCATTATGGGCTAATATCAAGATTTTTTTTTTATCTCACAAACCGAAATTGTCAAGAAAGTTTAAGGGGGTCCTGATCCCCACGGCTCACGCCTATGGTATGCTGCGCTGAACATAAATGCCCCCTAGTGCATAAACGTATTATTTGGCCTTGGATCAATCTATGGTGGGAAGAGCTAAATGAAACTACCGGATCAGAGACACCCACCCCTAAAATCACAATAGTGGAAAAACCGAGGGACAGTTCATTATGAAATAGATATAGGAGTAGGGCTGGCACTTTCCCTCTTGTAAGGAGCATTCGGTGATTTCAAAATATAACAAATATGGTCATTGGGTAAAAGCATTATTTTTGGCATTAGGTGAGAGCAAAATATTGTCAAAACCTCAAGTGATCTTTGCAATACTTTTCAGATTTTATGTCATTATAATAGCTTCATGTCAATGAGCAATGACCAATTCTCTATAAATTGCAAATCTTGTGCGAAAAGTTTCACCTGTTTTGTCAAGTATTTAATATGAACACTCTCTTTAGTTTAGCTCTTGATCAGAGCTCTCGCAGTACCTTAGAAGATCCAGTGATCCATGAGTAAAATAAACCTAAGCAAGTGACTAGTAAAGAAAATGTAAGGCCAATCCCTGCCTGGTTAAAAAATTAATACCACTCGACTCCTAGTACAGCGTTTGCCGAAGTCAAGCTACATGAGTCACCACCAACCGCTAAAGTCCACTCACGTCTACCAGGTTTTAATGTGCATCCCCCAGGACTCTACCAAACCAACTTTTTTAGCTTCCTTTTATGGTCCTATAACACATTCAAGATGTTAACAAAAAATATTTCCCGGCACTCCGGCCATATTCAAGGTTAAAGATCAACATCCAAGCCTATACTCGTATCTGACCTTTTCATAAGTATTACAATATTATTTTGGGGTGCCTATATTATACCAGGTTGGACATCAATTTAATACAATAGAAGAAGGTCAAAATTGGTAAAGATATAGTAAATATTTGACACGAAACAATATTGCATGCGAGAAACTGCTTACTTCGATTTCCCCCTATGATTTACTGCACAAAAATAACTGTTTAAGGGAAGGGGTATGAACGTTTGGACAGTATTTATTGTGGGACATTAGAGCACATCAGACATATCGAATTGCATTCTGAATACGTAGAATGTCCTTCTGATATCAAATAATTTTGATTTTTTGAAATTCGCAATGTAATACACATTTTATGGCAAATCATTAAAAATTGATATTTTTGATATTTAACAGTACGAAGTAAACTTTATAAATATGATGATTTATACTTAACGTGTATGTAGGTGGAATGAAAAGCCGACGATCAATTGAACATTTTGACCTTTTGTATTGAATATATGAATTTTTTCCCCCAAACACAAAAAATTTTTTTTTCAAGCTTCAATATGAAAGGTCAACATTTTCAATTGATCGTCGGCTTTTCCTCCGAGCTACATTCACATTAAGAATATGTGACCCCTCAGCACAACTGAGCCCTGAAGTCGCCAATCATCATTTTTGAGATATTCAACCACAATATTCTGCTTAAAATTAGCTTTAAAATGATGTATATCATGTCTATAGTACTTGACATTTAAGTAGTGAAAAATCAATGAAACAGTCAATAAATCCTTTGTTTCCTATTGTTTATTGTTAAGTTCAATGGAGCATATCTCAATAGTGGCACTGGCGACATCCGGGCTCAGTTGTGGAGGATGGTCACATATATCATTAGATTTATAAAATTTACTTCGAGGACTGTTATATCAAATATTTGAAAAATATCAAATTTTTATAAATTGTCATAAAATTTGTATCATATCGTGATTTTCAAAAAAAGAAAATTATTTGATATCAGAAAGACATGCTTCGTAATCAGAATGCAATTCGATACGTCTGAGGTGCTCTCATGTCCCATAAAAAATACTGTCGAAACGCTCAAAACGCTCATTCCAGATCCCTTAATAGGAGGGTAAATAACACGAAATCCACATAATACGAGTACTTACCGTCAGGCAAAGCTTTTGTTTTCTATTGTTTTTACATGGGATAAAACGATCTAATTACTCAAGGTGAATTTTATGATGAAGCCCAAATCATGTCAGAAGTTGACAAAATGTTCGCTAGAAAACTCAAAGCAAGCTTCTGGGACCCCCATAGAAGATCCACTGAAATGCTAATGGATTTAGGTTGAAAACACTTTCATCGGAGATGTTATATTCTGTGGATATCTCATCTTTCTTTTTTGGTTCTTTATTATCAATGTCACTGTACCAGTACTTATATCATTAGTATGTGACGGCAGCAAGTCTTTTGGACCTTGGATGATCTTCAAGGACGCTCATTCCATCCTTGAACTCTTAGGACCATTTCGTTGCTGTTGAATATCATTGACTTCGTCACAATTTACAACAACTGTACATTGTTAAATTTCACTACCGTCGGGAGAAATATCGGTGGTGACCCTGTGTTCACTTCTGATAGTACCTAGTACCTGTGAATTCGTCGGGTGTGACGGATCTGCACTTCCATAGTGACGGATGTTAGTTCTCAAAAAAATTGCGCAAGACATAGTGACGCATAACTTCTGCAATCTATTTATATAAGATGTACGAATTACTACATTTTAACGTTGAAAATATCTTTAAAGGGTCTACTTTTATTAGTACATGAATTGCCGAACATTGGCAAGTTTATAATCTTTCAAAGCTTTCAAATGAGATCAAAATCAATACCGTGTGACAAAGTAGCATATCTTGTTCTACGAATTTTGACCCCCCCTCATAAATCTATTACTTAGCATTTTCATTATGCTTAGTCCACAATCTGGGAGCATTGGCAGCAAAAGCGCGGTCAGCAAAAGAAACACACTCAGTTATTGACTTAACAAGACAGGTACCATCTGAGCTGCATTTGAGTAACTCAAATTTGAAGCATATAAATGATGTCAGATGAAACTTTTCTGTGAAGTGAAGTGCATTATATTATGTGCGATAAATTTGTAATCAACATCAATGTGCATAATGTTGTTTGACGGGAAGCCAGTGGAGTTCAATATGAGTTCTGGAGTGATGAGTCAAACTTGCATTTTCTAAAAATGTCTTGCTGATGTGCGCCGGAGAGTTTGAAGCTTGTTCTGCAATTTCTTGCTTATCCCCTCCAAATGACTATTGCAGTCACTAGTTTAGTGGCATCGAAGTGTGTAATTTCCGCGCACGTCCAACATTCATGAAACATGGATAAAAGCTAGTTAGCAGTTTTTTATCATTGCTTGAGCTGACATTGTCTCAGAGCAATAACCTCCGCCGAAGACGCCGGTTGACCTGGTGAAAGCACTCCGGTGAGTGTACCAAATTTGAGTAGTTTAGAAATATAATTTTGCTTTCTATTTACATTTACGGCTTACGTATGAATATACATCATTATTATATTCGAAACTTGTTTCCACTTTAAAATTCTGTAGGATATGACTGGAGAGGGTTACACTGGACCTCGATGGGCAGCAGCAACGATGGCAAAATTGCTGACTAACAAAGATGCAGAAATTATGGATATGGCCTGCGGAACGGGTCTTGTGGCACACGAGGTATGACCGAAAATTATAGAACATCTTTTATAATTTAACAAAACCACTCCACGTGCATGCACCCACGTAATTAAATGGCGGAATTCAAGAGGGGGGGCCTTAATACAAATGACTAATGGGTATGTTTCCTTTTTGGATGCCACATCTCCAAAAGACCACCGAAATTTGACCAAAATAGAGCTCCAAAACACACTTGATTTTGCAAATTTCATCTCTGAAAGACCCTTAAATTGCACATTTTCTGTGGGTTTTTTTCAGGCGATTTTCAACCAAAAAGCCAGAATTTGCCATTATTATACCGTCTTATTTTGGTTATGAAAATTGGGTGAAATTAATATAGAATGGTGTTTTTATTTGAAGACAATGGTTGACTGGTGTCAGTTTTATAAACGAGTCTTTAAAATATTTAATTTAGGACATTAAATATTAATATGTTTGTTTTATGGTGGATTACCTTTACACATGGATAATGAAATATCAAAGTATAATTATAATAATTATGCCTGTTCTCATCTTATACGTACACAGTTGACAAAGCTAGGATTTTAGAATATAGATGGAGTTGATATTTCTACAGAAAGTTTGAAATTTAGCAAAGAAAGGAGAATCTACAGACGCCTGATATGTAGTCGCATCGGAACCAACAAACTGGATATAAAAGATGGTAAGCTAACCTGTTTTAATAACGAAATCTTTTGGGATCTCGTCATCATCGGCATGTGGAGGGGGCACTTGGATTTCATTTTTTCGGCGGGCGAGTCACCCTTCCCACTGGCTACAATACTAATGGGCCGCTGGTGAGGATCACCTGTTACGAATACCGCAGCTGTCCAGGTATAGCAGGTGAATGTATTTGGACTCATACTGCAGTTACTGTCCGTTTTCCTGTACACAATACACAGTGCTCTTACCATTGACGCGTGACCTCTACAAATAGCGTACGTTAGAAGTATGGGGATTTGCCTAGTTAACGTCGCTGTGTGAAAAATAACCGGCCAATATTAAAAGTATTCTTCTAAAATTCTAGAAAATATAGTTTTGTAACATGTCCTAAATTTTTAGCTAATTTAGATGTTTGGAAATATTCGTACTTTGGTATTTTAGGAAGGATATGTAAACAACAGATAACACCAAAAATATTAAGAAATTATTTCCAAACCGTGTTTAGTCAACAATCATTATGTTGCTCATTTTCAAGAAAGCTGGTTAACAAAAAGCAGACCATTGTCTCATTTCGTGAACAATGGTCCACATACCATTGTTTCCTTGCGTTTCCTTTATAATCGGTTACCCAACTGAAGCTATAATACCAGCCTCATTGCTATACCACACATATAAAACAGACACATGTGCACAACCAGAGAAGATCTGATTTAATCAGTTGAGCTGTTTTCAATGAGTGTTATCTTCGTTTAATAGCTTTTAATGGGGTTTAAGTCCTGCAAAGGTCGTGGTGAATTCTACTGTAGACATGACTGCATCATGTCCGGCGTTCTTGAATGAAATTCCAGTCCAGCCTACAAGCCTACCAACGACCTGGTACGGTATGGACATCATATGCCCTGGGACATGCCTCTTGAGCAGGGCTCAAAAACTAAAGGGTCCAATCAATTTTCCCCGACTCTTTTAGCCCTGCAAAACCCCAAAGGGGTTTAAGGGGTCAAATGAGAATTTGAATAGCCCCAAAGTTCGGAACTTTAAAAATGGCCGAAAATCATTTTTTACTACTGTGCGTGCGCAACCAGGGGTAGATACAATAGTAACTGATCACGATCGATATTATTGCCTTGATATTGTATTGACCGGTTAACGTTGTTTTCATTATTTTGGAACGCTATATACAGGAGATTTCTTGGGTTTTATATCATAATTGGTTCCTTTTTTTTGTATGAAATTTAAGCTTCCAGAGGTCTATGCAGTTTGGTCAATTTCTATTTGTAATTTAAGGGGTCCAAATCTTCAAAAACAAAAAAGTAATAAATATTGCGACCTCTGCTGAGTCTTCAAAGCATATATTCGAAAAATATGCCACAGGAATTAGAGGTGACCTTAACAATGCTTCCGGCATAACACCTGTTAGCCCTCCCCCTCCCCCCCTCCGCCCTTCACCTTGCTATGCACCACTGGCATCGATGACTTCACATAGATTCGATAATTCAGTGCACATGTTTTGAGGTACGCCACTATGAACGCCAGGGGCGTAGCCAGCTTTCTTGGCCAGAGAGGGCAAAATACAAAATGTAAATTTTTGGGCACAGACGAAAAAAATTGCAGTTGCGTCATAAAATACATAATACAGGTTTTGTTTTTTAGAGAGACTGTGCATTTCTTCGAGCTTCCAAATAAGGCTTTGTTGTGACGATGTGCGCAAACAAATTGTATTTTACACTATTTTCGCCCATGATCGGGATAAAAAAAAAAGGCATTTGACACTATTTTGGCCCATGGTCGGGGTGCCCTTGCCCCTTTTCTTTTCCTTTGCCCTCCAGATTTTCTCTTTCTTTTTATGTCAGAGGGGCACTTTTTTTCTTTCATTTTTTTTGTCAAGGGGGCACTCTGCCCCTGCCACCCCGTTAACTATGCTACTGATGAACGCATAACGTCAAATGTCTTGTCCATAGTAAGTATCATAATATAATTATGTGTCAATTATTTATTATCAACTTTCAGACAGCTATGACGGCCTAGTTTTATGCGGAGCTCTTGGGAGCGGCCATTTAAATCTGGAATGCGTGCCACAACTGATACGCATTGTCAAACCCGGTGAGTCGAATTTGATATTAAGATGCGCAGTATAAAGATATTATTCCAGATATAGTTTTCTAGATTTTCATTTATAAATACAGTGGAAGTGTAAACAAACCATCTCGATTCAGTAGATTCTTACAAGATTGCCTTCTGTATAGTATAACTATACCATAATATTAGAAGGGACGGTTTTTAGCTTCATGCTATTCGTCCATGCCGTGACAGGGATTAAGCAAATGATGGAGCTAAGAGCATCGTTCACAAGAAATGACTATCAAAATTGAGGAAATTATGTCATGTGGGAGGAAAATGATAGGAGAAAAATATGCTCCTGGGAAAGATGGCACTTTCTACATCCCTGTGCGGTAATCACATACATTATTTATCATTTACAGGCGGCCCAATTATATTGGATGTGGATTCGGAATCCAGGGATACTGTTGACACATTCAAAGATGGAAAATTCGAAGCCGACTTGGATGAACTTGGTCGCAAAGGATTATGGGTAAAGGAGGGATACGAGCTTGTTCCAGATTGGATGTTCAACGGACCGGGGCATCAGTATGCGTACAAAGTAGTGTGATGGTGGACAGAAAGCACGGAGAATCAACCAGAAACTGTAAAAAATACAACAATTAAGATAACTCTCGGAAACGTATAAAAACTTATAAAAAATTTTAAATGTCTTTTTAAATCCAGATATTGTTATAATCAACACTGGAAAAAAAATGTCCACTTGGTTGAGTTGACAATTCCGTTTGAACAAAATATTAGTAGTAGTAAGCTCATGAACGCAAAACTCAAAAATATAATTACCGACCTCATATGTGACCGTACAGCACGAATGAGCCGTAAAATGCCCCTCTGGTCATTTTTACCTTCTTAGATATTTGCAAAGAACATGTTTCAAGGATTGAAATTTTACACAGACACAGTATAGGTATTATTACAATAATAAAAGAAGGTTGAGACTGATAATATATTGTTTTGCATATTTAATCAGCTGTTAATTCACCACTAATTGGTGCAAACAATAAACTTCTGAAAGACGAGATTACAAGCATATTGTTCAAAATATTTAAAGTAAAAAAGTCTGTTTTCTACATCTGTAACTCATGACTGAATCATTATTGGAGTTTTTAGGATAAAAGAGTTAGTAATTTGCTCTTTCTAATGTATTTGAATAATTTAGTGCTTATTATTTTAATTAATTAGCACGTGTAATTAACTTTTGCGAGGCGCAACCAGTATCATGCTGAGTTGACTTTAATACAGCTTTTAAGTATGACACAATCAATTGAGAATGAGCACATTGTTGGCATTGTCAAGTCATGTAATTTCATTTGAAAAGTGCTGTCAAACTTAGCTGAGCACAACATAATATACATCTTTAACAGTAAAAAGCACAGGCTGTCTTTGCGGTGCCTTCTCATGGTATAAAATTGGAAGAAATGGCACAGGCTATCTTTGCGGGTGCCTTCACAAGTTCACATGGCACAAAAAAAGCATTAAAAAGCACAAGCCATCTGTGATGTGCCTTCACATGGCAGAAATATAAAAATATTAAAAGTAGCCATCTTTGTGGTGCCTTCACAAGTTCACATGGTATAAAAACAAAGCATTAAAAAGCTTTGGCAATCTTGGCAGTGCCATCACATCGTATAAAAATGAAATAATACGTAAGAAAGCTAGACCATCTTTGCAGCAAGGCAGCAAGGCTGTGTTGATTTTCACACAGTATAATTGAAATAGTACAAATGAAATAGCACCATCACTTTTGCAAAGTTGTGTTGGTTATTCACACAGTAAAATTGAAATAGTAAATTTGAAATAGTACAACTGAAATAGCTCAATCTTTGCAGCAAGGTTCTGTCGATTTTCCAAGCAGTAAAATTGAAATAGTAAAATTGAAATAGTACAATTGAAATAGCATCATCTTTGCATCAAGGTTCTGTTGATTTTTCATACAGTATAATTAAAATAGCACAATCTTTGCGGTGCTCTCTCCAATATACATGTACAATGTTATGATAAACATTTATCCATTGTGACTCCCTTCTTAATTCTAACTGAACACAACTGACACGTAGTAGTGCCGTTTCTGTTTGAATGATTGGGCCTGTACGCAGATTGGGCTTCCGCGTAAAGATCATTGGACATAAAGTACTCTTGAACTTGTGCCAGGCAACACCTCTCCAGAAGTTTACCCATGAACTGCAATTGAGAAACCGGGCGATAATTCTTGAAAACGCTCTGGTCCAAATTTGATTTCTTCAGCAACGGAGACACTCTGGCCGTTTTAAAACTCGAAGGCACAGTTCCTAGTGACAGCGACCGGTTGATTATTTTGGTCACTACAGGGAGAAGACTCTCCACGCATTTTTTGAAGAGATCAGTTGGGATAGGATCAAGCGGACAGCTTTTCGTGGGAGATTCCATAATGATCTTGCGGATGTCATCACTTGAGAGTTCACGAAAAGTCTCAAATGAGCTAACATAAGAGCCTCCAGTTGCAGAAGATGTCTTGGGTTGATCAGCCGAGTCCAAGTCATTGCGGATCTTCTGGATTTTTTCATCAAAGTATGTAGCAAATTTCTCTGCAAGTTCATCTTCAGAATTGTGATCGGGAAGGGCTAGTTCGGCAGCGGGATTACATAACTTGTCAACAACGCGAAACAACTCCTTGCTGTCACAATCCTCTATCTTGGATCGGTGATGGTCACGCTTTGCCGTCTCAAGCATAGTCTTGTAGCTTTTGCTATGGTCGGCATAAATTTGCTTGTCTATTTCAAGTTTGGATTTGGTGTACTTTCTTTCCGCCTGACGACTCATCGGATGATTCCTCTGAAGATTCCTCATCTTCTGTGAGTTCTGGAGTTTTGTCAGGATCTGGACCTGGATCTGGGCAGGTTAAATCTTGCCTTCCATCCTATGCGCAATACTCACGAATGAACTTAAATAAGTATTCCTGACGCTTGTAGCTGAGACCTGGCAGATCTAGCGGTGCTGGCATTGCAGATGGTGGTGGTGGTAATCGACCAGGATTATTTTAGAGTTGCACCCTTCTCTCAGGAGTATCTGCAAATTCCTTAACAAAGGCTATCCCAGGGTAGTTGGCATCAAACCGGATAAAACACATAAAATAACAAAGGGTTTATTAGACACTAATAGACAAACATAAGACCAGACCTAGGTTTTAAGCTGGTATGTTAAACCATGCACAAGCCATTATTGGGCATAAACAAAATCTTTCAGGATGTCATCATGTTTTCAAGTGTTACTGAATTATATGCGTTTTCTGCAGGTACATTTACTACTTTCTCTATGTATAGATAGTTGAAGAGTAACTCAAAAACATAAGAAAAAACATTCAAAGGTTTGAATGAACATTGTCTCACCTTCACAAAGTTTTGAATTAAATTAAATACTGGAACTTACATTTTTTGCAACTTGCTACGTTGTGTCTGAAACCATCAGACTTCATCAGGCAACTGACCCGCTGGGCTGGTCATGTGACACTTTGAGACGGCTAGGGATCGTCTTTGTGGCCCGGTCCCATGCGTGAGATAAGTTGTGTCTCAGTCCCCCTTTCTTGTTAAGTGACGGCTGCTCTACTCTCTCCCAGATGGCTTCCTTGATGCCTCTCCTATGCCACTGTTCCTCCTTATCGAGAATCACTGCGTCCTCGGTGTCAATATTATGACCAGTGTCTTTAAGGTGAAGGTACACGGCGGAGTTCTGGGCCTCGTTTGTACTGGGCCTCCTATGTTGATTGAGTCTAGCTTTCAAGGCTTGTTTTGTTTCGCCAACATAGGCAGCAGAACAGTCAGCGTCACCGCACACTAATCCATACACTAAGTTTGAGCGTTTTTCTTTTGATTGTTTGTCCTTTACTTGAACGAGCTTGCCACGTAGGGTGTTATTTGGCTTAAATGACGAGGAAATCCCAAAAGCTTTGAGGTGTTTCTTTACACGTTCTGACAGTCCAGCTATATATGGGATTGTGACGCGAGCTTTGTTGGGTTGACCACCACCATCAGACTGTTTTTGGTCTTTTCTGCTCTTGTTGGCCTTCAGAAAAGCCCAGTTCGGATAACCGCAGTTCTTCAGCGATTCCTTGATGTGGTCTTTCTCCTCTGGGATAAGTTCGTTCTCGCTTATGATGGTATCAGCTCTGTATTGTAAAGTTCTTATTACTCCCAACTTGTGTATCAATGGGTGATGTGATCCAAATTGTAAGTAATGATCAGCGTGCGTGGGTTTTCTGTAGACATTTGACGTTAGCGAACCATCGTTCTTCACACTGATCAGGCAGTCTAAGAAAGCTAGCGTGTCGTCTTTACAACTTTCCTGAGTAAATTTGATGTTATCGTCTAGCTTATTGATGTGTTGAAAGAAACCTTCTAATTCGGTGCGCTCAATGATCACGAAGGTATCATCGACAAAACGTAACCAGAGTCTAGGCTTAACACCCGGGTATGATTGCAAGGCTTGCTGCTCGAAACTTTCCATACACAGGTTAACAACTATCGGGCTAACTGGGGATCCCATCGCAACTCCATGTTGTTGTTTGTAAAATTCACCTTGGTATGAGAAATAGGTGGTATTCAAACAGATGCTTACGAGTTCCACGATTTGCTCAACATTAAGGTTTGTCCGTTCACTCAAGGTGGTATCATTGTTCAAACACTCCTTTACAACTTTCAGCGCAAAGTCTGGTGGAATACATGTGAACAAAGCGGTAACGTCATACGATGTTATTGTTTCACCTTCGCTTAGAGTGATATCCTTAATTCGGTTGACAAACTCTTGGGTGTTTTTGATGTGGTGCGGAGATTGTCCAACAAGGGGGCCTAAGATTTTAGCCGCGTACTTTGCGAGATTATACGTTACAGATCCGATGCTACTCACAATAGGCCTTACAGGTATTGGTTCTGGCTTGTGAATTTTCGGGAGTCCATAAAACGCAGGTACTGCTGGCTCAGAGGGGGGATCTAACTGTCTCTTGTCATCGATGTTTATGGTTTTCTCAGTTAGGATCTTAGTAGTAAACTCAGTTACCTTTTTCCTGTAACCACTTGTTGGATTATATCCTACTCGCTTGTATGTTTGTTCGTCTTTTAGCAGATCATTGCACTTGTCATCATAGTCACACTTGTTCAAAACCACTACACACTTGCCTTTGTCTGCCGGGACTATGGCGATGTTTTCATCCTTAGTTAATTCCGACAGAGCCTTCCTCTCATCCTTGGTGATGTTTGATTGAGGTAGTTCAGTGTTACATAGCGTTTCACAGATCGTATGACGAAGTGTTTCGGCGTCCGATGGATTTAAACGACATAGCGACACGGCAGATTCAGTAACGGTGACGAATTCAGCAACCGGTACGCTCTCCGGTACGACGGCGTAATTTAAACATTTGGCGAGAACACTGACTTCATTCTTTGTTAAATCGCGATCGGAGATGTTTTTCACCCATTTTTCTGAGTTAAAACCGAGTCCAGAGTCGCCGCTATTCCTCCAATCCTTGTCCAAATCCGCTCGCGAACTTCTCAACTTTTGGAATTTTTCAAGATGGCGACCTTTCACCTTCCGATGTTGTGCTAACTGCGCATGGGTGGTGAGATCCCTAGCCGTCTCAAAGTGTCACATGACCAGCCCAGCGGGTCAGTTGCCTGATGAAGTCTGATGGTTTCAGAGGCAACGTAGCAAGTTGCAAAAAATGTAAGTTCCAGTATTTGATTTAATTCAAAACTTTGTGATTTTAACGACTGGATGACTGAGAATATTCACTATATTGTCTCACCTTATTATGATGCAGAGACTTGATTCCTACCAGAGGCTTTAAGAACGGCGAGAGGAACGTCTGAAAGTCGAAAGCTGGAACGTGTACTACGCCATCCTCTGTTCCAACCAATTGGTGTATATTCACGCCAGACAAAGTACTGGATCGACATGCTTCCTCTATATCACTAAGCGCAGAAATGTGGGAGCGTCTATATCTTTGCTTAAATACCGGTAGTCCAAATGTCTGGTGAGAACTTCGTATGCCCGACTACCAAGAAAGACAGCTTGATATGTTTGTGTAGGTGGAAGATACAATGCCAAGCCAAATACCACATTACATACCGGTTTTTATTTTGCCCACTAAAGTTATCGCAGTAAAGTACTGCTGTCTCTTCACCTAAACCATAGTTGGCAAAATAAAATCGAGATATGATAATACGGAATTCGACCCTTTGCCAATCACCATCCCCTCGTCAATGAGGAAGTTCACTTGCTGCCCTATGCCTTCACAGTGAACACCAAAAACTCCGCATTTCCGTGGCGTTAGAAAATAAAGCGGTCCCGGCTGGTCAGGGTCATTCGGGAAGTGAACCTGGATGAAGCAAAATTAATTATTAAAAAAACAACATCTAGATTATAATCTATATAAAAACTTAATTTTTTGTAGTATAACAATACAATATTATAGAATTATTGCATACACTATCCACAAT
Source organism: Amphiura filiformis (assembly GCF_039555335.1). Classification (NCBI taxonomy): domain Eukaryota; kingdom Metazoa; phylum Echinodermata; class Ophiuroidea; order Amphilepidida; family Amphiuridae; genus Amphiura; species Amphiura filiformis. Next base: position 87,782,441 of record NC_092629.1, read on the forward strand.
GTTTACACTGTAAAAATAGAATTAACCACTTTTTGGACATCCTGTATATCAAGATTCATTCCGTAAACTACATGCTCCAAAACTGATTTTGAAACCAGCCTGTTGAGCATAATCGAAGCTGTATACTATACTACCGGACCTTGAACATGGCGCATGACTTGTCAATCTGTCTGGTGTGGCCTGTATCAGTTGCTTGGCCTCAGCAACCTGCTGCTGGTAGTAGGGATAACCATCAAAATTTCATGTTGATCCTATTGCTACAAAAGATTGTTTTCTGAGTAGAACTAATCAACAGAAGTATTTTGGTGGTTAAATGGTCAAAATCGGTCAAAAACTTTTCGAATTATGAATTATCAAAGTTTCCCATTCTGACCGGTCATTGGAACGAAATAAAATGACAAGGTCCAAAAATAGCAGTTGGGAGCAAAATTGGCATAAGCATATATTTACCTTTATATATTTCTTTATTTTAACATATTTGCAAACATGAAACAAGCATATTGTGAAAGTATCAAAGGGTTTCTTATGAAATGGCACTTAACTAGTCACTGGCATAACTTATTTTTTCAAACCAAGGCATTGAAATCATGCATTTAGAGGACATTTGCCAAAAATCATCCAAGATAGCCGATATGGCACAAAATCAAAACTTTTTTTTCACAACCAAGAATTTCAATGTTATTGGGTTTAATATGACCAATTAGTAGGTGTATGTAAACAAAATCTTAAGTTTTGAAGGTCATTGACTCATTCACAACAACAGAGATTATCCTCATCATGCTCATGTGTATTCCTGTAGTATTCCTCATTCAAACCAAAGTAGCACTCAATACATTATGAGTATCTTTGTTCAAACCAATTCAATGCTTGACCTCGGAGTTACCTGCATGACTATCGCGGGCTATTTTGAAACAGTTATGGTTGCACATTCAGGTACTTCTTTTGAAAGTCCTAAACAAGGTATAGCCAGCAGCAAGTTGTAGATGTTATAGGCCTAAATATAAGAAAACGTTTAGGGTTAAGATCAGGTGAACAATACATCGAATGAGCACGAAACTTCACATTTATGTTCAGAAAGGTGTCTTCTTAACGTGATTTGAAAGGAATATAAAAATTCCAAAGGGAAGCTGGTGATTTAATTTGTAACTCGAGATCTACTTTTTCAATTTTTTAACCTTTTTACAGAGGGTATGATAGAGGTATTACTGGCAACTCTGCCAAATTACAGCTCAGTAGGCCACGTTACACCTGATCTTACTGATCTGAATATGTTGTGCCATTCTTGAGCAGTGCTAAACTCAGCCACTGGCAATTAAGCGCACTGTGGCGATGGACCAATTTTGACTCGCACTTACAGAAAAACAAAATAAGTTATGTTGCTGTAATTTGCAAGATAGTTACAAAATATAATTGGCAGTAACTTCCCCAAATTTTACAGAAAAATATTGAAAAACAAAAGAATGAGATCAATTTAGAAATGTATGTGCAAGCAGTGCACAGTTGAGCTCCCTGCATGTCTATGGGAGTGTTCTAATCAAGTTGATGGTTCATTGGTCATCCCTACTGGTAGGCCTACAGTTGCCTCTCCTGTTGCACATGTTGGAGATGTTCCATTTGCGCAGTGAGTTTCTTCTCCTTGTCAGTCGTGCTTTCATTGGCTGATGTATAAATCTGTCTATTGTTCTTCTGGCATGTCCAGCATAAGTCGGTTCTGGGACGTGTCGTCAGAATGAATGGCAGGTACTGCTTCCATGTCTTCAGAAACGAAGTACGTCCCATCAGTCTAACATCTATGTGAAGAGAAACGAGAGAACAAGGAAACGTGTTATTAATGTTAATGTGACAACTATTATGCAGTTAAAGTTATAGCATTGTCGGGATATCGGAGTTTTTTTAGTTATCTCTCTTTTTACAAATATTTTTTTTGTATACATTGAAAACAAAAATAATATAAAAAATATGACCAAATAAATATATATTCGTTTCTGGTAATAAGACATGTACTAAACAAACAGAGTCAGTAGGTACTAATTAAAAAAATACTAATACCATTAAATGTTTATGGTCGGTAGATTTTTTACACTCGGTTGGGTTACCAGAAACAAAATATATATTTATTTTTAAGTGGCCACAAAAGTACCTTCTCCAGTTCTGTCTTTCAACTCTTTGAAGTGTTGCTTGTATTGTCTCCACACTCTTGACTTGGTGTCGGAAGACGGTAAGAGTCGAACTCTGGGGTCTGCTGATTTTGCACATGCCACCCGCCCTGGAATTACTAGTCCGTTGGTTTCAGCATAGTTACTGATGTAATTAACAACTCAAAAGACATCGTTGGCTGCAAATGCGGACTTGTTGTTCTTTATCCCACCAGCATTTTTTCTGTGTCAGCTCAATCCCCTAACGATCATAGTGGTCGATCAGTTTGGTTAAAGTGTGATCACTAATTCTGAAATTTTAAAAGAAGAAAAAATAAAACAATTAACAAAACTTTCTCTTTTAATATTTTTTTCTTTTTGCTATGTATGTCTTGACCGCATGTGATAATCAGCTAAGCATGTATTTCATTCCAATGCTCACAATATCTATATAATTGGCCATAATACAAGAAATGATAAATTAATGAAAATACTCACACGTTGATGAAGCAGAAGGTGTCCCTGCAGACTTGTACACCATCTATAAAGTAGCCCAGTTGTATACGTTTCCTCTGCCGCTCCTTTACTTTCTTCTTGCTCTCTGTGAAGCGACCAGACTTCACCCCACCAGTGGCAATCCGTCCTAACAAGAAAATTTTCTTATTGTCTGGTGTCAATGCTAAAACCTGGTACCTTAGCTGAAAGACTCTTTCATCAGAAAATTTGTGAGAGCAGCCCAACTCTACATTTCTACATCGGCATTTTTTTCTTCTGATGGTCGCTATTTCTTCTTCGTCCTCGTTTGATCTATACTCCATTACGTTTTCTCTCATGATGTTGTCCGCGGGGTTAACGTTGAGCGCTGACTCATCCTCATCATCCTCATCATCATTATCAGATGTGTTATCTTCTTTGCCATTAGTGTCATTGTCACTCTCTGGTTCACTTTCACTTATGTAGATCCAACATTTCAATTGAATCACCATCGTCTTCGTCATCAGACTCTTCTTCTGATGAAGATACTCTATCGTCGAAGAATTCGAGAATCATTTCATCCAAATTCTGTTGGTCTTGTCCTTTAAGTCCCATAGATCGAGACTCCTTGAGTATTTCAGCGACAAGCTGACCTCCACCATCATTTCCCCCACTAAATAGCTACTAAATGTACTTGCCATCTTGGCCAGTGCCGTACTAACGCTGTTACTTACCTATTCGGTGAGGATGACAATTTTGAAATCCTTGTGTCTTTACAAAGAGAGTGGTAGACAAAGACCTGTCAAAACTGTTCCGGTTGTCCAAACACTCAAGTATCAGTAGGATGGTCCACAATAGAGTGATTCCCACAACATGAATAGGAATTAAAAAGCTGTAAAGTGGTATCAAGATACTACCATGTGATTCTATTGTCCAGTTTGCCATCAAGATTTTGAATGTAAACAGTTCAGACCCAGAACCACGATCATGTCAGTATTTTGTTCTGGGACTGATTATTCGGACTACATCTTGGCCACACTATAACAGTTCAGTTTTTATGGCCTGTGCTGCCAGTATGTTATTTTATTGTATATTTCATTCAATTACGAAAAATGCTTTAAAAAGACAATAGAGTGCCCCCCCTGACAAAAAAAAATGAAAGAAAAAGTGCCCCTCTGACAAAAAATGAAAGAGAAAATCAGGAGGGCAAAGGAAAAGAAAAAGGGCAAGGAGCCCATTTTCTAGCAAATTTCAGGGCGCATTGTAACAATAAAGCCATTTTTAGCCGGATAATGGGCGAAAATAGTGTAAAATACCATTTTTCGCGCTACGCGCGCACATCATCCCAATAAGGCCCTTTTCAGGAAGCTCGAAGAGATACAGTCTCTATGTATTGTATGATGCAACTGCAATTTTTTTCGTCTGTACCCCCAAACTTTTATTTTGCCCCCCCCCCTGCCGACCAAAAAAGGTGGCTACGCCCTGTTCCTGTCATCTCATTGGTTCAAAGTGCGGTCATTGAATTAGCTATGCCCTCAAAACAAATTATGGACCGGTTGGAAACAAACTATGGACCGGTTTGAGTCTACGCATGCGCAGGGATTCTTGCACGATATTGTGTCCGCTTCGGAATATCGGCAATCGCGTCGGACGTAAGAAGATCAATAATTTATACACATCTCGCAATTCAAAGCAGATAGTACAACATACCACACTTAGGGCTCCGCCTCCATGTGAAGACCTGAGCGCAAGAAAACCGTAAGTCCACTTGGCCCCTCAACATGTATACACTAAAGTTACGTATAGTTTCTTAGGGTTTTATAATGTTTAATACATGTTCCAGGGTGAAAACATCATGAAAGGTTGTGAAAGATTTGTTTTGGCCCGAACATGTATAGAACATTACCAAACTATACGAAACTATACGCAACTTTAGTGTATACATGTTGAGGGGCCAAGTGGACTTACGGTCTTCTTGCGCTCAGGTCTTCATGTATTTAAAACTCCTTGATTAGAGGATTGTATAATAACTGGATATGATTTTCTTGTTGTTCAGAAGATAAATATCTACCCCCCTCCGTTTTATTTTATGAATGTGGTCCATTGTTATGATGATAAATGAAGCGACAAGTGCATTGACATGAATTCATATATCTTTATAGTTACTATAACTTCGTTCATAAACGTCATAAAAGACATTTTAATTTCCTTTTGAAAACCCAAAGGTAAAAATAAGCTCAAAGTGACCTACCGACAACGAGCTCGAGCTAGCCACAAAAAAGTAACAATTGTGACGTGTCATGTCAAAAGGAGACACTTTTGGGCAGGTTTTCAATTTTGAGGTTTTTACATATCTTAAATATAGAGATATTTTGCTCTACAACCACGACAACGCAGTTTTTCCCCAATGAAATTGGACATTCAAAAGCGAAGATATTGAGTTTGTAAGTTATGGTATGAAAAAATATTATTGGAAACTGAGATATCGGCCTTTTAAAATATTATTGACAATGTTGAGAGTAGGAATTACCTTGAAAAATGTCTAAAAATTACAACATGTCAGTTATATTCCGGTCTGAAACTATCAGACAATATTTTTAACATTAATAACTTACATTACAAATTCGCAACAAGCCCAAATTGTGAAAAATCACCCGGGCAGATTGTTGGCTATTTCTCCATTTACGATCCTGCCCAAAAGTGTCTCCTTTTGACATGTCACGTGACATATTATTTTTTTGATCAGTTTGTAGAATAATGAAAACAAGGAGAACAGTGGCGTACATTTCCCTTTTGACATTGGGGGAGGGATATATGGTCGGAATAAAATTTTGAAGTATTATAGTCAATCCAACACCTTTTTGGAACATAGTATGTTTATGGTACACACGCGCGCGAAGTGCCAAAATGGCCATATACCAGCTAAAATGGTGAACCCAGCAAACGTTTTCAACATCATTCGCAATATGTTAGAAAGGGTTGCCAGAAAACGGTTAAATGTCGGGTTTTATCTAATTAGTCTAAACCAAAACTCAAAATATAACATGTTTAAAAAAATGTGTTTGCTGGGAAGAATATTGTGCAAAAGTGGAACAAATTCGCAACAATTGGCACATAAATGTTTTTTTAGACTAAAATGGCTGAATATAAGGTTAATTGGTCAGAAGCTCACTTACAGGCGTCAGCATTGGGGGATCTGATGATAGTATGGACCATCCCTACGCCTATGAATAGTAAAGGGCAATCACTCACAGTGAGTTATTAGGGGCACACATTAAAAAAAAAAAAAGACACGAACAGGTTTTTGGAAAAAAAAATAATATGGTGAGTAAAAAGGCTGTAAATGATAGATATTAAATGATACTAACAATAATGTTAAATGTATACGTCTTTTATACGTTTTTATAAGTTTTAGAGAGTTATCTTTACAGTCTCGGGTTGTTTCTCAGTTCTCTCCGTCCATCATCACAATACTTTGTACGCATACTGATGCCCAGGTTCGTTGAACATCCAATCTGGAACAAGCTCATATCCCTCTTTCACCCATAATCCTTTGCGAACTAGTTCCTCCAAGTCGGCTTCAAATTTTCCTTCTTTGAATGTGTCAACAGTTTCCCTGGATTCCGAATCCACATCCAATATAATTGGGCCGCCTGTAAATGATAAATAATGTAATCATCGCACAGGGATGTATAAAGTGATATCTTCCTCAGGAGCTAAATTTTGTTATTTCCTTTTTTCCCTATCCCTTCTCCCACCTGCTCCTATCTCCCTCACTTTGTGCCTCCCGGCGCATATGTACGAATAACATGAAGCTATTAACTGTCCCTTTATACTATTATGTTATAGTAATACTAGAGGGCGAATCCACCGAATTTTGCAATGGTCGATACCAGCGCTTGGCGGTCGCTAAAACCGTTTCTTGGGTTACAGTTTGGTGGCAGAGCAAGTAGGTTGGTTTTGCCAGTTAAAGTGTATTTCTTTGAGATAACAGTACCAGCAATAATTTTGAGACCATATTCTTCAAAACTGGAGCGTTTAATCTATTTTAGTGCTTATATATATTCAAATTTAACATTTCACCTTAATATAACTCCAAAACAATAGGTCGGAGATAGGTCAAACTGTATTTTTTCTGAGTCCTTATGATCAGGTGAACATTGTGATATGGGTTTTAAAAGGATTAAGCAGTTTTAAATTTTAAACCTGTAAAAACATTGACCTTAACCAGTTTGAATCATTGCCCTTGACAATTCTACACATCCTAATCCATTTTGTACCACCTTTGTGTTGGACTAGATTGAGTATGACAATATAGTGGGTGAATCATCACACCACTCCACGCCATACATAAATTCTCCCAGTCACATTTCCCCAATATGAAATTTTTAAAAAGTAAAATTTTAATTTTAATTCTTTTAAAGTTTGGCAGAGGCGGGGTTCGAACTCACGGCTCACCGCTTTGGCTAGTATCACGTATACCATACGTCCAGCGCCTTAGACCGCTCGACCACGAAGAACTTGATAGTGTCATCGTGAAAATTTATACATATAATATTAATAAATCGCAACTTCATTACTGCATCATATTTTGGAATTTTATCTGCTTAAAACATTAATTTGTATTATAATAAAGCTACCATTATTTATATTGTTGAATTCTCAAGCGCATAGAGACAATTAATACGAGGGTCCTATGAATAGGCCTACATACACAATACATAAAATCGATTTTGATATCGGCCATGTGCTCTGCTGTGCATGTGGTTTCCCGCAGTGGCGGAAGTTGTATTACGAAGTGCATCCGAACTCCATTTTGAAGCAAATGATTTTGACAAGGCATTGGATTGTTCCAGTTTGCATCCTAAATCCACATTAGACCCCTAATTTTATTTACAAAATCAAAAGATTAGATTATCATAACAACAAAACGGTAATCTTTTGTCGGGTCTAATGTGAAAATTACATTAAAAAAATACAGTTTTTACAGAATTAATTTTCACTTAATTAAAAAAAAAAAAAATGGCGTATATAAGATTGAAATAAATTATCTACCTTCTATACTAGATCAATTGTGACGCAAGTTGTTATCAAAAATTGTTGTGATAGATGTACAGTTAATATTCATATATTCCATTACCTATCTGATGGTACAGTTTTTACACAGAAAATATTTATTTGAAAAACCTGCCACTCGGCTTTTTCCGGAAAGGTCACAGGGTCGCCGTGACCTGTGCAATAATTACAATTAAAATTTTTCTTATTCTAACAGCAAGCGTTTCTAGAATATATTATGGCGAAATGTGGTGTAGTGAATCATTGAGTGATTCAAAGACCTATGAACTCGATCCTCAAAAGAGATCCCACCAGTGGATATAAAAAGAAAGTGATCGATTAATTGTCTACAGCAATTTGAGAATTCGGAGGCTATTGACAGACCATTATATTATAAATTATACCCGGGAATAGCCGGTTCCTAAATTCTACGGGCTACCAATGATCCACAAACAGCACCCCCTTACAACCGATCGTATTGTAGCATAGACTCCGTCACATACAACTTAGCCAAACACCTGGCCTACATAATCGGACCATTGGTCGGTAAGCCGAACACCACATTGTTAACTCAATTGTTGACAAACTCAAGGACATTCAGTTGGAAGAAGGGGAGACTATTACATCATACGATGTTTCTGCTCTCTTCCCCTGTGTTCCACCGGTCGAATTAAACCGTTAAAGTTGTTAAGGAATTTTTGATCAATGACAACAATTAAGCGAAAGAACAATGCTTCAGACATATCAAGTGTGTTCATTATTAGAACTGTGTATGAACGTCACATACTTTGTGTATAGTGGGAACCTGAGACGAAAATACAGATAACGCCATGACTGTGCCATGGATTCACCTGTTTCTCCGATCGTTGTGAACTTATTATATATTATATATTGAACACCGAGCCTTGGAGTCGTATATTGGTACAGCGCCAACCTATTGGTTTCGTTATGTGGATGATACTTGGGTTTATAGATCAAAGAAAATCAGCTGGTTCCATCTATCGCGCACATCAATAACATCAACCAATACATTAAGTTTACGCAAGAGTAACACACGGACGGAAAACTCGCTTGCCTGGATTGCCTTGGAAATATTCAAAGTATTAGAAAACTGATCACTTCTGTGTACAATAAAACACTCACACGGATCATTACCATTTTACGATGTTTAGTTCTAGAGAGGTTTGATACTAAATCCACGTGACATGTGCATACATGATTGGTATTGAATCATTTTCACTCAAAAGGTTTATATTTAATTTTCAAGATCAATGCACATAGCAGGTCTTTTCAACGTCATTACAAGGTTACAAAAAGAATATAACAAAGTGTGATTTTCCAATCTTGTGAGAATCTACTAAGTTTAAAAGGACTCACGTCATCTGTTCACATTAATAAAAGAAAAACTAGACAACAAAAAGTGGAATGATGCGCATTTTAATATCCATTTCGACTCACCAGGTTTGACAATGCGTATCAGTTGTGGCACGCATTCTAGATTTAAATGACCGCTCCCAAGAGCTCCGCATAAAATTAAGCCGTCGTAGGTATCTGGAATTTTATAACAAATAATTCATTGAAACATGTATTATAATCCTCACTATGGGCACAAGAATTTGGACCATATCTGTCATCAGCAGTGTGCATCAAAACATGTGATTATCGAATCTACGCGATGTCACCTGATGTCAATGGCGTAGACAATGGGTGGTGGGGTGGGTTGGGTGGCTATGGGGTAACATGTAAATGAAATACCACATCCCGATGATGAAGAGATCCCACAAGAATTCGTTATTAAAACATGTCAGCTTACTATCTTGTATATCCAGTTTGTTGGTTCCGATGCGACTACATAACAGACGTCTGTAGATTCCCCTTCCTTTGCTAAATTTCAAACTTTCCGTAGAAATATCAACTCCATCTATATTTTTAAATCCTAGCTGTGTCAACTGTGTAAAATGAGAACAGGCATGATTATTATAATTGTACTTTGATATGTCAGTATTTATGTGTTAAAAAATACAGGTTGCAGTCGGTAAGGAAGCAACAAGTTTCAAAAAGTGCCCACATCTGCTCTATTTTGAAATAAGTTACGTCTCAAAATCCACAGGGCTTATTTTTATTGAGACACCCTGTATAATAATGGCAAATTCTGGATATGCAAAAAAAAACATTTTGAGACAGCTGCAGCCCTTAACTCCGAATCAGTTCGTTGGCACTTTCTATAATAAAAGGCAGAGATAAAAAGACTAGTTCACGTCTAAAATTCTGACAACTAGACAGAAAATGCCGAACTGCACAGGTCGGCAACCAATCACGGCGCGCCTTTGCCCTGACGTCAGACGCGATTTAGACTTTTTATCTCTGTCTTTCATTATACAAATCAGTGCTTTGTCAATTTTAGATATTCAAACTGTCCGTGAAAATATAAAGCCCGTCTATATTTTTAAATCTTTGTTGTGTCAACTTTGTAAGTATACGATGTCTATATTATTATCTACTGTGATTTCGTATTCTTTTTTAAAGGTAGTGATATAAATATTTGAAATTAATTAATATACAGAAATTTATTTAAAAAAATTAAAAACAAAGATCAGTTGCGCCATATTGATCTTATGATGACGACAAGACAACGACAACTACAACGACATTGACAACATCGACAATATTAACGATGATAAACGATAACAAATGCAACAAAAAAGATATATTTTTCGGTTATACCTCGTGTGCCACAAGACCCGTTCCGCAGGCCATATCCATAATTTCTGCATCTTTGTTAGTCAGCAATTTTTCCATCGTTGCTGCTGCCCATCGAGGTGCAGTATAACCCTCTTCAGTAATTTCCTATATCGTGTATGAAATGGGAACACATTTTGCATAGAATTATTATTAAGAAGTCGTGCAACTGTGTAAAAAAGCATCTGCCTATCTAGAGATATTGACAATTGAATAGCAACTACTACCCATTTCGGAATTTTTTTTTCTGCATTAAAAAAATATTCTCCTGTTTTGCCAAATGAAACATAGCTAGATCCTAATCCTTTTAGTTAGTTCTAACTGCCAATAAAAGTTAAATTTTAATATTTTTGCAATTTGAGGGGAAATGGTCAAAAAATATGAAATTTTATATGTTTTCTTACATTATTGTAGTCACAAAATTTTAAAGAGTTAGCTCATAATTTTAATATTTTACGTTATTTTTGCTAATTGGCTATGCAAAAAACTAGAAAATGTGTTTGTCAAAAATCAAAATGCATAAAATTAGTCTTTGTTCAAGTCTTTGGGCTTGATTGTTACAGAATATGAAAAAGGTCGAAAAACGCCCTAAAAATGCATGTTTTTGGTCCGTATTTCCAATAATTGACGAAATATTAAAATTTTACTTTCATTACCAGTTAGGACTTACTAAGGATTAGGATTCAGCTATGTTTCATTTGGCAAAACAGGATAATATTTTTAAAATCTATTTTTCTGGAATGGGAAGTAATGACAACATGATTAAAGCAATATTAAATTGGGCAATAATCATGATAGCATTGGCAAAAATAACGTGTCCGTCTCTTGGTGTTTGCACCCCCTTGCACATGGCATATTTCTGGGAGCTCACTTAGCAAACTAATGCTGTAAGAAATATTACATAGTGCATTAAATTGTCATACAGCAGCTAATCATCAACAGTAATCATGGTAATACATGCTAGATCATCATGATACTACTAAAGTAGACGCAGATGAAAATATGGTAGAAAGTGATTTTTAAAATGGTAATAGCAGTAAGCCAATGGCAAATAAAGAATTAGGTTACGGTAATTATAGAGATAGTGCCTTAATATATAGACAGAATGGATGTTCAATTAGATCAGAGGTGTTGGTTCGTATCCCACTTCTGACACCATGTTTGGCGGCGTCACAATAGCATACATTACAAGTGCCTTTAAGAATATGTAATATTCCACCGTACGTTTCTGTAGCATACCCCATGCAGTGAGACTGGCAACATTTGTGACTGTCCACCAAGAAACACTCGTAAAGTCGGCCCGGTCAATTTTGTTTATTTCGTGTTTAGAAAATACATATCATAAGCTTTAAAATGATATATCATTTGCTTCAAACAAAAGTTCTAGTTTTCTTGAACTTTGCTTCTTTAGCAAATTGATACCTTATTTCGGTGCTACACATGTCTCTTTTTCCATATTCCTAATGAATATCAAATTGGCGGTCACTTCAAATCATACCATGATACCCAAGTCAACGAGATTCAGGAAGGTCCTCTCATTGTTATTGTTGGTTAACCCACCACTTGAGCGTGATTTAGCCAAGGCAAACAAAGACTAGAGCTATATAAGAATTCTATACATAGGTAGAAGCTTATTATCCTCTTCAATAATATGATTAATGATTGTTTAAATGTGTTTGACTGACACTAGCAAACGGAGAAACATATATCATCAACTCGAGGAACCTATGAATCCAACCTTTATGCCCACATTTGAGAAGCAAATACATCACTAGCTGCTATAACACAATCATCATGGATCAGGGATACTGGATAGAGATAGGCACATTATTAAAAAAAATACTTAGTTAATTATGGTAGATAAATATTACAAAATATATAATCTTGCCTTCACGTAAGCGGGTGCCCATTCATCATAGAACTGCTTTATTCCTTCCACCGTTTGTGGGAAGTTTCTCTCATAACAAGCACGAATTTGGACCGACTTCGACATGACGAAACCTGAACTATGCAACTGTTTGCCAACGCACCACGGCTGTAGTGTGATTTATCCTAGACTCGCTTCTTGCAACCAATATTTGGATATGATTTTGTCAGCAATTTTTAGTACGTAATATGACGGCTCATTGCTTCTGTCAATGGTTTCTCCAACAGGTTTAGTTGTAAAACTTACTATAGGACATAGCAACTTAATGGAAAACTATTAGTCCTTAAGTATATGTCTGTAGGTTTTACCTAAACTCCGATTGTACTTTTGGCGTAGTGATTTGGTGAAATACGCCCTTGAACCACGCATTGTTTTGTTTTTTATTGATTGCGAATTGATAGCAGATATGGCAATTTATATGAATATTTACTGATTATCAATAAACATACTGATAATAGGTTAGTTCCACGGGTTAGTAATAAACATGGTAAAATAACAATGCTAATGCTCCATGAGTTAAGTAAGGTTTTACAAAATAAATTTGGTTGTTCCCTGTGAACCGCATTTTTGGGTAAACTTTACCAATTTCAAGAGTGGTAACCATTTTACTCAAGAATTGTGTAACATTTGGACACAGAAATGGGGTCAAATATTTTACACAATCATGGCATTGGACGTATTTTACCACTAAGTTGTGTAATTCACTTTACACATGACATTGTGTGTAAAATGTGCGTCGTGCTGAAATGCAGAACATCAACCTGCACACAATTCAGTGATACAGGGTGAAACAATAACATTTCAACAACTCCTCCTATACCTTTGTACAGGAGCCAACCGTTGTTAATCCGTGATGAATCCACACTTTTACTGTAGCGTATACGCGAACGCGATAGAGACAACGCGTTACGCGAGAGCGCGTAAAATTCGTCATGCCTGGAACCTTTGTGCGTATGCAAGCTTACAAGTTGAAGTATTTTTCAGATAGCGGCTAAACTTTGCCGTTTTATTCTGTAGTTTTATTGCTGATATTAACAGAGAAATCATTGAAGTTTTTGTAAGACTTAGTGACAATGATTAACTGACATTACCGCGTAAAATAATCGTGAATTATACGATATTTAGCTTCTTTTCGTTGTTGAAAGGATTCAATCATGTTTCACCGTTGTTCATCACCGTTTAACAACTCGCGTCCGGCGCGTCTGCGTGGTTTACTTCGCTCGGGCAGCTAAAGCTGCCCTCGCGAAGTAAACCACGCAGACGACGCGGCCGCATCGTTGTTAAACGGTGATGACCAACGGTGAAACATGATTGAATCCCTAATTCGACGCTCATTGCGAGAGTTGCGGTTAAATGGGGCGTGAACGCACCTTGGATCGTCCCCTACCCCCAGTTAGAAATACGATATGCATGTTTTCACTCCAATGAATGTGACGGCTCCGACCCTGACATCCGTCACATGATCATAATGATATGAGATTTGGTTAAGCTTAACCATGTAAAACGCTATGGCTATAATTCATGGCTATAGGTCCCGGGCTATAGTTTTAAACTTCGCTCTTAAATACAACAACAAATGGCACAAAACAATGCACAGGCTTGTTTTTTTTTTCTTTAATACCTTTAAACGTTTCCAACAAGTGGCATAAGCCACTTGCTTGCAAAAAGTTTCGGACCTGATCATATTTACGAGTGTCCTCCATCATGGCGGAAGTTTTATGCATGCATCGGGATGATGTTTTTACACCGCACATTGGTAAACTTATCTGGGCTTAACACACCGATGTGGTAACTTTTTCTGGGCTTACACATTGATGTGGTATTTTTTTAACTTAACCGATGTGTCATGTGTAAAGATTTTTTTCTATTTTGCACAATTTATCGTTTAAATTGACAAAACTTCTTACGGTTTCCACTTTACCGCTCAAAAAATTGCAAAAGTTTTGTAAAAAAAATTAAGAGTGGATAGATTTCTTCCTTCACGTTAAAAATCTAGATTTCTTCCTTCACGTTAAAAATCAGCCCTTAAAAAAATACAAAAAAGGCCGCCGCTTTTTTCGGTAAATCATCGATCAGTGAACCGTCATTTATTTTCATCGAGCTGTACCAAGCAAAAGTGCTTGTTCAATTAAAGGGTTTTGCATTTTAATTAAAAACTGCCCTTCTAAATATTGCTTTCGGACTAAAATAATACATCCGATCAGTGAACTGCTTCTGTACTTTCATCGAACTGTAAGTACTAAAAAATATTAAGTCCGGGTTTGATATAAATTTGGATCGATTGAGTCCATATTTATTGGTCGAGCTATGAGTTTTAAAATTATTAGACGAGACGTACGTAGTCTAGTCGAATATTGTTGATTCATCAATACACTTGATTCATCAAAACATAATAATGTTTGAAATTGTTGCATTGGAAGGACGTAGAGTCATTATACACTTTTTAAATTCTCTATATTTTGGTAGCTATTCAGCTTCACGTTAAAATCAAAATAATAATAATCTAATTCTGAAAATCATTGCGCTCGCATGCATACCACGTGATGCTATGACGCAATCAGCCTAAGTCATATATACCCACGGAATCGCTGGCCTGGCCAGCGAAACCGACGTGGCTACCGGTCTGTGATCGTCTGTTTGGCATACGAGGGGTTCAAGGTTCGAATCCCGGGGTACCAAGTGACTTTATCTTCTCTCCTTTTTCGTTTCTTCTTTTCCCCCTGATAGCAAAACAACCATGGGTTCGGTTAGGGTTAGTTAACATGTTTTTTTTCCTAGATTGAGGCCTATGTTAATCCTAACCACACTAAAACTCACTAAATCTCAATAGGAAAAGCATTGCACACGCATGTATTCCACGTGATGCAATGCCATGACGCAATCAGCAGCTCAATCAGCCTAAGTCATATACCCACAGAATCGCTGACCGGGCCATCGAAAATGGCTTAACTACCGGTCTTGTGATCTTCAGCTTGGCATGCGAGGGTTCCACGGTTCGAATACCTGGGCGACTTCTTTGTTCATCTTCTCTCCTTTTCCGTTTCTTGTCGTTTCCGCCTTCCCTAACGCTCGGAATCCATCAATGATTCAACACAATGCGCCCTCACCGATCTTGGATAATTGGGTTGTGCACGTGCTGGCAAGAATATAATTTTGTGCATATTAAAGAGGCGTACCATTAGATAGGGAAGTGAGAGTCTACTCTCACTTCCTTGATTAGATTTCCTTGTGGTAGAAGTTCGTACGAAATATTAGTAAGTAAAACCTTACTGGTTTTGACGAGCAAACATTACCAATTGATTTGAAGTACACAAACCGGATGAATCTATTCATTGGTAAAACGTGTTCTTTATTAAGCAAATAATTATTTTCCCTGCTCTAGGGTTTTCACCTTTTGGAAATTACATGCATACACCCGTTTTTGTTATGCTAATAGCTTTACAAAATTGGTGATAGTCCAGGCTCAGAACCGAAACCCTCGCCTCCAAGGGATTTTTGGAGAAAACTAATTTTTGGAAAACGTATTATTGGAATTGAAATCAGGTTGTCTGCACGACCCTGTGTTAGACGGTGATGGCGCTGTTCTGTCTCCAAAAATCCCTGGAAGGGGGAGGGTTTCGGTTCTGAGCCTACATAAACACACTTCACAAAAGTATTGCACCATTGCTGAAAAAAGAATAATTCCGCAAACTGTAATAATTATATTGATCTATATAAATATCCTGTCGATTTTAAATGACGTTCTATAAACATAAAGAAATTTTCATTGCATGAAATAAGTAAGATTAGGGTCATAAATGGGATGGTGTAATCATGGCCTAATGCAGTGCAATGGTGAAATGACGGAAATCCAGTTGAATGGATATGCAGAGACGAAGAAACTTCGCTAGTTCACAAATGGTTTACTATACATGTAGTAATGGTTTTTGGTATTTGAAAAATGGTGGTGGGAGAATGATTCGATGAGTATGTCGGTAGGAACTTGAAGTCAACGGTCCTTCATGTGGGCCTCAGAAGAAAGAAAGGTCACATGGCTGTCCAATAAGGCACCGTGACCTTGAATCGCACCGAAAACATTGTCTTGTATGTACATTACGTGTTTAAATGCCATTATATCCTTTGTGTAGTCACCACGTGACCTAATTTCAATTGCAATTGAAATTCCCAAGTCCCCAACCATTGACCTTTTCGGTAAATCCCATTTGCGAGTAGACTTGAGATGTCGTAATTTGACGTACACGCGTCACTCCGTTTCGCACATAGCGAACATTGCGTCGTTACTGCACAGCGTCATCATCCCTATATCCTCGTTTCAAAAATTGCCGTGATAGTACGGCGAATCCACTCGTTTTTCAATAGCTACGCATGGCGACTTTGTTCGAGTTAGAGTTTGTAAATCCATTGCTTTTGTTTTTTCATTGTATTGTGAGGAAAATTGTGAGAATTTAAAATAAGCATCTAGAAAGAAGTTATTCGTATGAGTCAAACATAAGAATAATTTGTTTTCTAGTTGCTTATTTTTAATTCTCATAATTTCCCTCATAATACAATGAATAACAAACAAAAATATATTTACAGATCCTAATAAAATAAAGTCAAAAATAAGAATAATATTTTCTAGATGCTTATTTTCAATTCTCTTGATTTTCCTCATAATACAATGAAAGAACAAAAGAAATAGATTTTCAAACCCTAATAAAATAAAGTCAAACATAACTTTTTTTAGATGCTTATTTTAATTCTCATAATTTCCCTCACAATACAAAAAAAAAAAAAGATTTTATTCTTTTTAAATTATTCTTATGTTTGACTTTGTTTTATTAGGCTTTGCAAATATATTTCTTTTGTTTTGTATTGTATTATGAGGAAAATTATGAGAATTGAAAATAGCATCTAAAAAAGTTATACTTATATTTGACTTTGTTTTATTAGGGTTTGTATATCTATTGCTTTTGTTTTTATTGTATCATGATGAAAATTGTGAGAATTGAAAATAAGCATCTAGAAAGAAGTTATTCGTATGTTTGACTTTGTTTTATATGGGGTTGTAAATCTAAATCCTCATAATTTTCCTCATAGTACAATGAAAACAAATGAAATATATTTGCAAATCCTAATAAAACAAAGTCAAACATAAGAATGACTTTTTTTCTAGATGATTATTTTCAATTCTCATAATTTTCCTCATAATACAATGAAAACAAATGAAATATATTTGCAAATCCTAATAAAACAAAGTCAAACATACGATTTTTTTTCTAGAGTGCTTATTTTCAATTTTCATAATTTTCCTCGCAATGCAATGAAAAACAAAAGAAATAGATTTACAGATCCCAATAAAACAAAGTCAAACATAAGAAAAACTTTTTTCTAGATGCCTATTTTCAATTCTCATAATTTTCCTCATAATACAATGAAAACAAAAGAAATATATTTACAGATCCTAATAAAATAAAGTCAAAAATAAAAATAACATTTTCTAGATGCTTATTTTCAATTCTCTTGATTTTCCTCATAATACAATGAAAGAACAAAAGAAATAGATTTTCAAACCCTAATAAAATAAAGTCAAACACAACTTTTTTTAGATGCTTATTTTTAATTCTCATAATTTCCCTCACAATACAAAAAAAAAAGATTTTATTCTTTTTATATTATTCTTATGTTTGACTTTGTTTTATTAGGCTTTGCAAATATATTTCTTTTGTTTTGTATTGTATCATGATGAAAATTATTAGAATTGAAAATAAGCATCTAGAAAAAAGTTATTCGTATGTTTGAATTCGTTTTATTAGGGGTTGTAAATCTAAATTCTCATAATTTTCCTCATAATACAATGAAAACAAATGAAATGAAAAATGCTTTAAATTACTTTTAAAAAACATTTTAGGCCCGGGGACCTATAATATTTGACCTTTGGAACTCATGAATAGTTATTGAGAAACGACAGGCCCTTTGTATTGACATTTGGGCCCCCGGGAACTCTTGATCTTGGGTATCCGGGCCAAAATTGGCAAAATCCATATCTAAGGGGAAAGGCCTTCAGGCTTAAGTGCATCACGGTCCACATACGGGGTCCTTTGTAGTTTTAGAGCCAGCTTTGATGATAAGCTTATATCTAACATTGGGGGCCCTGGACCCATACTAGATGATATACTTGTATTTTGAGAATGTGAAATGCACCAATTCGTAGTCCTGATTCTATAGAAATTGTATTCCCAAATATTAAATTGGCAAAATTCATATCTAAGGGGAAAGACCTTCAGGCTCAAGTGCATCACGGTCCACATATGGGGTCCTTTGCAGTTTTAGAGCCAGCTTTGATGATACGCTTATATCTAACCAGAGAAGATGAGAATTTGATCTAACATTGGGGGCCCTGGACCCATACTAGATGACCTACTTGTATTTTGAGAATATGTAATGCACCAATTCGTAGTCCTGATTCTATAGAAATTTCATTCCCAAATATTAAATTTGGGCAGATAGGGCCCTTGACATTTGATCTCTTGCTGTGGCCAAATCGGGCAAAATGTAATGAAACTTTTCAAGAATCATAAATGCAGGCATAAATAGAATGTCCTCTTGCATGCACGGACATATATAACCTTTTCAGTATGTATTCTACCCACCGGACCTTTAATTAAAGCAAAAAAAACACCAAAAACAAAAAACAAACAGGGGGCCCTTTGGCCAAAATAACAGGGGGGCCTTGTCAGCACTTGCTGACTTGCTGACAGCTTAAATCCGCCACTGGTTTGTATAATCTATTGCTTTTGTTTTCATTGTATTATGAGGGAAATTACGAGAATTAAAAATAAGCATATAGAAAGAAGTTATTCGTATGTTTGAATTTGTTTTATTAGGGGTTGTAAATCTAAATTCTCATAATTTTCCTCATAATACAATGAAAACAAATGAAATAGATTTTAAAGCCCTAAAATTTTAAGGAATTCAATAGAGGGCGTGAATGTGAGTGAGGCCTGAAAACTTCATACTAAATGCCCCCTAAATCGTGCCATAGCTGTATCACTACATGCATACAAGTTTGTAAGAGTTTTTTTTTTAGATTAATGGTGTAAGATTTATAAGTTCAAAAACAATGTTAATTTAATTCCTTATAAACACTGACCACATGACTTGTTGCGCATTCCGGCTAACTTTTGAAAGCCCAGCATAAATTATGTAGCTGGAACCACATCTATGATATTCTAAATACAAACACGTCCTATCTTTTGTTCAAAGTTTGTTGAACTGTCCTAAATATCCTGATATCGTCCAACACTGTCCACATAGCTATAATATAATGGCTAATGCATCAAACTTTGCATAAAAGAAATACAATGACAAGTGAAACAAAAGAAAAAATGTATGTTTGTAGGAAGCAGTTTCCGCCATCGTAACCCGGGGGGGCACTCAACTTTGAAGTGACGGTATGTGCCTGTCAATAGGCCCCCTTTTTGAAGTCGACTATACCCGATGACCCCCTTTTTTTTAAGTCATACCCGATGACCCCCTTTTTTTAGTTGCGGCTCATAGCAGTCAACTTATACGCCACTTTTGGACTAAGTACTGATTATTCATAAGCTAGATTACAGACAGTTTGTTAACAATAGAAAAGGATCACATATGTCTATATATGGTAATAACAGACAAGTGGCTGGTCACTGCATATAATGTTGATGAGATATGGTTGAATGGACAGTAAACATGGTTAAAGTAAATATCAGTCTTTTCAACTCCATAGTCCATTCATGGTCTATTCATTCATTTGGCAGAATTCTCAAGGCTGTTCATTCAATTGGAATACTATAATCATACAGCTATGCTCTATAATGCTATTTGAAAGTTTTGAATAAATAAGATTTGAGTTTTATATTTCCTCATATACCATCATTTTCGTCTGATCATATGCAGGAGTACCAGTATAGTGCAGTGTGATCAAATAATGATCAAACTTTATGCCAAATCATTGGTTTATGTGCATATTAAACATATAAAATAAAATTACAGATTGAGCCATAACTTGTAGGCCTATGTTTAAGCAGAGAAGATGAGAAATTCTTCTCATCTTCTCTGGTTTAAGCAGACCTTATCTGGTTTTAAAGGAACCTCAACGTCCCTCAACGCAGCGGATTCAAGTGTAGCTACATCAGGCAAATAATTAGTGTTATTTTGGTTCGTTTTTATTGACTAATTTGTGGTGCAAAACAAGCCATTAATTTAGAATTTTGATTGATACAAAGTTACCAGGAAGGCAGTTACAAACTCATGTCCTGCATGCTAGTGAAAATAAGAATATTAATTAGGGGCCTATTATTTGAGTAAGTTTGAGGATATTTAGAGTCATCTCTCGAAGCATGCTAAGATTTTAAAGCTAGGCCTAGGTATATAATATAAATTTATTAATGTTAACATTCATGACTTATCAACTAACCCCTGCATTAACCCATAGGCCTATTACTTTTTAATGTGACTTATCTAAAATGTATTCTTGTTTCACACATCCTACATGGAGACCTATTCATAATTTTGATATGAGCCTCTCAAAAAGTTTTGAATTTTGAATTATACACAGATTTGTTAATCATGAACATAGAAAACTTACTGACATTATTCATTCCCAAAAATACTAAAATTTCCAATTGATTGTCGGCTTTTCATCACAGCTACATACACTTTAAGTACATATCATTTAATTTATAAAGTTTACTTCCGAGTCTTTTAAATATCAAAAATATCATTTTTTTTTCATTTGTCATAAAATGTGTATTATATCGCAAATTTCGAAAAAGGTCAATCATTTTATATCAGAAGGACATTCTTCGTATTCAGAATGCAATTCGATGTGTCTGATGTGCTCTAATGTCCCACAAAAAATAAGCCTACTGTCTAAACATGATACCCCATCGCTTTATGTCTGTCTTTGGTGAAATAAATCAATGCTGTTATTACCCTCTGATTACGCAATAATATGCATATGCAAAAATAACTAATATTACAATAACAACAACAACATACACTTTTAAAGTTCACATCATTAAATTTAAAACAGTCTGTGGTGAATCAGCATGGAATAATTGTTTCTTCTAATTTTATGTATCATTAAATATCAAAATGTTAAAAATATAAAATTTTAAAATTTGTCATAAAATTTGTATTATATCGCAAATTTCAAAAAGTCAAAATTATTTGATATCAGAAAGACATTCTTCGTATTCAGAATGCAATTAGATATGTCTGATGTGCTCTCATCATGTCCTACAAAATAAATATGTTGTCCAAACGCTCATCGTACAAGGATATTAGATAAATCACTAAATGTAATTAAGAATAATCTTTCACTTTTGTTTAAAGTCTTTATATGTTTCATATTTTAAAATCTAACTTCATCTGTGTAAGATTTTGAAACGATATCATTTGAATGATAGAAATTATTATTTCTGATTTGGTAGTGTTCGCATTCATGCCTAATCAATCCCCTGCATATCTCATCAAAAATGTGTTCATAACACTACCTACATTTATGAGAAAGTCTCAAAAAAAAAAAAAAAAAAAGCTTTTTAAGTTTTGAATTATACACAGATTTTGAACTGGAATCATGAACACTACTGATAACCTACATGTATATTGTAAAATCTTTTTGCTGGAAGATCTTTTTCATTTCCTCTGATGTATTTTAGGCTACTCAGCAAACACAAAATTGTTTTTAAAACGTTTTAAACATGTTATACTTTGGGTTTTGGTTTAGATAAAAACATTATATAATAACACCAAATGTCGGGTTATATTAATGTCATGGAAACGTTTTAAAAAACGTTCTGTATGAAAACACACTGCAACAATATTTTGAAAATGTTTTCAAATTGTTATTGTCAAATATTTTTGCAAACATTTTTACCAAATATTTTGCCAACACTTAAAGAATATTTGCAGTAGGTTTTTGCCCCCCTTTACAAACCTCAAGAATTTCAGCCCCCTTTTGACATGAAAATTATGGGTCAACCCCATAGAAATGCATATAAATTTTTCAGGAAAATTTCTGGTCATTTTTTCAGCCCCCCCCCCCTGCATCAGGCTCCCCTAACAAGTGTTTGTGAACGGTCCCTTATTAGTGGCGTAGCTAGGTGGGGAAGAGGCAGAGTTCTCCCCACAGAAATTTTCAGTGATGGGGACGCAAAAAATTGAAAAACAGGGAACAGAAAAAAAAAGCAAAATAAGCCTAACTGTACTTGTTTTTATACTGCAATGCGATCAAGTGACTGGAAAATGGGTTCATGTCAGTCCCCGTTTTTAAAAATAGGTCTGTCCCCGTTCTCGAAAAATGTGACCGCCACCCCTTTTTGTGTCCCCGTTTTCCAGATTACCCTATATATTAAAACAGGCCTGAAAAATGTATGCAAAGTAACTAAATTTATTACTACATGTATATAAATAAAACTGATCGGGTCCCATTTTTCAAGTCCTGTTTTCTAGATTACCGGGGTAATGCCTCCGGAACCGATGGGGTGGGTGGGTTGGGAGGAGGGGTGGTTGGGGAGGGGTTGGAGGAGTGACGAATAATTTTGACTATGGACAAGTACCATTGCCCTCCCCAATAACTTGGAGCCAGGTGCCACCCCATGCACCAATATCTTAAATTTTACAATCTTCCGGAGACTCTGATGTGGACGGTTTATACTAAAGCCATGTACGATTTCCTTCCAATTTTAGATTTGTTAATCTATACTCATCTGTCGCGAAGTGCTTCTGTCCATTTTGCTGAAATCGCAAGGTAAAGTGAAAGAAACCCTATACTGGTTATTTTGGCCGTTTAACAAAATGTAGTTTTATGGGAGGACATAAAGTCATAATAGGACTTTGTGTCGTACTTTGCTTTGTTGACCTATGTACAAAAACAACAAATTTGGTTGGTTCCATATGTGCAACTTGGGACATGTGTAAACATTACAAATATGCCAAAAAAAATCGGGGTTGAAAAACCCCGGTTCCATTAGATCGGGCCAGTGCTAGTGGCGTAGCCAGGGAGCCGAAGGCCAAATTGCCCCCTCCTTAGAAAATGTTGAGAGAAATAGGAACGGCAAAGATTAAAAAGTGTCGTGGACGAAAACTTGGTTTAGCCCCCCCATGGGCAGTAGCGGCACCAGAATGTTTTTCGGGGGCGGGGGGGCAAAGTGAATTTCGGTGGGGGGGGTCAGCAATTGTGCAAATTTGTGCAACAGATTGTTTCAAGAATGAAGGACCCGCCATTCTTTAAGCCTACCCTGATTGCCCCCCCTAGCAATGGGACAACAAATTGACAAATAGGGACGAAAATTTGGCTTTTTCCCCGCATTACACTGAATAATCGGTGTCATTTCTGCGTCTCAGATTCGGCAAATGCCAGTAATCATTAATATAGCTATCTAGTAAAGACAATTATTAATGTAATTTATTACTGCTAAATGAAGTGCATTATTGTGATCTACTGAAGACAATAATTATCTCATTTAATATACATAAATACTGTACTTATGAGGTTCATTATTGCTATGTACGAAGACAGTAATTATGTTATTTATTATTACTATCTACTGAAGATAGTAATTATGTCATTTGATATTACTATCTACAATAATGTGATTTCATATTGATATCTACTGAAGACGGCAAGTATGTAATTTATAATTGCTGTATTGAAGGCAGTACTATCATTGGTTATGAAGTTTATGATCTGGATCTACTGAAGACAGAAATTATGACATTTAATATTAGTACCTAGCTACTGTTTGTTTACTGTATGTACTTATGCTCATTATTGCTATCTATACTAAAGACAATAATTATGTAATTTATTATTAATATCTATTAAAGGCAGTAATTATGTTATTTATTATTACTATCTACTGAAGATGGTAATTATGTCATTTGATATTGCTAACTACTGAAGACAGAAATCATGTGAATTTATATTAATATCTACCGAAGACGGCTATTATGTACCCTGTTTATATTATTATTATTATAATTACTGTATAGTTATCATTGGTTATGAAATTTATTATTAGGATCTACTGAAGAAAGTAATTATGACATTTAATATTACTACCAACAATCAAGGAAATGTTGGCACACTCTGGCATACTAATGTAAATCCCCACCTCCCCAGTTCAATGTTGATGAAAACACTTTTTCCATTGGGCTCTCCCCAACATTGATTGAGGGCGAATGGAGGAGGAAGGGGAACGAAGAAGGTTTGTACTAACACATAGTCAACTGAACTATCAGAGACGCAATGAAGAGTTCCAAAATATATATTGTCAAGGTGTGCCAACTATTAATTTCGTTGATTGTAGCTACTGTTTACTGTACTACAGGGTGAGTCAAAAAAAGTGCAATAGAGAAAAGAATCCATTTTTATTTAAGAACCGAGTTGAACTTTTTAGGTTTTAAAACATTTTATATATGGTATATCCATCAGTGACCTTGTGTGAAAAAATTAAGGAATTAGCATTTACCGTTTTGTTTTTATGTCACATTTTATATCGCTACCCAATTTTAATGTTTGTCCAAGAGACATCTAAAATTTGAATGTCATCCCACTCTGTGTAAGGTAGATTTCATGTTTGGAACAACTGCCATTTTCTTAACCTCATTGGCATTATTATAAAATGGAGCACCCAAAGTGTTATTGCCCTTGGTCTTGTTTAAGGAGAAGAAACATTATTTGTTGTTATCATAGGCGTAGATCCGGGGGGAGATAAATCCCCCCAATATTTTGCAAGGGGGGATGGTCCATACAATCATCCCCCCCAATGTTGACGCCTGATAATGGTTTTCTGATCAAATTAACCTCATATTTGCTCATTTTAGCCCCCAAAATACATTTATTCTACTTTTACACCATATTTAATCAGATTAGCTTCAAAATAGCAAAATTTCTCGTGCGCTTTTGTAACATAAACTTATTATGTCGCAAAAGGTGCTGGATTGACTATACTTCGAGAATTTTTTCAAACTCCATCCCCCAATGTCAAAAAAAGAAATCTACGCCACTGGTTGTTATTTTCATTTTACCTTTATTTTAAAGATGTTTATTCTCTATCAAAAAGATATAAATTTGTAGGCAGGTTTTTCTAATGTCAAAATGAAATGAGCGCAAATTGAAGTGGAGTGAATTTCAAAATATCCAGTAAGTTGGACATATTGGGATTAAAAAACTGGTGTTGGAGTTGAGTGAGGTATGAAGGACTTAAAGTAATTGTTTGAACAGAAAAACAGAAAGAAATTAAAATAACATAAAAATCAACCTTATTTTTAAGTTAAAGTCAGTTTCAGATGTGGTGTCTTTACCGTGCACTGTGTGCTCTCATTCAAAATACATGGTACCTCGTGGACAAATAACGAAATTGGGTATCGCAACAAAAGGACTCATAAAAATTAAACGGTAGTCGCGATTCACTTCATATTTTCACAGAAGGTGGCCATTGAGTGTAGCATTTATAGAATTTTTCAATATTGGGGAAGTTCGACTTGGTTCTTACATAAATATTGATTCTTTGCTTTATTGCAGTTTTTGACTCACCCTGTACTTATGTTTATTATTGCTATCTACTAAAGACAGTTATCATATAATTTATTATTAATATTATGTCATTTAATATTGTTATCTACTAAAGACAGTTATCATATAATTTATTATTAATATTATGTCATTTAATATTGCTATCTACTAAAGACAGTTATCATATAATTTATTATTAATATTATGTCATTTAATATTGCTATCTACTAAAGACAGTTATTATATAATTTATTATTAATATTATGTCATTTAATAATGCTATCTACTGAAGACAGTAAGTATGCGATTTCATATTGATTACTACGGAAGACGACAATTTATATTACTGTATTGAAGACAGTACTATAGTTATCATTGGGTATGAAGTTTATTATTGCGATCTACTGAAAACAGTAATTATGACATTTAATAGTATACCTAACTGCTGATTACTGTACTCATGGTGTTCATTATAATTATGTAATTTATCGCTATGTACTGAAGATGGTAATTATGCAATTTATGACTTATGAACATACACGCAGGACATGTATATTCAACTTACATGTATGCTCTTTCATAATTAGTTTTCTGTGTACCCTTACGGTGTGAAATGTTTTTGATTGATCACCCCTTTTTTACAGTCTTGAATTTTTGGATCCTTCTTACGGGCACATGATTTCAAAAGTGTGGGTGGTGGTGGTGTGTGTGTGTTGTGGGTGGGTGGGTGGGGGGGGGGGGTTGGCTGCGGGTTCACTTAACGAGATTCTCATGACTTATTCCCCTGACTATCTACACACAGAAATCATATATACCCACTGTCTCAAGTCATATGCTTCCTCTACCTGAGGTATATAGACCTATAGGAAAATTATCTAACTGAGCAAACATTGCTCTTCTATCCTGTTGGCTTTAAATCTGTGCTTTAATCACTTTTGTTTTAAAAGTTCTCGTGGAAAAATAATATTATTTTCTCCCTGCACTGAGGCCAGGCTTTACCTCCAATTGTGGGTCTCATAATGGGCTCCCAAAATAGGCTGAAAATTATCGCATAAATTGATTTTTATTTTTATTTTTCTTCTCCCCTAAAACACTGAACTTTTGGATCCTCTTTGGGATCATTGTACCTTGTTTTACCCCCCCCATTATTCCCACACACACCCCATTAAATGGTATGAACACTAAAAATCAAACTCTTTAAAACCTACAGGAAAATTATCTGAGAAAAAATTCTTATTCGCACAATTCCCTTTCATCGGCGCATAGGTGAGCAAATCCTAAACTATCAGCTAAGTTATACAAGTTTACAGTGGGCAGTTCAGAAATTTACCGCATAGTATGATTAGTAAACTAATCATACTATGCGATTAAAATATGTTTTCTGTACTGTAAATTTCACTCTACAACACCCTCAATATCGGTTAACGTTTTTATCACTCGAATTTAGAGCAAGCCTTAAAGAGGGCACATTTCCACCCGTCCACAAAAATGAGAGAGCACAGTCATAATATAGACCCTTGATGATCATAAGATGGAACTATACAAATGTAAAGCTGTTGTTTGTGTTGCTTATGCTCAATATCCCGGATAAGCTCTAAAGTTGGGAAAATATCTTTTTGTTAATTCAGTATGTTTGGGTGGGATAATGGCTTGCAAGGCTGTAAGCAGTTCAATTCAGGTCAGCTTTTCTCCTAGAAGTACATGTATAGCCTATGTGTGTAGCCTGTAGACTGTACATGGTTCATATTAACATGATTAATGATAAATACTACCTAAACATGACCAGTTTACTAACTTTTCATAAGCCTCACTTTTTAGCAGTCCACCTGCACCGAAACACACCCTTTTAAAGCTTTTTTTAAGGTTCTGCCATGTCTACGCTGCGCTGAATGACCCCTATATTCGAGTTGCCTCCGCCCTTCCGGGTTTTGTCCCAATTAGAAGGGCAGGGAAAATAGGATAAAAAAGATTGAGTTATAAATATCAAGCCGTTTTACCATTTCATCCAGTGTCTTATCATGGTTTTTCCGTTTCTATTAAGGGATCTGGAATGAACGTTTTGAGCGTTTCGACAGTATTTTTGTGGGACATGAGAGCACATCAGACATATCGAATTGCATTCTGAATACGAAGAATGCCTTTCTGATATCAAATAATTTTCATTTTTTGAAATTCATGATATAATACAATTTTTTGACAATATATTTTTCACATTTTGATAAATAACAGTCCTCGAAGTAAATTTTATAAATCTAATGATATGTTCTTAAAGTGTACGTAGCTGGGAGGAAAAGCCGACGATCAATTGAACATTTTGACCTTTCATATTGAAGATATGGATTTTTTCCCAAAAGACCTAATTTTTTTTGTGTGTTTTGGCGAAAAAATCCATATCTTCAATACGAAAGGTCAACATTCATCAGATTTATAAAGTTTACTTCGAGTACTGTTAAATATCAAAAATATCAATTTTTAATCATTTGCCATAAAATGTGTATTACATTGTGAATTTCAAAAATCAAAATTATTTGATATCAGAAGGACATTCTTCGTATTCAAAATACAATTCGATATCATCCGATGTGCTCTAATGTCCCACAATAAATACTGTCCAAACGTTCATACCCCATCCCTTAAACGCATAAACGTATTTGGAACCCGGAGAAATTTGACTGCTCAAATTTACGTTGATCATGTTGATATGTATTTCCATGGACCCAAGGATGTGGGCGGGGGCGTTGATTGGGGGAGCCGGGCCTGATTGGGTGGCACAAGCCCTTTTTGGCAATTTTCCTGTGGGATTTTCTAAATATTTTCAAATCGATTGGAGGCATGTGCTCTGTATTGTCTGCACTTAAGGGAAGGGTATGAACGTTTGGACAGTATTTATTTTGGGACATTGGAGCACATCAGACATATCGAATTGCATTCTGAATACGAAGAATTTTGTCAAATAATTTTGATTTTTTGAAATTCGCAATTTAATACACATTTTATGGCAAATCATTAAAATTGATATTT
Organism: Amphiura filiformis; assembly: GCF_039555335.1. Lineage (NCBI taxonomy): Eukaryota > Metazoa > Echinodermata > Ophiuroidea > Amphilepidida > Amphiuridae > Amphiura > Amphiura filiformis. Next base: position 87,811,335 of record NC_092629.1, read on the forward strand.
CTGATATTTAACAGTACTCGAAGTAAACTTTATAAATCTGATGATTTATACTTAACGTAGTAGGTGGGATGAAAAGCCGACGATCAATTGAAAATTTTGACCTTTCGTATTGAAGATATGGATTTTTTCCCCAAAACACCAAAAAAATAGGTCTTTTTGGGAAAAAATCCATATCTTCAATATGAAAGGTCAAAATTTTCAATTGACCGTCGGCTTTTCCTTCCAGCTACATACACTTTAAGAATATATCATTAGATTTATATAATTACTTCGAGGACTGTTATATATCAAAAATTTGAAAAATATCAAATTTTTTATAATTTGTCATAAAATTTGTATTATATTGTGATTTTCAAAAAATGAAAATTATTTGATATAAGAAAGACATGCTTCGTATTCAGAATGCAATTCGATAGGTCTGAGGTGCTCTCATGTCCCACAAAAAATACTGTCGAAACGCAATAAACGCTCATTTTCTAGATCCAGTACTCTGGTATTTTTTATGGGACATGAGAGCACATCCGACATATCGAATTGAATTATGAATACGAGGAATGTCCTTCTGATATCATTTTTTTTAATTCGCGATATAATACAAATTTTATGAATGATTAAAATTTGATATTTTTTAAATTGTTGACATTTAACAGTCCTCGAAGTAAACTTTCTAAATCTAATGATATGACAGCATTCAAGTTTTGATTTACGTTTGGCGGACACGCGTGTCGTGTGAAAAAAAAAATATTTAGGGGTGAAAACAGTCAAAATTCTTGATTACTTAAATGTTTCTAGGGTAAAATGTCACATATTTTCAGATTTTGGACACTTAAAATCCCTTATTTTTCACTGATTTTGAGAAAAATTAATTTTTGGTCCAATTTGGCCGAAAATGGCCGTTTTGGGGTGACAAAAAAATTGACTTGCTGAGTGTAGGCCTATGAACATGAAAACTACTGAGTAGTGCATAGCCTAATTGTTTATGCTAATTATGTGACAAGGGATTTGTGATATTCAAATCATTAAACGGGTAAATCTGTTTCTTATTTTTCGTAACAGGGTTAGAAAGTTGGGGTCAGGTTGACAATTTATTTGGGAAAAAATGCAATTTTCGCCTAATTTTGAGCTTGAAAAGCCATAACTCCTCAATGGTATGAGATAATTGTGATGCTTTTTGTGTCTTTTTGTTCAGTAGGCTATTTCAATAGCTAAATCATAGCCGATCAACAATTTAGCAGTTGCAAGGTCCAAAGATTTACATGATTCCAGGTTATTAAAGTTTCATGTAAGCCTAAAATGTTCTATTTAAAAAAACCTGATTGTTTCATTGTCCTTATGCTGGTTTCATACTACCCTGCCGCTTGCCGCTGAGCGGCGTGGCGCACGCGTATTGCAGACAAACGGACACAATCAAGGCTTGTCATTGGTTGAAACGCCCTGCATATAAAGGAAGAAAAAGAAAGAAAGAAAGAAAGAAAGAAAGAAAGAAAGAAAGAAAGAAAGAAAGAAAGAAAGAAAGAAAGAAAGAAAGAAAGAAAGAAAGAAAGAAAGAAAGAAAGAAAGAAAGAAAGAAAGGAAGGAATGAAGAAAGAAAGAAAGAAAGAAAGAAAGAAAGAAAGAAAGGAAGAAAGAAAGAAAGAAAGAAAGAAAGAAAGAAAGAAAGAAAGAAAGAAAGAAAGAAAGAAAGAAAGAAAGAAAGAAAGAAAGAAGGATGGAAGGATGGAAAGAAAGAAAGAAATTTGACAAAAAATTTGTCATAGCATATAAAGGAAGAAAGAAAGAAAGAAAGAAAGAAAGAAAGAAAGAAAGAAATGAAGAAAGGAAGGAAGGAAGAAAGGAAGGAAGGAAGGAATGAAGAAAGAAAGAAAGAAAGAAAGAAAGAAGGAAAGAAAGAAAGAAAGAAAGAAAGAAAGGAAGGAAGGAAGGAGAAAGAAAGAAAGAAAGAAAGAAAGAAAGAAAGAAAGAAAGAAAGAAAGAAAGAAAGAAGGATGGAAAGAAAGAAAGAAATTTGACAAAAAAAAAATTATTGTAAAGTTGAATTTAACAGACTATGCTAAAACGGCCTAAAATTTCCTCAGACCTGAAGGAAATTCTCTCTGCGCCAGTGATGAAATGCACATAGTTTCACTGATTCCAGTTTGAAAGATTTTAAGTCATACTATATACAAGCAGAGTTATGCAATTATGTGTAATAAGCCGGAGCTTTAAGTTAAATTTACAATACCTACAAGGACAAATGAATGGTAAAATGCCAAACAGACCTCAAAACAAATAAAAATGCATTCAGTATTTCTTACTATTTCCTCTCTATATATAGTAATGTTGCTATATAGTGTAGAGCATGGATTTGGATCATTACTATAGTATTATAGTCATGATAGTAGGCCCAGGCCTAGTTTGAAATTTTCCTTTTGATAAACAGAAATATAGGCCCTATACTATCATTAATAATACTAAATCATGATGGAGATTTTGTTGAAGAGGTGTATAGGCAAAAAATAATGATAAAGAAATGTATCTAATTTTTAAGTTCTCACTGTTCATCATATATTTACAATGGAGTATAGGTATAACACTATTTATACCCGGTATTTATATCATCAGCTATGTCAGAAAATATTGAAAGAGCTTTTTTTAACTGGAATTTACATTGTACATTTAGGCCTGTAAATTATCCAACACAAAGAAAATATTTTTGGAATTGTCAAGTTGTGTATAGGCTCTACATGCTGCATGAATTATAAAATATTACATGTAAAAAACCACCACAGATTTGTGCAGACTTATTACAAATTGCAAACTAGATAAATAAACCATCAGAAGTAAATCCGTGGATAATAATTCCCCATTCGTGGTTATCATGAATGAATAGAGAAGTTACAAACACTGATAAGTAAACATTCCTTGAGCAAATAATAACCTGAATAGATGCATTCTGATATCACATCCATAGCTGCTCTGTGCCTGCATGAATGAACTCATACACAAAATGTACCAGTATAGTATATTATAAACTGAAAATGGCAGCTTTTGAGCCTCAAGGCAGACTTCTCATTGGCTATTGTTGGTCAGTCAGTAAGTTTAATAGGAGTGGCTTAGCTTGGCTTTGTGAATCCACACACGCCCATTTTGGAAATGGCATATAATGTGACTGTTATGACCCAATGACCCCCTTTTTTTTTGGTTGCGGCTACTCAATGACCCCCTTTTTTTTCTAGATTTTCTAGAAGAGCATCATCAAAATGCAACAAAATAATGCCGAAACTTTCAAATTTTGCTCCATTTTTTTAAAATTATGCCGAAACTTTCAAAATTGTGCCGATAGGCCCCTACTTCGCGACACCGGTAGGCACATACCCGTCACTTCTAAAGTTGAGTGCCCCCCCGGGCATCGTAATCTTCATGCCGGAATACCCACTAAATTACTGTATCAATCGCCAAGCAAAAAAGAACCTCGTCATCGTCGTTCACCAATGTTATAATTACCTCTGTTACCTGTATACCGACCCTGTCAAGAAAACCATACATAGTCTTTTAAAATACAACAATATTAGAATATTACCTATGTCATGGTGTGCCCCTCTCTCCTGGCTCCCCACTCCACGGGGAGGGGAGGACAACACATAATATACCTACCACCAAACCACTCCAGTACGTTTGTATTAGTGGTGATTTGGTGACTCTTACCATGCTTACGGAATGAGTATTTTAACGAACTTGGGTTGATGACGTAACGCACTGGTGGCTTACCATTTGATTTCCAGGATAGGGGAGTGTATGTTTTTTCTTCTTTAATTCGCCCATTAGTGAGGCAAAATAAATCGCCCCACTAAGAAATAAAATTTGAAATAAAAAAAACCGCCAGACCCAAACTCCAACCCCCTTGAAAATCAAATGGTGTGTCCCTTACCGATGAATGTTTGCACAGAGCCTACATTAAAATGTAGTCTTCGGAAATAATTTACGTACTGTGAAGCAAAATAAGAGCGTTATCTCATGAGACCTTGTATTTTAGGGTTTTGTTTAATTCTAGTCTTCTGAAAAATAATTATTAAGACATTTTGCCTAGAAGCGGCAGTAGTAATAAGGACTGTGGCGACGTTTTTCTCTTCGACGTTTTTCTCTTCGACGTTTTTCTCCCTCGACGTTTTTCTCCCTCGACGTTATTCTCCCTCGACGTTATTCTTCCTCGACGTTATTCTCTTCGACGTTTTTCTCTTCGACGTTTTTCTCTTCGACGTTTTTCTCTTCGACGTTAATCTCTCAAGACGCTATTCTTCCAAGACGTGATTCTCCAGCGACGCTAATTGTGCCGTCGTTCGAAATTATAAACCATGGCAGCGTAGGTTACCCTTCACTTTTTTTATAAAGGGAAAAAATGTTTCGAAACGAGGAAGATGTCTATGCATATACATCGAGGTTTATCTTTCGTTCGGAAGAAAGACGCGAAACCGATCGTTTAAACGCCGAAGAAATGGTCCAGATAGAAAGTTTAATTCGGACCATCAGAAAACACGACGATTATAAAACTTTACTCGGTTGGGCGCTCGAAAAAGAAGACATAATTTCGGGGTTTAAATCGTGGAGCGATAATGTACTTTTTGACGGCGTAAATCCTTACAAGTTATCTTTTTAGGGCATGGACGCTTTACATTTTTATAGAAAATCTCGAGAAAGTTTTAAATTATTGATATTTTCCCCATGAATAATAATAATAAACGAAATTTTTAATATCCCAGCGCGCGTTGCTCAGATTCGAGTCCAGGTTCGGGGAAATCGTGTCTTCTTTTTTGAGACGTGTAATATAGAACTGGAAAACACCTGTTATATGGCACCCTCACCCCACCCGATACATCAAAAACGTGAATTGCGTCAAACTGCGTCGATTGCGTAACAAAATGCGTTGATTGCGTAATGAAATGCGTAAAACCGCGACATTGCTTAACGTAATTGCTTAAAATGCGTCGAATGTGTAACAAAACGCGTCAAACGCGTAACGAAACACCCGTCTTTTATAGCCAGTATTCTGCACGATTCTGCACTTACGAAATTACTTACGAACAACGTAAAAAATGCACAAAATTTGTCCGTAATATAAACAGTTAAGGTTTGACACTATTTTAAAGTGTTGCGATTTGGTAGTTCACAGCATCTTGCGAATGGTAGCTTTGGCAAAAATCGCATTGCTCATTTCATAGCGAGTGTGTATAAAAATATCACAGATATACTTTTGTAGGTCCTGTGGTTCTTGAGTTATATTGTAGGAGGACTGAAACACCTGCAACACTTACATAAATGTACATAACTCATTAACAACGATAAATCAAGCAAGGTTTGAAAGTATATGGTTTGTAGAATGAACTTTTGCAAAACATCAAAGTGTTATTGTTCAATAATATATTGATTTACATAATGGAAATCGATATTTTGTGGCTGCTTCGAACAGTACCTTGTCTACCCTTAAGGATATTGAACACTAACTATTAATATGATCATAGTCTGACCCGAGACTACATCCAACCACAGTTGCAATAAGCTTAAGGTGGCCCTATGCTGAGACAAATATATCTAAAGAGATCGGAAGCATTCATTAATTCGCCTTGGGTCAATCGAACCAGAGAAGGTAAGAATAGATTCTCATCTTGGTATCGATATAACTGACTGTATCTATTGCGCTTAGCATTAAGTCCAGTAGCGATATTTGAGTTGGTTATATAGGGAGGGGAGCCCCCTCTTAAAGAGGTATGGGTTGTGCTTCTCAGGGATAATGAACTAATTCATTATAAAATCATCTCCATGCATCGTTTATGTTTCATACAAACAAACAAAGCCCCCGCCCCACCCCATCCTTCAATATACGCGCATGTACAGGGTGATTTAAAATGAACTGTACCCAAATTCAAATATTAAAATAAAATATTTAGCGACATTAAAATAATTTGTGTTTGTAAGTTGTAACAGGATAGTATGTTTCCTATTATTGGTGAAAAAATCATGTCTTTACCACAAATGGTTTTGAAGAAAACTACATTTTTATAAAACACACAAATTTTGTTACTGCGGTAGAGAACACGGATAAACTTAGTTCCATGTGTTGGTCTAACAATGGGATGATAAATTGAAAATGCGATATCTTCTGACTAAAATCACTTATTATCAAAATTCAAAATTTCTACTACAGAGCACTTATCACTGCTTTCTATGATAGTTTTTGATATGTACAATCTCCGCGAATATATATGAAAAATTGGTTAAGTTGGGTACAGTTCATTTTAAATCACCCTGTATATGTGACCGTCCACGGCGAATGAGCCGTAAATTCCTCCCCCGGTCAATTTTGTTTTATTTTGTGTTTAATAAACATCATAAACTTAAAAATGGTATATCATTTGACTTCAAACGATATCCAGAAGCGAGGTTATGGTTTGTTAAACTTTGCTCCTTCAACAAAATTATAGCTTTTTGCGTTTTTACATATGTCTCTTTTTCCACATTGCTGGCAATATATATCAAACAGTCATAATTGGCGGTCATTTCAAATCATCCTGAAGTCAACGAGGTTTAAGAAAGTTCTCTCATTGTTAATTGTTGGTTATGCATACCTGTACAAAATACAATGCCTGGTAACCCATCACTTGAACAAGATTTAGCAAAAGCAAACAAAGACCAGAGCTATCAAAAGTCCTATAGCCGGCCATCTAAGGTAGAAGCTTAGGGACGCACCATTAGTCTTCAAGGGGGGGTGGAGGAAGTTGGGGTTGGGGCAAGATTTTTTTTTTTCGCCGCCAAAGGCGACAAGTTTTTTTAAAAAGTTTTATTTTTAATATGCATTTATACAGTTGGGTGAGGAAAGATTTTTTTTTTTTTTTTTTTAGTGTTGGTAGGAAAGTTTTTTTTTGCTTATGTAGTGGGGAAGTTTTTTTTTCAAAACTTCCTCCCCACCCCTATGAAGTCTAATGGTGCGTCCTTATTATCCACTTCAACAATAGGATTATTGATTAGTTTTTGATGATCAAAATAAGACGGAAGTCGGGCCAGCTTAATTTATCGATGAATACGACCTTCGTACACATTGTACACCGTAACACAGAATACAATTTAGGGAATTTACGGCTCGTTTGTGCTGCCGGGTCACATATGATTTCTAGGCCTAGAACTCGTGAGTGTAATAATGCCACCTTCGACAGAGAGCATCAACTATCGTCCGCGGGATAGATTTCCGATATCAATCATGAGAATAATTATGTTAGCACAATAGGCTATTGTATACTTCTGGTTATATACCCTATACTGTGTCCTCCCATAGTGTTATCATTGTAGACCATGCAGATCTGCTCTAATTTTTAATCCCTTGATTTTTGTTTGGTTTCTGAACAAAAGAGAAACCGAAACTAAAGATTTGAAATGAGACACTCCCTCATTTCAAATATATAGTTTTGGTTTCTCTATTGTTCAGAAACCAAAAATCAAGGGATTAAAATGTGGAGATGAACTGGTATGCAATCATAACACTATTGTGCTGGGAGGACACAAGAGGGTATATATAATCAAAAGTATAATGGCCTATAACCATACGTATATATTATAATAGCCTATTGTGCTAACATTTTCATTATCGATATCTATCAACGCGGACGACTTTTGATGCTCTCTGCCGTATGTGGCACACTTCCATGACACCATAAAATTAAATTACATCCGAGTTCCGAGATTCGTTTGATAAGTTATGCATAGACATCATGTGCATATATTGAGGGGTGGGGGTGGGGGTGTTTTGTTTATTTGTCTGAAATATAAACGATGCATGATGATGTAGATGATTTGATTATGAATTAGATTATTCCCCGGAAAGCACAACCCATACCTCTTACCTATGTTCCTCCGCCACCTATATATAACCTCCTCCTCCCCCTCCCCACACTCGATATCGACTCTTCCCTATTATTCCACTCCACTCTTGAGCCCCCTCTCCCCTCCTTCCCTTCCCACTTCCAATGCTCTCTTCCCTCTGTTTCTCTTTCTCCCTTACCCTTACCCCCTCCCCCTCACACACACACATACCCTCTTTCCCTGGCGATCTCTTCTATCTCTCTCTCTCTATTCTCCAATAAATAAATTGAATAAAAGTTAGTTTAAACCAGCTTTCTATGATATTGATCTTCCGTCATGCGACATGCACATAAATAGAGTTGTGTATAATAGTGTTTATAACACTGAAGTCATAATCTGTCAAGTGCCTATTGTAATGTCTGTGGAAATATTTCGATGGTCTATATATTTTCACAGTGAAATCAGCTTAGGCTAATTCGTAGTCTCAAGTCAATGCTTTCAAACTAAATCAATGCTTTCAAATGTAGACTGCTTTGTTCGACTTCTCTGCTCGTGAATATTGCACTGCGAAATTTAAACATTTCTTTTGTATACTTAGAGTAGGTAACTTCAAATTAAATAATTTTACGATCCACACCACTTATAAGAAACTGAAACCAAAACCGAAACTGACTGACACAAATGTTCGGTTTTAAACAAAAGGTAGAAACAATGAGTTCGATATCTTATGATTCAAGTGGTTAGGCAGGACAATAGGAAACCACGTGACCAAAACCAAAACCAAAACTAAAACTATATATTTGAAATGAGGCACTGTCAGAGTTACATATACTTACATACTTAGATAAATGTGTAAAAATTTATTTAACTTCAAACGGGATCAAATAATCTGTTTTACCATAGCATTTTTTGCTTTTGCAATAACTAAGTTTATATTGCAGTCGTAACTGTGTCGGAGTTAAAAACTTTCAAACACGCCAATCCAAAAGGTGCGAGCGAGATGAATGGTCTCATCAGCATAATGTGAATACAGTAAGCCAAAAAATTAAGGCACCAGTTATGTTCACCTCCTGTATATCCTAAACAAAGACGGATATGTCATAATTGGAACCAGCAGCCAATAGCTGCATCTTTTAGCTCAAATTTAAGACCTTATTTGTTGAAATTGTTCAAGAAATAAAGACACGGCGATCCCAAAATCCAAGGAAGATACCAACTTAAAAGTTGCAGTTTGCTGCGTTAAATGCCCTATTGATTTGTACACAAAGCGTTCGTGAGCAAGAGAACTAGCGCTGCGCTTCCATTGATTAGCACGTTAAAACTAGCGTCGTACTTTCATTGATAAGAACACAAAAGTGCAACTTTTGATTTCGCTTCTTCATTAGGTTTTCGATCACCGTTTCTCTAATTCTCAACCAATTTCAACAAATAAGGTCTCAAATCAGAGCTTCAGATTACATATATTGGCTGCTTGTTTTAATTTTGACATATTTGCCTTTATTTAGGATATACAGGGGTGGACATAACTGGTACTTAGGTTTTACTTAGGTATAATTCTTAGGCTTACTGTATACTAAACAATAATACGACCCAGATGTGAGCCCATGTCTTCACGGTCTATGTTTATAACTTTCCGAATGTCAGATGTTTCTCAGATCGATCTGTTCACCATCACACTACTTTATACACATACTGATGTCCAGGTCTGTTGAATATCCAATCTGGAATAAGCTCGTTTGCTTCTTTTACCCATAATCCTTTGCAAACCAGTTCCTGTAAGTCGGATTCAAATTTACCGTCTTTGAATTTGTCAAAAGTATCCTTGCTGTTACTACTCACACTGAATATAATTGGACCACCTGCAAATGATTAATAGTATGCATTCAGTTTCCACAAGAGATGAATGTGAGTGTTATCAATTATATTGCCCCTCCCTCCCCCCCCCCCAAGAAAAAAACACGATTTAATTAAGATTTCATTATCATAAGGTTGCTTCCTTACCCGTACGCTTTAAAGCAGCTGATATTTTGAATATCAAACATGAATTTGTAATAAGACCGATGCTCAAAGAATACTGCAACCCTCGGTTTTGCTTTTGTCATCAAAAGACCCAGCAATTTAAACAAAATATATTATCTTCGTTGATTATATATTTTTTCCAACAAACCGTATAATTTTCAACTCTAGACCCCGACCTTACCAACAGCTTTAGACACTTCAGTTTTGTGTCTTTGAAGCCAATTTCTGCTGTAGCCTTGATGATTGACTCACCGTGTGTTCAAAGTTCAAATAAGAAACGTTGACAAACCCACGTTCAGAAGTGGATCAATATATGTTTCTTATGTTTATTGTTTCCTTATTTCATTAGATATCCATTGTACCACTGGCGACATAAAACCGATCAGATCTGATCGAATACTGTTTACTAATTTAAAATTTGAAAACAATTCTGGAATTAGAATGTTATTGTTTTATACTGCGCTTTTATATAGTTTAAGTCGACTCACCAGGTTTGACAATGCGTATCAGTTCTGGAAAGCATCCTAGATTTAAATGGCCTTTTAAAAGAGCTCCGCATAAAATTAAGCCGTCGTAGCTATCTGCAATTTAAAATTACAATTGACGCATGTGAAAGTTGTGAAAAGAGTAATCCCCGTATTATTATTATTAATTGATTATTCAGTTTCTAGATTCTATTGTCTAGCCTGCATTAGTAAATAATTCGAGACTTCAGACTTAAATAACATCGCTGAAGGTCCATCAGTAAAGGGTAGTTGGTAAAATATGATGTACGGGACAACAATGAAATATTTCACTAGAAGTTCTGCATTATGATGACCTAAGCAATTATGTGATGCGATCAAGCAAAATCAGTCGGAACTCGGAAATATTGATTTAGAGATATAGCCAAACAAAGGAAGTATTTCCTTTTGTTTCCTTTTGTTTTGGAAACTCTTTATTGCTCATATCTTTAGAACTGGTTGATTAAATTCAATGGGGTTTTCTGCAAAATGCAATGAGCTTTGTATGCTTGTTGCTATCGTATAAGAAACTAAAAATATGAGTTCCGACTGAGTTTCCTTGATCGCATCACATATGACGCCAATGGTTATTATTTTCAGTGACATTGCAAACAATGTTGAAGTATAACGGAATCATCCAGTCGTGGAATCAGAAGGTGAATTATGAATAAAATACTGCACTGACCTTACGAATTTGGCACATTTTCATCCAATCTTATTGGACTTCATCTTGCTATTGCAAAGATGCTACTGTATTGATCGTAATCGGAGACCGGTCACGTGTCAAACGGCAAGAAATATTGATTATTGATGCATCCCATGCACGTGAAAAACTAGTCCATGTTAAGGACAAGCCTCTGAGAGACAAACAATCGAACCTTGTTTACGGTATGAAGTGTGGGGATCCGGATTGCACAGAAGCATACGTAGGTCCGGGACGTAGGCGCCACAAAACAATCCCTCAAAGCAGGCTTGAACAGCATAGACGTCCTATCGCAACTGAATTCCGCAATATCACGCTAAAACGTCTAGACACCAAATTGATACGGAGGATAAACTATACAAACGAGGGGCCTGATATTTCCAACTTTCACGTCCATGGGATGCATCAATAATCAATATTCCTTGCCGGGTGACACGTTACCAGTCTCCGATTACGATCAATACAGGAGCATCTTTGCAGGTGCCAGATGAAGTCCAGTATTTTATTCATAATTCACATGTTGTTAAGGGATCTGATATCAACGTTTATCGACGTTCTCACGTATTTTTGGTGTGAGCTGAGAGTACACCAGATTGCAATCTGAATACGAGGAATGTCCGTCTGATATCAAATAATTTTGATTTATTGAAATTCGCGATGTAATAAAAATTTTATGACAAATTATTAAAATTTTTATTTTCTAAATTTTTGATATTTAACAGTCATCGAAGTAAACTTTATAAATCTAATGATATGTATTTAAAGTGTATGTAGCTGGGAGGAAAAGCCGACGATCAATTGAAAATTTTGACCTTTCATATTGAAGATATGGATTTTTCCCCAAAGGACCTATTTTTTTTTTGGTGTTTTGGGAAAAAATCCATATCTTCAATACGAAAGGTCAAAATTGTCAATTGATCGTCGGCTTTTCATCCCACCTACATACACTTTAAGTATAAATCATCAGATTTATAAAGTTTACTTCGGACTGCAGAGAATTATTAAATGGATAATGTCCTCAGGGAGGTAGTTCCAGAGTGTCGCGACGTCGGAGCATAAGGATAGAAGGATTTTCAGCACAAGGTCAGACGACAGAAAGATGGAACGATGGCTTGGGAGAATTTTGGTTACTGAGACTTAGCAAAATGAAAGAGAACATCATTAAAACCATTATGTGCTAAGTACAAAAAATAACCACATATCACCTTACGCCACTATGGATGAAATGTTCTTGACAGTTATAATTCCCGAACGAATTATGGTCTATTCTTATCCATGAGATGACAACTTTACAGTTTGTCGTAGAGCCATGGTCAGTTTATAGCCCAGATGCAGAATCGGCAGTTACACCTGATGACCTTGTACTCCAGACAAGCTTTCAAAAAAGTGACCTTCATCGTGTTCATCTGAGGCAAATGGTTGTCAAATGTTGACAGTCGGTAACAGGATTGTCTTTTCAGAATAATTATTTAGCACTGTTAAATCCTGACACATTTGAATCATGTGTCCAATAAAATGTGAAGAAGAGATACGAAAAGAATTCGTTTAATGCAAAAGCATGAACATATTTCCTGAAAAATACAATCAGAGTATTTGTAATAGCTTACCATCGTTTATATCCAGTTTATTGGTTCCGATGCGATCGCATATCAGGCGTCGGTATAATCCCCCTTCTTTGCAAATTTTCAAACTTTCCGTGGAAATGTCAACTCCGTCTATATTTTTAAATCCATGTCTTGTCAACTGTGTAAGCATAACATGAGAACATTCCTATTTAGGTTGTACTTTGATTAATCATGAGTAAAGGTATAGAATAATAATATCCGCATTATTTTGTCTGAATTAATTTAGAATCTAATACAGAAAAATTAAAGATTATTAGTTGCAGCACATTGATAACTTTTGGCGTTGATAGTGATGATAGCCTCTTTTAACAAGCTCAAAAAAAGACGGAAATTAAGGACAATTATTTGCCCCCGAAAACGCAACAAAGGCCCTCAAAACGCCTTGAATTGAAAGGACAATCTTTAGATTTGTAGCTCAAAATAAATGGGCAAAATCCCGAAAGTAGACCCGAAAGTTAAATTACGCATTAACGAGGCGGTTTTTAACCAAAATAAAAATCTTAACGAGTATTTTGAGACCTGCTACAACGTCAATGAAAATATCGACAATACTGATAACTGCAACAACAAGAAAAAGAATGTCCGGTCATACCTCGTGTGCCACAAGACCCGTTCCGCAGGCCATATCCATAATTTCAGCATCTTTGTTAGTTAGACATTTTGCCATAGTTTCTGCTGACCTTCGTGGTGCAGTATAACCCTCATGAGCAAGATCCTGTCAAGTGGAAACAAATTTCGAGTGGCATAACTTTTAAGATTACACTAAGATTTATTCCAGGTTTTAATTCCAGAGGGCGTTGTTTATCACAGCAATAACATACTTAGAAAAGAATGAACTCTGATCGCGCTCCAAATAAATTACTAGGGTAAAAAAAATCAAGTGGAGCTGGAATTCGAACCCCGAGAATTCTAGAATTATTCAGTCCATAAATGGTATAGCCCTTTTGACTGCTCAGCGATATGAATAAAGTGAGCTGAGTAAAGCCTCCGGCAAGCGGAGGGCGTTTCAACCAATGACAAGCCTTGATCGTGTCCGTTTGTCTGCAATACACGTGCGCCACGCCGCTCAGCGGCAAGCGGCAGGGTAGTATGAAACCAGCATAAATGCGTCAAACCCATGAAAACTTAACGGCCGATGCATATGTGCAAGTGACATCATCGTGCTATGTAATATGTAGCAGAAGAAGCATTTTGAAGGTATATTTTAAAAACTCATTAATTCCAATGCTAGAACTTGAAGTTGATAGCAAAAACAAAACGAGAATTTCCCAATTCAAAGCTTAAAATAACAGAGAACAATCAAGTTTTCTGTGAGCAGCGTAATATGTTTTGTTTAAAATACAATTGAAACCCTCACGTTGCAGAAGAGAATCGCCCATGCAGTAGAACGGCTGAAATTGGCTTCGTGAAGTAGTGGTCATGCACAAAAATGAAAAAACGTATGTTGAAGACAGTGACCAATGGGAACCACATTTACATATGAGTTACATAAAATATTAACGAATCAAAATCAACGTTCTAACAGATTGACAGATACCAGGAAGTAGCCCTCTTGTGACGATCGGCGAGGTAAAATAGTGCATTTTCTGCTAGGCCTATAAGGAAAGGTTTCTATACAAAAACGATTCTCTTGTAAACCGCACAGTTTCCACCTCGATACACCTGGACACACATTTTCGTCCAAGAGCTTCCAAGCAGAGAACAGCAAGCAGTGAATTGTCTCCCCACAATATTTGATTACACGACACGGTTGAGTACATAGCATCGTACGAGCTGTGGAGCTTCTAGCTGGAAATGGGCCTCTGTAATTGTTTTTTGTCGAAACCTCAAGTGTTCCCTTCATCCAATCAGAATCTTTTTAATATCATACGAAAGCTAACACTTCCCCCAAAAAAAAACACTTTTCGTCATTAGGCCAAACAGACAACGCAATTCAATGTTATAGCAAGGCGAATGTGGTAAATCTATTCAAAACTACCTATCCTTAAGCACATTTTATGACCAAAAGGTAGGTTTTAAAAGTCAAAACCTCAAGTGTTCCTTACAATATTTGTCAACTTTTATGTCATTAAAGCCTTAATGTACGATCTTTTTCAGAATATACCTTTATTTATTCAAAACCGATTTTTGACATATTTGTAATACTTACACATGTTCAACGTACATCTATGAGTAAACTGTCAAATTCGCCCTATTTGTAGTAAAACGAGATGATTTTCTGTTGGTCCGACATAATTATATATTATCATAATTTTCAGATTATATTAATATGTCGGAACGATCGCTAATCTTAGTCTCCTACGAAGCCAGTTTTGGTTACGCTCCCTCCACACATGTGGAGGGAGTGTAACCAAACTGGCTTCATAGAGAATAACCCTGAGGCCGCACTCGGCGTCCTAATCCGAAAAGTGCGAGATATTTCGAGTGATAGAGGTGAAGTGTATGATGTTGTTTGCCTCCAAATGTATTGGGAACTTTCATAATAATTGCATTTATATTAACTATTTTATCATTATGGAAGAAAAAAGAAAAATCTAAAAATTCAAAAAGATTGTACATTAAGGCTTTAAATGAAAAAGCACACTTGTATTGTCCATGCACTAGCGTCACTAGAATGAGCAATGGCCAATTCTCTTTAAATTGCAAATCTTGTGCAAAAAGTTACTATTTTCGCCTGTTTTTTCATACGGTTGTAAATTCAATGAACCATGACTTTGCTAAAGAGCGCTTACAAATTGATAATATGTGTGCGGAAGGCCAACATCATGAGAAGTACCTACACTTTCAGTAAAAAAAACGCAGGTTATTCTCACTTCAAACTTTCTCTAGATAAATTCCTTATTAAATAAGCTTCATAATGATAGGTTCTAAAAGACAGTACGATAAATATATATTTTTTTAATCACAGGAATATTATGAAAAGTCGGGCTCAAGTGGTTGTTGATTCCTATACCTTTGTACTGTGGCCCATAGCTTCTTCACAGAAGTGGGTCAAAGGTCATTAATGGGGTAAAATCTTACAATTGCATTATCTGTAAAAGGGTATGAGGCTCAAACTCAGTGACAACAAATCTCATAACCAGGGGAACATTTTGCAGGGTTCATGTCAAAGGTCATGCAGAGGGCAAATTTTAGAAATGAATTTTCTGGACATCTGTAAGGGGTACGGGGATCAAACTCGGTGATAAAAACTTAATGACCAGGAGAACATTTTGGCACACTTTGCAGGTGCCAGGTCAAAGGTCATCTGGGGTCCAATCTTAGAATTTCATTTTCTGGACATCTGTAAGAGGTACGGGAATCAAACTCGGTGGCAACAAACCTCATAACGCAGGGAACATTATGGAACATCGTGCAGGGGTCAGGTCAAAGGTCATTAATTTTGGGGTCAAATCTTAGAATTGTATTATATATCTGGACATCTGTAACCGGTATGGGGCTCAAACTCGGTGACAACAAAACCTCATTATCAGGGGCACATTATGGAACATCTTGAAGGCGTGGTGCAATAATTATGTATACCCCGGGTGGTCAATTACAGGGGGGGGCAAGATTTTTGGCAGGCCAAAGGAGGGGGCAAGCATTTTTGGCAGGTCGAAAGGGGGGTTAAGCGATTTTGGCAGGTCGAAAGGGGGGCAAGTAATTCTGGCACAGATATTTTGGGCACCGTTTCTATATTACGCCCTGGTGTAGGGAAACATTAAAATATGCAAAATTTCCTGTTTGCTGCGCTCGCATTAGGCGAAGTAAAATAAAAAGCATGTTTCACATCCGGATTTTTTAAAAAAAGGAGGAGGAGGGGGCTCTTTTTTATCGCAAAATCAGTGTAAATAGGCCTACCCATAATTAGACCCTAATTAGAGCTATTATAGCGTACACATATTAACACAATAATGCCTGGAAAAAGGAGGAGGCCTCTTTTTATATGTTGTTCTGAGAGGTAGGCCCCTCTAATTATCTCAAAACCTTCCAAAAGTGTTTCTTGTGTATTAGCAAGGCTATAGAAAGCAGCTTTACTTCCTAGACATATATTTTGAAAAGTTATAGGCCTAACTGAATTTCAAAAAATAAAAAAATGATTGAAGAAATCTCAAAAAAGGAAGCGGGAAGGGACGTGAAACAATACATGTTTATTTTTTTATTTGGCCTTATATGATAAGACAATAAGGTTTAAAAATAGTGGTGTGCGCCCGTACAAAAAGACAGACACAGAGTGCTCTCAATCAAAATAATAGGCTTACGGCAGGTTTAAATTAAATAGATACCGTACATGCATGGTATAAGTAATTATAAGCAATCTTGCCTTCTCGTATGTGGGAGCCCATTCGTCATAGAATTGCTTTATTCCTTCCAGCGTTGTTGGGAAGCGGCCCTCTTTTGCATCAAGAATTTTATCGGGAATGTTATCCGCCATTATGAAACCTAACAATCATGCCAACTGCAGCACATAGTATGGTGTTCCGCGTTGCTTTGAGTATCTCAGTTCACTCGGTGAACTTGACCTTGTGCCATTGTGATATGTACAATAATAGTACATGCCAGGCGGCATAGGAAGCGCAACACGTGACGTACGAGGCTGGCGAAGATACAGCCCCATCATTCAAAATACACGGTTAGCAATTATAAATGGAAAATTAACATACTTACAGTGGGGTACTTTGTCGAACCCCGACGGTTTTAGAGTAAGATCATTTTGCTTTGACACGACATAACAAATTTAGAATTGTTTGTGACGATTTCATGATTATGTGTTAATCCAATGGCGACCTAAAAATTGGCGATATCGCTTCCATCACCGCCTGGTACATGCCTGCCTGAAAATTCACGCCCTCAATTTTGTTCGTCGTCTGCAAAACAATCCTGGAACGGCACTACTTAACGTATGGTGAGGGGTGATGATCTTCAAGTTTGCAAGTTTGGCACTCTCTGATAGGAGGTACACTGTCTTATGTTCGTCGAAGGCGGCCCTTTTTTTTAAATTTTTTAAAGGCTACAATTTTGTAAGAAAAAACTATAAAATAAAACCCCTTGCTTTTGCTTTATATTTTCTGAATATAAATTAGGCTACATCACATTTTGATCATCATGATCAACGACCTCATCCCATGCCAGTGGCAGATCCAGTCAGGGCACACCCGGCCCGTGCCCCTTTCATGTAAAAAAAAAAAGCCTGTGAAAAAAGAAAATAGGAAAAAAAAAAAAAACTGTGACAATTAACATTCACATCGCATAATAATATTGTAAAAATTTTCCATGAAATGGCTTCAATTGGGCCTTAATTTTTATTATTCATTCAAAATACTGAGGGGCGCATCCTCTCCCTCCACGTAGGCCTATGGATAAAGAAGTGCCTACTTTAGCTTTTGTTTTTAACCAGATATGGATGCAGGGGCGGGCTCAGCCGACCTGTGACCCCTCCCCTTACGCTGGGAGAGAAGAGAAAGGGCGAAAAAAATAAGAGAAAAGGGAGACTGAGAAGAAATATATGTGATTATTTTAGGCATTGTTTGAAAATGGGTCCTAGGCCAAAAAAGCCTGTGAAATTACTGCGGGCCCGCAGATATGCAGGGCCCGTTACATTCACCAAAATCAGTAAGACGGATTCAATGCTGATTATTTTCAACATCAATCCATGCATGCTATTAAGTGTCCAGTGTATAATAAAGTGTCCAGTTTAGGCCTAATTTTTCAAATTTTATAAATTTACCATTAGCTTACCAATGGCTTCGATGGAACCTTCATTTTGCAAAATTTTCCAACTTCTGAGGGGGATAAACAGGTGACCGTTTTCAATTTTGTTTTGGGTGCGAACTTTGAGTTTGGTAGTGATGTCTAAACTGACCTGCACGTGTGGTGACAACCCTTCTACAGGTTAGCGCGCGCAATTCAAAACAAGCTTCAACCTACAATCTTAGAAATATTTGTTCGAACACTTTTAAGGCCATATTGGAAATGGTCCCCCTTCTACCCCCGTACAATGTTGGCATGCCTAATATGCTCATCTTCACCATATCTTCTCCCAATATTGTTTGGTGGGGAAAGGGGAGGGGGCATGCTTAAGATGAACGTTGAGACAACACTATTATAATTCTTATTTTTCAGCGACTCATATAGCGTGCGCACTATATGCTAAGGGGTGGTGCAATAATTATGTGTACGAATCCAACGAGCCAAGTCATGGTCAGGATTTGGTCGGACATCTTTGGGTAGCCGCTAGCACCACCTTGGTGCTTTGAGCGTCCAATTGTGCAACTAAAACACCTAGAGAAGATGCAAGGACGAGGAGGGTTAATAGAATAATATAATAACAGAGATAATTCCGCAGGTAATCCCATCGCATCTATTCATACATACTATAGTCCTTTTGTTCGCAAGTACATCAATGCATAGATACCGCGTGTAGTTAATCCGATTATTATGTATTAAGGTGTAAAACGGGTGATGGAATGCAGTTTAAAATTTCCGCCAAGGCCGAATCATTTCACATTTTGAGTGCATTGTAGCCGACGGCTACCCAACTAAAGGCTGCTAGTCAGGTGTAGGAATGCGTGAATTTAGATTCGTCTATATTTAAATTGTTAGTCTGCATTATGCAATGCAGTTCCAATATGTGATGCATCTTTCACAATTTAAACGAGGGTACTTATTCGATTTTGGTATCATACAATGAATAAATTAATTCAAGCTGATAATGAGAAAATGGGGCATTTTGTTAGAACTTTCGACTTTCATTTCAGTTTGTTACCCCGGTATACAACCGTGTGACCACAGAAGTTACCAATGTAACGTTAAATGCCAATTGCCTTAGTAGTAAGTAACATCATTTTTTTGGTTAATTGTGTTTCAAATCAAGGTTAAAGCTAATTACCATAATTGCAGGTCAGTTTTAGACATCACTACCAAACTCAACACCCAACCACAAAGTCTAAATACTTTTGAAAGTATGCAAATGACTAATATAGTTATATTACATAATAATTGTGTATCGCTGTGATTAAATTAATAGAAGTTTGCTCAGAAGGGGGGGGGCTGAGGTGTTTAGGCCTATGTGATTTTATTTCAATATTAATAAATGGGTTACGTGAAATTGATTCATCGCAAATTATAGAGGGTTGGGTATTTTTCACACATAAAGTTCAACATTCTCCCGGCCCCCTCCGGCATTAATAATGAACGGTCCCAAAAACAAATCTTTCAACGTTAACTTGAAGGAACATCCCCAAGGGAATTTTTATTTTATTCCCATCGCCTCGTTTAGGGCGTAGACCACCAAAATAACTTCTCCATTGAAAAGCACGTAAAAATCAACTTTTTTTTCTTGGCACGCGTGACAATATTTTTCACTTTTTACGTCATATCCCTGTATTAATTAAGGTATGAATTTTAATTTAAGCTTCAATTTTGGTGAACTTTACAGATTCAATTTTTTTATTAAAAAGTGTTGAAAAGCGACGCCGCTATTTCAACGCCAAAATTAGTATTAAAACTTGTTCCGTTACCCGGGTTCCGTTAGCAGTAATTCGGACAGGGCCTACTTGTCTTGTGAAATCGATTTGTATAATATATCAATTTTAGTCATTAATAGGTTAGCATCTTTCATTTAAATCAGAACATGCCAACCTCACAAAGAACATGGTCCCTAAGGACACCATATTGTCTCCAGTAGCCATATACTTTTAACCGGATCTCATCACCATTGCACCTTTCGCACAGTGATTTGATGTAATGCGCCCTTTAACTCGATTTCAAAGCAGGTCAAGATTCTGAGGTCATAGAACTACTAAAGTATGTTAGCCTTGAGTTCATGGTCCGGCCCGTACGGACATATTCATCCTGGGATAACTTTAAAGCCTGCACTGCACTGCTTAGCTCTGCTTGTATTTAAAATAGCAGGTCAAAAATTATTGCATGGATTGATAAATACCATAATGGCGGGTAAGATAAGTGCTGTTAAAGATAAAGCATACCCAACAACGTTAGAGGGAATCAGACAGTTTTACGATGAATGGGCACCAACTTACGACAAGGTGAGATTAACATGGTTGCCGTATATACAAACCCTGCGCAGAGCGCTGCAGCTTTGCAGGTGCCGGGTATATTTATATACGGTACTACTAGTGCGCATGTACATGTAGGTGTAATGGCCCTGTAGCTATTAGCAGAGAGTAGATATTCTTGAGAGGGCACTCTATTCACGTGGTTTCCTTTCCAACGCTAAAAGATCACGAATTTTGGTGGTTTGCAAATGAAAAGTGTCCGCACTATCGATTGATTATGTAACTGTTATGAATAATTTATTAGGTTTTTCAATGCAATCGCCTCGACCCATTAATACATTATTATCTGTATTATCAAAGTACTTGGAATAGCAATACGATGAGTTCACTGAACTACGCCCTAATACTGATGGAGTTTTAATGGCGTTTAATGGCTTTAATCCTCTCCATACACAGATGAACAAATACAATAGATGAAGGTCAACACGTATGACCTCCTATGTGACATGTTATATGTGATGTACAAAAACCTGAATATCATAAAGATCAGTATTCGTTTGTGCATATGAACTGCACATTTAATACGTTGCTAAATATTGCTCATTATAATATATAACATTGTATAATGACAAATATTGGTATTATGACGGGGCCACAAGGGTGATACTAATTTTAATGCTATATTTTCAAAACGAATACGTGTTCCCGGTTGGCTCTAGCGATTTCACAGAAAAGGTATTTCTAGTGCAATGATGCAGCGTCGGACTCTAGCTGAGAGCGTAGCCTAAGTCATTACGGACTCCAAGAAGGGCTCTCCATACACAAATGAACAAACACAACGGAGGGTAGTCTCCTCCAGCTCCGTGACCAGCTTAATTTCGATGGAGCGGAACCAAATTGGCTGCGCAGGAGACGGGTCATTTTGCTATGCAAATTTTTCAGTGTCGTAGCCCTGCTATTAGCATAGAAGAACTCCTGGAAGCGGCAGCTTTAATTAGCATGATGGAAGGTCAGGTCGGGTATCAAAGGTTATTGTAACTTCAAATACTACTTGTATTTCACACCTTGCCACTGTCACATATTTCCTTCATATTATTGGCAGCAAGTCCTAATTTTGACTTTGCTATTGCAAAATGTCATTTCATATCCAATTAATAGACATTCTTTGAAAAAACATATCACTGGTGCCTGATGGGAATACCCGACCGCCATGTCATTAAACTGGGTCGTTTTCGCCTGATTTGTGCCCAGATGTATTTGGGGGGGGGGCGCTATACTCTCATTGAACAGGCAAAGTTCGCAAAACTAACAACGTTGTTATTTGCCAATATCAATTATCATGATCCAAGGGGTCGAACATGAATTATTCATAACGGATCAATAACTGGCCTCACTTTCTAGCTAGTAAACCAGCGGAATTTTGCATAGGTTTTGCGTTGCTAATAGAACAAACGTAAATTTTGTGTCACCCCCTTGCTATTAGGGCACCAGCTGCACGATAGAGATACTGCTTGACCCATGACCCTTTTTGACTTTATGACATGTTCCTAACATATCAATGATTCTTTTTACCATGTACATGTGTAAGCCCACAGTGGTGTAAGCCCAATGGATATACTCTAACATTTGCCCCATATGACCTTTGACATTTAGTGACCTCGGTTTGATTTTGTTCATGCTCCCGTGATATGGAGAATACTTTTAGCCAGATTGGGAGAAAGTTTGAAATTTTGACCCCAGATGACCTTTGCCCTAGATGACCTTTGACTTCGGTTGACCTCAATTTTGTTTCGCACATATTCCCCTCATTTCAAGGATTCCACCCACCAAGTTTGAGCCGGATAGGACAAAGTTTGAAATTCATGACCTTTGACCTCCGATGACCTCTATATAATGTTTTTCATGCTCCCCTCATACGAAGGATTCCATCCACAAAGATTGAAATTTGACCCCTCCGTGATGACCTTTGACCTCGGTTGACCTCGATTTCATTTCGGGCATATATTCCCATCAAGGATTCCACCCACCAAGTTTGGGCCCGATCGGGCAAAGTTTGAAATTTTGCCCTTTGACCTCGACCTCTAATGACCTTTCAAACCACCCCATAAACGTGGAATGCCCGATACCTATTTATATCCGAAATATTGGATTAATGCGTCAAAGCACGGCGAAACGCATTGCCGGACAGACAGACAGAGCTCCTTATTTTATTAGTACTAGTGCGCCTGTTGCTGTAATAGCCCTTTAGCTATTAGGGGGTATGTGGGCACTTATTGGGGTATGTGGGCGCTTATTGGGGTAGGGGCGCTTATAGAAATCATTTTCAGCAATGAATGCTGGGAAGACACTATAGCATATTTGCAGCAATGCATTCTGGGTAGACATTTACAGTGCATTTCAAATTGGGCAGATAGCCAAAAGCTGAATGGAATCTATGAATGAATGACCTTGTTCACCTGCTTGGGCAGCTTGAAACTTGTTGTAGATTGTCTAGTGGATTCTTTTTATCCATGTGCACTTGCTGCTTTGTATCCACGTGGGGTATTTTCCCCCATGACCTTTGACCTTGACCTCCGATGACCTTCGAAACTACCCGGTAAACAGCGCCCGGCCGGTACACATCTATGTCTGCAATATCGGAACGATGCGTCGAAGCGCGGCGCAACGCATAGCCGGACAGACAGACAGACAGACAACGGCTATTATTTTAGTAGTATAGATAGATAATATAGACCGCGGAACCATTTATCTATATTGACCATTTTGATACTTGTTTGACTGCGTTTGAATCTATATAGTTCTTCAAGTTAATACATGTACAGTGCACTGGCTTAGATATTCAACATGGGGGGGGGTGAAATTGAAAATACTTCGTTCCCCAATAGGAGTCAGAAAATTTGGCAAAATATAGGTTACAAACACTCATTTTCCCTCTATTTTATCACAATTTTTTAACTTCACCTAGGATTATGGGGGGGTGAAAGGTATTCCAGCCCCGCACCAAAATTATTGAAGGGGCTGAGCCCCTCCCCCCTTTTCCTAAGCATATGCAGTAAGACTATAAGTTGAAATTTTGTTGACTGAATCAACTTGAATGTTGGTAGTGAGTGTGCTGCGCTGGAGCACCGAGATTCGTGAATTCAGAAGTGATTTTGGGGCAAAATAAAGTAGGTCGTTTATACCTTTTGAATTAATTGGCTATAGCAGCTCTCAATGTATAGAAACCACCATATTATCCGCGGGATACCTGAAGGGTCCGTACCTTATTTTACTATATCCATGTTAGTAACCTTTGAAATGTGTCTCCAATCTCTTTAGGATCTTGCTCATGGTAACTATACTGCACCCCGATGGTCAGCAGAAGCAATGGCAAAGTTGGTGATTAACAAAGATGCAGAAATTATGGATATGGCCTGCGGAACGGGTCTTGTGGCACAAGAGGTAGGACCAGAAATTTCTATCCTATATATCTGCTGCAGTTGTCATCGTTATCGTCATCATCCTCATTATAATTATCATCATTAGCATCAACATCAGCAGCATCATCGTCGTCGTCGTCATCATCATCATTATTATCATCATCATCAGCATTAGGATCAACATTATCATCAACATCAACATCCTCATCATCATCATCATCATCATCGATTATCATCATTATCATCATCATCGCCATCATCATCCTCGTATGGTTAGTATCTTTGTCGTCGTCGTCATCAATACTTTTAACACCTTTATAAGTTTTTAATACTAAAATCCAGCGTTAGGAAAATACGTTTTACGTAAAACGGACTTTTACCGTAGTTTGAAACTTTCGATAAACAATACAATATTGTCTTTGGGTAGAATTGTGTACAATAATAATCAAGTTCTCATTTTATACTTTTATAGTTAATACAACACGGCTTTAAAAATATAGATGGAGTTGATATATCTACGGAAAGTTTGAACATTAGCAAAGAAACTGGTATCTACAGACGCCTGATATGTGATCGCATCGGAACCAACAAACTGGATATAAAAGATGGTATGAGATCACATAACCTATAATCATCTACAATCCAGGAAAAAAATAGTTGGCACACTTGCACTAAACAATGGAAATGCGTGCTCTATCAAAATTGGAGAGGCTTGAGAAACATGCATGCAATATATGTGAAGTACAGACTCACCCCTATATCTCACCCTTCCCCACTCCCCATCTTTCAATTTTGGGGGTCTCACAGACTTGTTGACAACATGGCTTCGTCCAACATTGAATTGGGGGAGCGGGGGAAGAGATATACCAAAAGACAGGCACAGTGTTCCAACCTTTTTTCCTGGATTGTAGTTTTGATAATAAGGCATTGGGACCAATTCATGTGTCTCAACCTTTTGTAAAATTTTAATCTGTAATTTTTTTAAATTTTAGATGTGAAGAACATTTACAGTGACTGCCTATAGGACATGCAACAAATGTCGCTCCATATTTCCATGAGAAATGCGAATTTTCAAGCAGTTGCTTTAAACAAACGGCCTACATTAGGCCTATCATGTTATATAAGAGCACATATCCAGTAATACCAAGGTCCTGGGCTCATACAACAGTATCCTTCGACTATATCCATAAATACTGTACGTATTTATAAATACGCACGTGACCACTTCCGAGCTGCCATAATAGCTTGTAGACATTAAGTCTCGAAGTGACGTTCTACACAGCCGCCGCTGGTGATCTTCCTGTACATTTGAATGCAAACATGCAGGCGGTAAACAACACGAGAGTACTATGCAGCAAAATTGTCTATGTTGTTTAACTTTGTGATTACGTATAATTATTGTAAACGTTTCCGTCTATAAATGTTTTTTTGCGTCGGCAATTAATTCCAAAATGTGTTTTTTGATAACATTTACAAATACGGAATACCCCATGTGTAATAATAATACTTAAATTTGATGATATTTATCTAAAAAGTTCCTACCCTTTTCTATATAGTGGTCAATGGCATTTGGTCACGCATGCTGGTCTTGTCCATGGGTGACGTGCGTAACCTTTGAAAGTCGAAACATACTGAATACAATTGCACCAGGCAGTAACTGTAAAGTGTCATGTATACGACTTTCTTCAGTTGCATTCGCTTAGGAACGTATAAATTAATAAAAAACTATGTTTTTATTTCAGATACATATGACGGTTTAGTTTTGTGCGGGGCTCTTGCGCAGGGCCATTTAAATCAAGAATGTTTTCCTGAACTGATACGCATTGTTAAACCTGGTAAGTTAAGTATAAAACAGTTTCAACTGTAATTAAAAATATTAAACAAGATTATTCTCTATATTTATATTTAATCAAACAGTATTATTCGATCAGATCCAATCGGTCTTATCCCAGATGGCAAGACTTCGTTTGGCCCAACGTTGGCGATGGTCGGCATGGCCACGGTCGGTATAAGCCGACGCCAAGCCAATGTTGGACCAACGTTGTTGGTCCAACCTTGGCGTAAGTCGACTATCATTTTAAGCAGGTGGAGAATGCTGGGCATTCTCTAAATTCAGTAAATTTCCTCTGTCAGCCGCGTAAATTGAATGGGATTATATTTTGAAATAAAAACGCTTAAAATATCACAAACAAGTACGCCTATGTTCATAATAAATAATAAATACAAGCTAAAACCGTTGGGGTTCGATATTGAACCCCACAAAACTAACCTTCAAATTAATTAAATACAGTAAAATTTGATTATTACTGGGTGAGAGTCGCTGTGACGGTTTTAAATTCGCCGTATTGGTTAGGCTCCGATCACTCAGGATGCAAATTGAATGGCGATTACCAATGATCACGGCAGCTGCGAAATTCAGTCCCGATTTGCTTTCATGTTCCGATTGTGTGGAAAGTGCCATACGGCTTATCAGTTTTGCCGTCTCTCTCTCTATCATGTCATCCCCGCCGCTTGATTTTAAGGTTGCCAAGGTTCACCTACCAACATTGTGCCAATATCCAGCAATATGATGATTTCACACCACCAAAAAGAATTATATGGTTGTGTGCCCTTAACTTCACTTCTCAGAAAAAACATGGACAGCTAAAGTAAGCATTAACTGAATGAGCAGAAATGTGCATAACTTTGGCAAAATTTGGATTGGTCATGATTAGTAATGTTAAATACTGCAAGTGTACCACAGATGGGAGAGATCGAATAACTTTTAATGATTTTAAGCAGCCTTTTCTTTACAGAAACACTGGCATGATTTTGCCTGTAAATATGCAATTCCCGGACATCGTAGACTTCGAGGGCCAGTCGTAAAAACTAATGACGGGCAACCTATATTTTTCCCAGCCAGAGGGATCAGGCAAGGGCTGATTTCAACCATCATAGCTGTCACTTAAAATTGAGTCGCTCCTGTGAAGGAAAAATGTTTTCTTAAGGCAAATTTAGCACATATCTCTATGGGACTCTGATTTGGTGGTGTGAGATCTGACTGAGTGCCAACGTTGGGCCAACTATGCTTTGCTATCTGGGATGCCGCCTGTGATCAAATTAAAACAGCCAAAATAAAATGTCAAAACAGTAGAAGTTAATCAGAAATTAAACAGACTTAAAAGTTAATGAATTCGATTATGTTGGTTTGTTGACTATTTCTTGTACCGGTGAAATGCAACCGTTGTTTAAAGCATCCTTATTGATATGACTCAGAACTGATATGAAAATCCACTCGCCAGTTATTTGGTTATAGAAATTAAACCAGATACATGGCCAATGGATCTCACAGTTAGACGGGGAAAGACTCGCTAAATACTCGAACAGAAATATACGGATAACAAAATATAACTTCACAAATAAACTTTAATTCCGCATCAACAAAGTGATCACAACATAATATAGATGATTGAATATACGTCCTGCTCCCACAGTGGCTGGCTCTCGACTACCCAGGGTAATTGATGAAAGGAAGCCGCGGAGCGATATATTTAAATGAGGAAATATAAAAAGAAAATAGCGCCATAACATTATATTGCGCTAATTGTTGACAGATACCAAACTCAGGAGGGAATTCAATTTTTGATCAATTCTCTTCAGGTAGTGAAACCTACTGCGAATGTGACTTTTTTCCGGGCATTGCTCCTGTACACACAATTCTATCTCATTTAATATTATAACTACATGTATTACTTTACACATCCATATTTTATTTTTATTTTTAAGGCGGTCTTATTGTATTCAATGTAAGAAGTAAAACCATGGATACTTATGAGAAATTCAAAGACGGAAAGTTTGACACCGACTTGCAGGAATTGGTCCGCAAAGGATTGTGGGTAAAAGAAGCATACGAACTTATTCCAGATTTGATTCTCAATGAACCAGGACATCAGTACGTGTATAAAGTGGTATGATGATGGACAGGGAGAACTCTTTTAACTGTTGACAAATTATTCTTTAAAAAAAGCGCAAGAAATGTTTATCGAAGCAACTATACACACTAAAATCGTCGCTGTTTTGGCATAGTGTCGTATGACGATTTTTGGGCAAAATGAGTTATATAAACTTTCAAAATCTATGAATGAAACTCTATATATTCACAAAGTTTTGAGACCTAAATGTAATTAGTTAATGAGATATGGCACTAATTAGTATGATACGACATGTTTTTTATGTTACACCCCCCCCCCCCCCTAAATCTTCATTCTGTGTTTTGGCATACAGTCGTATCATAGTCGTATCACGATACGTCGCCATAGGCCACCGTGTAACTGCAGTTTCCTATTGTTTTGGCATACTGTCGTATCACATGGCGTATCATATATTTTTACATAGGTTGTCAAATTGTGCATATTTTGGCATACTGCCGTATGAGTTTGCAGATTAATTAGGCTACTTCTAATTAGTGAATGAATAACAAGTTTGTATTATGTTGAGAACAAAGACAAATATATTATTGATTATATTCTTTGATAATAATAAACATATTTTACTTTGGTGCTCTCCAGTGGGTCTTCAAAAATTAAATGCGATTTTCTCAAAACAGCATTTTTCGTCATACGACATACATGTTTTGACAAGACTCGCTCAGATTCGCACAGTTGTAAATTTTTATATTATAGCATGCACCTTCTGGTTATTTAGGATCCCATGCATCTAGAAGAAACTGGCTTCCCGATAAACATCAACACTAATGGATGGGTAACAATCATTTTGATACAGTCTGTATGTAAACCAATGAGGTAGAAAGGATAGAGGGCCCTGCTGGCCGAATCTGTGAAGCAGGTTTGGGTCCCGGTTTGGGTGCTGTATAGATCACAAAGTTGAACAAATCATGTATTAAAACGCATTAAATTTCCCAGTATACCATTGTCTTTATCAAAAAATTGCTGAATTATAAAGGCAAACACGCCTGAATCTGGTATTTCATCAGTGTTGCCACGCTAAACAACTCTACCACTTTACGAAATTTCGCCTTCAGTCGCCGTTCCTGTAGCGCTGCATGGCAACGGGCGAATGAACTAGATTTAGGAGCGTGCTTGCCTTTATTATTCAGCAATTTTTGATAAAAATGGTACACAGTAAAGTTGAATATGCTAAAACAAGTAATTTATTTAATTTTATTAATCCATACATGCTAGAGTAAATTCAGTTTCCATTTTAGTTGTATTTGATGCTGATTTTGTTAGGTCCCTTCATTTCATAATGGCTTATTCAGTGTGTGATTGTCAATGAAACGGCAACGTACCAGCTCGAGCTCAGCGATCTATGTTTTTCTACGTCATTGATGTAAACACATGAAAAGAAATAAGTTCTGCACTGAACATTTTGTCATAACATCGTAAGGATACATTTTGTACCAATAAAACAAACTTAGAAATGATTATCTGTTTACTATAAGTGTTGTGTGAAAGTGACTTCATGACTGAATTAGTCCTGAATAGTAGACAAAAACTGCCCTTTTCAAAACTCTAAAAGTAGGTTTATGCTTGTAACAAAAGTTTTTTCACTACTTAACACTGTATACTCATTCTGGACAAAATTAAGACCATTTTTTTAAACATGTTTAAGGGAAGGGGTATGAACGTTTGGACAGTATTTATTGTGGGATATTAGAGCACGTCAGACATATCGATATATGCATTCTGAATACGAAGAATGTCCTTTTGATATCAAATAATTTTGAAATTCGCAATGTATTACACATTTTATGGTAAATAATTAAAAAATGATATTTTATGATATTTAACAGTACTCGAAGTAAACTTTATAAATCTGATGATTTATACTTAAAGTGTATGTAGGTGGGATGAAAAGCCGACGATCAAATGAAAATTTTGACCTTTCGTATTGAAGATATGGATTTTGTTTCCCAAAACACCAAAAAGAATTAGGTCTTTTTGGGAAAAAAATCCATATCTTCAATATCAAAGGTCAAAATTTTCAATTGATCGTCGGCTTTTCCTCCCTGCTACATACACTTTAAGAATATATCATTAGATTTATAAAATTTACTTCGAGGACTGTTATATCAAAAATGTGAAAAATATCAAATTTTAATAATTTGTCATAAAATTTGTATTATATCGTGAATTTCAAAAATGAAAATTATTTGATATCAGAAAGACATTTTTCGTATTCTGAATGCATGCAATTCGATATTTCTGATGTCCTCTTGTGTCCCACAAAAAATACTGTCGAAACGCTCAAAACGCTCATTCCAGATCCCTTAACTTCAAAGAAAATGCACAATGTGTTGCAATGATGGCTTTGAATTTAAGAATCATTATCCATACAATAACAATATTTAAGGATATACTTGTCACGGTCTAAGAAGTTTTTAATTATTATTATTATTATTTATTATTATCATTATTATAATATGGTAGACTTGGAACAAAACTTGTCTTAGCTAACGGGCGCTTTACACCAAATCAATGCGTCAAAATGCATGATGGTGATGAGTTCTGATAAAAAAGTATACGACTAGGCCTACTCGAGGCAGGTTGGTGTCCTTTGGGACTTAGTTTTCTATGTGGTTAGCATGTTCTAGTGAATTACAACGAAATAACGCAACACGTTATTTACTTTAAATTAAAAAATAAGAAAGCTAGGTTTCACCATGAAAAAATAGGCCTTACATGTAGGCCTACGGGATTTTTTATTTTTATTTTAGCGTTCTTTCCAAGACAGAGCTGATTTGGTGATTTGCGCCCTTGGCCTTTGGGGGGCATAAATAAGATTTTGCGGTCAAAAAATGCAAACCTTAAATATTCCTCGTAAAACGTAGAAATTGAGCTTATACTTGCTAAATCTTTTAGCCAATATGAGTCTTGGATATATTTCTTTGGTGCCATATTAAACCTGGTTTTGTTTTGATGGAATTATGAGCTAAACAATGACTTTAAATTTGTTCTGGCGGTCCAAGCGCGAAAAAAATCATGTATCGATGTAAAATCCCAAGTAATGGTGGTGTGCCCCCTTGATTGCCAAATTCAGCACCGTGTGTAGAACAGCTAGTGTTCATGTTGAAACTTGGAAATTAGGTGTATCAGGGTGCTATGAAAGACTGTTAGATTTCATGATGGACTTTCAGTGTATTGTGAGTAATTATGAGGGGGGGGCTGTATAGGCATAGGCCTATACGTTGAGTAGGCCCTAGTTAAGCTTATAGATTTCATTCATGTGAAAACTACAAGTGATGCATTTGGCAATGAATTGAAACCTTGGTCCACTCGAGCCCCTGGGTACCCAGGAATAACCGGCAGTTGATAACAGACGGGGCATTGACACAAATCTTACCAGACCTTTTCCTTGACCAAGTCCGAGTACCAGAGGATTGGTTTCAAGTTCTAGTGACAACAAAGACTGATATCCGGGATGGGGGTGGGCAATTCAATATGAAATGGGATATAGGTGTAGGGCTGGCACTTTCACAGTAGGCCTAAGGGACATTCGGTGAGAGCAAAATGTAAAAATATGAGGTCATTGGGTGAGAGCATGATTTTTGGCATCAGTCGGTGAGAGGAAAATGTAAAAAATATCGGGTCATGTGAAAACATGACCTTTTTTTAAATGGAACCTTTGGGTGAGTCAGCGCCACAGAAACCTCGAACAGTGAATTGTGCGGCTTCAAATTTTCTTTGTTTAAATAAGGGTCTTTGGGTGACAGAGCATGTGTTCGTAAACAAATATGGGGTCTTTGGGTGACAGCGACGCTGAAAAAGGGGGTCTTAACAGCCCTACATCCGGGGGGGGGGGCACTCCCTATCTGAAATGGCAGGGATGTGCCTCGGCCATGTTAAAAGTAGGGGGCATTCAGGTCAAATGTACAATTACAAAAATATGGGGTCATTCAGTACACAACCTGAAAAAAATGGGGTCATTCAGTATGAAACTTTGAAAAAAGGATGGTCATTGGGGTAACAACAAGTAAAATGGGAGTCATTGAGTGCAGGATTGCCAAAAGAGTATCATTAAGTACACATAAATAAGTGCCAAACTGCGTAAAAACAACTTGGCCACCTTGGAAATGTGAAAAATCTCATTATGTCTGGAGGAGAACACAAATACCACCTAAATTTGGGAATTAAAAGGGGGGGGGTCATTGGGTATAGCAGCAAATAGAAAAAGGGGGTCATTGAGTACATGAATTTTTTAAAGGGGGTCATTGGGTAATAGGTAGGACCATAACACAAAAAAGGGGGTCATTGGGTACAAACCGGTTTGAAAAAGGGGTCTATCCTGAGGCACATGATGCATATCTGTCATGGAAGTGCCCCCCCCCCCGGGCCCTACATAGGCTACGCGTCACCTCCAAAGTGGGAGTGTCCCCCACCCCCGGACTTACGTATAGAATTTCCAACCCCAATGAAGCATTGAAACAAAGGCCTGCCTATGCGAACCCAGGATTTCTTTATAAACGCAACTCTCAAAGTGGACAAAATTTAGATGAGGTATTGTTGCGCTGAGCTCTCGAATTACTGACATAAAAACTAAGAAATGGGAAACATTTACTATACTGACAACAGAGCATTAGAGAGCTTGCGAAATATGACGTTACTTTAACTTTAACTTTAACGTCTAGAGGATTATAGACAGGGGCGTAACCAGACCTGACCTTCCGGGGGGCAAGATTGAAAAATTCCCAATTTTTGACAAAAAGTTGTATTATTTATGTGCGCATCACGAGCGGCTTGCCGCGAAGTGATAAACGGGTGGGGTCCAGGGGCCCGCCTTAGGGCCCCTGGTGGGGTCATAGCTCATAGTTTTTGGCATATTAGAAGCTAAAAATCAGTGTTCAGAGTACAAAATTTCACAATGAGAGTAGTATAGATCTTCTTCCCTCTTTCTTTCCATTTTCTCTTCTCCCTTTCCCTTTTCTCTTCTCCCTTCCCCTTTTTTCTTCCCTCTTTTTTTTTTTTTATCCGGGGGGTCGGGTCATATGGGGTCAACGGGATGAAACAGTGTCGCTTCATGCTGCTGCCCCTCTGGGCTTAAACTTGGTAAAATTAATAGTATTTTAATAATAAACTTTAAACCAAAATAATGTTCAGTTTTTCATATCCAAATCTCGCAAAATTCACAATTAAGAAGTAGTGTTATAAACTATTATGTGGTTGAACATGTCACGAGGTCAGTTGTCATCAAACCAAGGTCATCAGGGGGCCAAGTTAATGTGGGTCAATGAGGTCAATCAGTATCTTTTTTAGCAAAAACACATGTCGCTTCCCCACCAACATACTGCAGAGTATTACATTTCTTACAACATGTTTGTGGCAACTTTCTAAAATTGAGCTAACTAAAAGTATAATATTACAGGATGCACACCACTAAATGGTCCCCATTGAATTTCTGTACAAACAGGGTCCGGGAAAACGTCATTTTGTTGACTCTTAGGCGACTCAGTTCTTCAAAACTTATACCTTTTTAGTGCAAGTTGAAGGTCAGATAAAGATCCACTGTAGAAATTATATATACGATGTCCAGCATGTTTTTTTCTAGAAAAATGCCGACTAGATCACCCTATACAACTTACGCCTTCTCACAACTTAAAATAGCTTGGTGTTTTTGAAATGTAACACACTGAAAGTTACCTTTTCAGAGTCTTTGTTAGCAGCGACGTATAGCTTGCGACACCATTACGGCGTCTTCATTCAGAGTCCAATATTCGGTATCCGTGTTGCTATACATTTTGAAAGCTTAGCCATATTTTCATAAAAAGTCGGATCCTGCTCATTTTTCTCAGGCCTAAAAAAATGAGGATTGAATATGATTCAGGGCCTAAAAGTGTTTGTTTTTAATCACGGTACGTATTACATTAAGTGCAATTTTCATTTCGCTTGAACACTGATTTTTTTCCTTCCAAAGTGCAAGAGAATTGTATTTATTGGTGTGCATATTTTTCATATTCAGACATAACTTTAGAACATCTTGTATCTCTAATAGGCTACCATCAACAATAAAAACTAATAATTGTCAAGATGCCAAAACTTTCTAATCATTTTTCCCGGTCATTTTTATATTTAATTACAAATACATTTATTTTTAGATGTCGACTAAGCCTGTGAATGCCGGGAGTGAATGTAGGTCTATATTTTCATATCATCCACAATCTTCACTCTGGATCAGACGCACTCCTTTTTAAAGGGATTTTTATTAGTTTTAATACTCAAAAATAATAATGAAATTCAAACATTTTGCATGAATAGAAGACTAGACCAAAGTGCCCCAGGCTAAAGTGCAGCGCTCATGCACAACAGTTGACAAGCTATACGGGTGACCTTAAAACCCAGTGGACTGACACACATGTCAATATTATTCACTGTGGTCAATTCACAATATAGCCTAAGGCCAAATAAAAAAAAACATGTTTCACGTCCCCTCCCGCTTCCTTTTTTGGAGGTTTCTTTAATTTTATTTTTATTTGTTGAAATTCAGTTCATACAACTTTTCAAAAGATATGTCTAGGAAGTATTGATGCTTTCTATAGCCTTGCTTACAATACACGATACACTATAAGGTTTGGACAGTTAGAGGATCTCTCAGAAAAATAGCCTACTATAAAAGGAGGCCTCCTCCTTTTCCAGGCATTATTGACATTATTGTATACGCTAAAACAGCTCTAATTATGGGTATTTGCGATAAAAAATTAAAAATAAAAAGCCCCCTCTTCCTCCTTTTTTTCAAAACCCCGGACATGAAACATGTTTTTTTTTTTTACTTGGCCTAAATAATGAACAAAAAATTGTGTCAGGTTCAAGGGCATTTTACACCAAATCACTACGCCAAAAGTGCAATTCGGCATACTATCGTGTGCGCGGGATCGTGTGCGAGTGGTAAATACATGTAAGCTTAATAATACGAGCCGTAGGCCTATAGCATCCATGATTAGGCCCTACAGGCATACAGTTGCGTTAAGGTATTTGTTTGTTTGCTTGTTTGTTGGTCGTCATGGCGGATAACATTCGTATTTGTAAAGAGGGGAAATACCCACAAACGGTGGAAGGAATAAAGCAGTTCTATGATGAATGGGCACCCACTTATCATAAGGTAGGATGGGATACATGTATTCCAGACATATAAAAATACCTATGAATAATTAAGCAGGTGACGTATATGGCAAGCCAAGGGGTCCAAAAGCGTGGAACTGCTACGCGTAGCTTCTTTCTCGTTACGAGCAGCTGTTTGACCAATCAAAATAGTCCAATTTAATCACGTGGTTGGGTCGTTAGCTGCGCGTAGTATAGTGCTAGGTATCCTCTTTCACAATTATTATCTTGTAATTAATTTACGGAATTAGCATAGATGGGTATTTCTCTGAAAAGGTGTACTATTTGAAGATAGGCAAATATGAATTTGAAAATGATTATAAAAATGTTTCCTTTACATATCTGTAAGGATGTAAGTCTCTAGTGCATGAAAACAATATTTGGCGCAATCTTTAGGGCGCCCTCTATATTATAGAGGGCGTAATCTGCAGGTTGTGCCAGGTGAGCATCATCTCCGTCACATTTAGGCCAAAAAGGAAATAAGGACAAAAAATTGTTAAAACTCTTAATTATGAGTTTTATGGATAACTTGTAAGTTGCTTGATTCATGTTTGCTTTTTTCATTAAAAAAAATATGATTTTGTACTTTCGTCATTTAGTTGGGACAATGAGAGGCAGGCTGTACGGATAATGTCATGTATGTTAGTATTTTTTTTATACAAACGTAAGTATATTCATAATTTTGCTTGAAATAACTAAATAAATTTCTATTGACATAGTAAACACATACAATATCAATTCCAAATAGTAAATTCCAGGTTGTCTGGGTCAAAGGTCAAATAAAGGTCAACAACAATTGTGATGGAGATGACAATGCTGTGATGGAGATGATAGTGATGTGACGGAGATGATATTTCTACACAAATTCCTATAGAGAATCATCTCCGTCACAGACATTTGATTTCAGTAATGTTTTCACACTACTTGAAAATTAAATTCATACAGATGAGAAGGTCTAGAATTGGTAAGCATTTTCTGATAAACTAAACTGGACTTCGCTGTATCTCAAGATCCGGTGATGTGATGGAGATGATGGTGATGTGACGGAGATGATATTTCTACACGAATTCCTATAGAGAATCATCTCCGCCACGGCAAATTGTGACGCCAACTGATGTAGCGGAGATGATGGTTCAGACATTGCTTACGATTAATAGCAGGGTTAATCTTACCCACGTGTTACATATCACCACAACAGCTTGTGGGACATATTCAACCATCATTATTTTCCGGAAAATTTCAACAATAAGACTTATATCAAATTGATCAGAAACGTTTGGAGATGATGTTGAATAAAGGTACGCGCGTGTATACTTGAAGATACCCTCAAAATTGGCAGGAAAAGAGTGCCAATGTGCACCTATTCCGGGTTGATGTTTTCGTCGTCTGTAAAGGCAGCGTACAGGGTCAAATTATTGACCTCTGATATTTGGTCTTCACCTCCAGTCGTTTTGATGCCAATGTGACGGCAATGATGCAAAACCAAGGGACAGCAATTTTTGACACAAATTTTGAATTATTCCATAATATTGACTTTAGAAGTGGTTTTAAGCATTTAAACCTTCTTAGACATGATATTTACCCCAGTCAGTGGTAATTTTCACTTCCCACACTTGCTCACAAAAACACTACAAAATCACTAAAATTCGGTGCGTGACATCGGGACATGGGGTTTTTAGGGGGGTCGTCAGATATTGAAGAATTTTTTGACTCCAAGAAATTAATTTTTCCCCACTTGGATGTTCTTAACTATTTTTATACATACAAAAGTCCATGACTAAGCCAAAAAAGAAAAAAAAATCCGCTTTTAAAACTTTTATGAGCGCCGAAAGTCGCGGGACTTAAAAGTTACTCTTTTCAGAGAATCACCCAGATAACAAGCGGGTAAGGAGGCCAAATCACAGCACGTGTCAAGAGAACATGTTGCTATTAAATGCCTGGCTAAAATGACACAAAGCATATTTATTTAGTGTTTCCAAGTTTACACCGTGTTTAATAGCAAGTAACTTTATACTCGGGCTGTATTAGCGGTGCAGGGGATATGAAGGTCAAACAACAACTACTCCTGATGTAAAGCGCTGTGTAAAGATATTGCAGGGAAAGCGATATCACATGCCACTGTGTAAATATGGAGAGAGTAAAATGGGTCATCATTTTTTTCGAAACGGGGGGGGTTCCTAAATTTACAAAAAGTCGGCGTCAATAAAATTGCGGCCCTCACTATTTCGGCATCAAAAATGTTATGACCCCCGACTCCCACCACCGATACACCTTACCCCCTAGACAGGCTAAATTGTATTGAAATCAGTCTTTTGAATACAATAAACACACTATCTGTAGTCATCTTGTGACTCCCTACATTTTGTTATTATCAATTTATGACCCCCTCCCCCTTATTTTTCTTTCCAAAAAAGTATGACCCCCTATATTTGGGACCCTCTTCCGAAGAAAATGATAGCCCCCTAAATATAGAACAATCATCATTTTGTTCAGATATTACTTTAGTTACTTGCTGATATACTACAGATATTTTCATTTACAAAAATTAACAACGTAATATTTGTGAGAGAGGATGTTTACATCAGCTCCACGTGTTTAAAACCGCGAATCTGATTGGTTAATAAGCTGCACGTAATGAGAAAGAAGCTGCGCGTAGCTAGTCCCACGTTCTGACCCGCTTAGCTTGCCATAGACGTAGGCCTTTTCACCAACTACGTGTATTAAAGATGTAGTGTTTCGCTTGTTTCGACGAATAAATCCGCTGCAGAATACCATATAAATATAAAAATTATAATATATAGTAATTAATAATAATAACAATAAAATAATGATAGTAATAACAATAATAATAACAATAATAAATAATAATAATTAATTAATAATAATTTGATACTGCGCCCCCGCCATACTCAGCTGCAGTTACTGTCCGTTTTCCTATACACAATACACAGTGCTCTACCATTGACGCGTGACCTCTACAAATACTGTATTTTGGAAGTATAGGATATTGCCTAGTTAACGCCACTGTGTGAAAAATAACCGGCCAATATTTAAAGTATTCTCTATTTCTCTGAAATTCTAGAAAATATTGTTTTGTAACATGTCCTAATTTTTTAGCTAATTTAGGTGTTTGGAAATATTCGCACTTTGGTGTTTTAGTGCATGTTATAGGTAATAGGACATTGCCTAGTTAACGTCACTGTGTGGAAAATAACCGGCCAATATTTAAAGTGTTCTCTGAAATTCTAGAAAATATAGTTTTGTAACATGTCCTATATTTTTAGCTAATGTAGGCTAGGTGTTTGGAAATATTCGCACTTTTGTGTTTTAGGAAGGATATGTAAACGACAGATAACACCAAAAAATATGAAGAAATTATTTCCAAACCGTGCTAAGTCAATAACCATTATATGTTTCTCATTTTCAAGAATGCTGGTTAACAATAAGCAGACTAGAATTAATATGGCCATGTTAGTAACCTTTGACATTTATCTTCAATCTGTTAACTTGGTTTAGGATCTTGCTCATAAGGGCTATAGGCCCAAGGCACCTCGATGGTCAGCAGAAACAATAGCAAAGTTGGTGCTTAACAAGGATGCAGAAATTATGGATATGGCCTGCGGAACGGGTCTTGTGGCTCAAGAGGTAGGACCGAAAATTCTTACACATTTATTGCAGTTTTCATCGTTATCGTCATCATCATCATTACCATGATCATCGTCATCATCATCATCATCATCATGGGCAGCAGCAGCATCGCCATTATCATTACCAGCATCAACATCAACATCGTCATCGTCATCGTTATCATCATCACCATTATCATCGTCATCATCATCATCATCATCATCATCATCATCATCATCTTCATCATCATCACCATCAATATTATCACCAAAATCCAGCAATAGTAAAATACGTTTTTTTTAAAGAACTTTTTTAAACTTATCATAAACAATACAATATTGCTTTTAGGTAGAACTTGTGTACAATAATAATCACGTTCTCGTTTTATACTTTTATAGTTGAGACAACATGGCTTTAAAAATATAGATGGAGTTGATATATCTACGGAAAGTTTGAAAATTAGCAAAGAAACTGGTATCTACAGACGCCTGATTTGTGATCGCATCGGAACCAATAAACTGGATATAAAAGATGGTATGAGATCACAATAATTTGACCATCTAGTTTTGACCAATTCATGTGTTTCAACCTTTTGTTAAATTTTAATATGTAAAAAAGTGTTGTTTTTTGTTTGTTTGTTTTTTGTGGGTTTTTTTTGGTTCTTTAATATTCGGATAAAATTAAATTAATACTCAAATTTGATGATATTTATCTTGGTGCTTGGTGGATTATGTATGGTAGAAACACACTAACAGCAAATGTAACGTATCATGATTACCACTTTCTTGCATTCGCTTAGTAACTTATAAATGTATATAAAAAACTGTGATTTTATTTCAGATACATATGACGGTTTAATTTTATCCTCGGCTCTTGCGCAGGGCCATTTAAATCAAGAATGTTTTCCTGAATTGATACGCATTGTTAAACCTGGTAAGTTCAAGCGTATAAAACAGTTATTGTCATTACATTATTTAAAAAGGATTTTTATTTTTTCGTTTATCAAACAGTATATTCGATCGGATCCAATCGGTCCAATGCAGCATGTGATAAAATAAAATGCCAAAGCAGTAGATATTAATTAGAAATTAAACAAACATAAAAGTTAGGCCAAATCAAATTAAAAAAATAAAAACGAACATGTTTCACATCCCCTCCCGCTTCCTTTTTTGAGATTTCTTCAATTATATTTTTATTTTTTGAAATTCAGTTATAACTTTTCAAAAAATATGTCTAGGAAGTAGAGATGCTTTCTATATAGCCTTGTCGATATACAATAAACACTTTTATAAGATTTATGTGATAGTTACAGGGGGGGGGGGCTATCTCTCAGAACAACAAATAAAAAGAGGCCTCCTCCTTTTTCCAGGCATTATTGTATAGTAATTTTTTATGCTAAAACACCTCTAATTAGGCTAATGAAAGTCAATGTTATGTTTAGCGTCACCCGCCCGCGTTTGGATTTTCTGGCCGCGTTTGTGATGCCAAAATCCCAAAACAATTCATTATTTTGTATTTTGTATACAATTAGTTTCCAATGGGGACACAAGCACAAATGCCAATAATAAATCAACCTATTCCAACATAAAAAAGAACTAAAAACAAGATTCTGTCATCAAATTGAACTATAATTGGCCATTACCCCAAGGAGGGCTGGTTTGGGACCAATAATGTGGACAGTCATTTAACAATTGAGCTGGTATAAATACCTGGATGGTGAAAAATATTTTTAATACAAATTTGTTGGTTCATATGCCTTCAAAAAAGGCCTACTGTTGATTAGAGTTGTTTTAAAAGAATATTGGAGGGTATATAGTGCGACAAGTGGCTGCTATTTTGTAATTAATGAAACGCTGCAAAATAATGAATAATGAATAATGAAAAAGTTGCCTCATTGTGGTTTGAAAAAAATGTTACGCTAAACATAACATTGACTTTCATTAGCCTTATGGGTATTTACACAGATTTTGCGATAAAAAATACAAAATAAAAAGCCCCTCTTCCTCCTTTTTTGTCTTCAAAAACCCGCCCCTTAAATAATGACCATCATTCAAAAACGGAGATTGTAATACAAATCTGTAAAATGCGCTGGAAACAGAATTTATTCCTGCACATTTTGACTCCTCATTTGTAGCAACTGACTAAATATTGACGTCATAGCGTACATTTAAATCAATTTAACCCAAGATTTGAAAGTTGCAGTAAATTCTATTGATTTGTATTCAGTATAATGGAAGGAAATCTGTGTAATGATATCTGAGTGGTTTGCATTGTATGTAAGTGCAACTTTCAAATCTGGACTGCACTACATTAAATTGACCGGTGTTTTATTGTTTTTTGGGCTATCGTATCGAGGTGTTAAAATGCGCAGAAATAAATTCTGCTTCTAACGCATTTTACAGATTTGTTATACAATAGTCCCTTTTTTGAATGCCTATGCTAGTATTAGCTAGTATTTAAGGGAGGTTAGCTACTTGTGATGTTTATCTCATTGTATTATAACTTTTACTCTATACACATCCGTATTTTCTTTTTCTTTTCAAGGCGGTCTTATTGTATTCAATGTAAGAAGTAAAACCATGGATACTTATGAGAAATTCAAAGACGGAAAGTTTGACACCGACTTGCAGGAATTGGTCCGCAAAGGATTGTGGGTAAAAGAAACATACGAACTTATTCCAGAGTTGATTCTCAATGAACCAGGACATCAGTATGTGTATAAAGTGGTATGATGGTGGACAGAGAGAACTCTTTTAGAAGTTGGCAAATTGTTCTTTAAAAAAAAAACGCAAGAAAGATTTATCGAAGCAACTGTCTACGTGACAGAGTGATGTATCGACAAACAGTCCAGGTCAAGTGCGTTTTATCAGTCGGAAGTTGCGTCTGGAGCTATTGGTCCTTGATTCTGTCATTAGTTTCTGTTCTGCGCTGCCTGCTTTATCAAAATAATTAATACCTATATCTATAATATTACAAATGCATGTATTGGCAAGACTCTCACATCAGAATAGTTCAGTTGTAGATGTTTATATTTAATGTTATATTTATAGCATGCAACTTCTAGTTATTTAGGATCTCATGCATCTAGAAGAAACTGGCTTCCCGAAAAACATCAGCACTACTGTACAGGGTGTAACAATACAATTTGTACAATTTTGAAAATAGAATAACACAGGTATGCCCCTTATTTTTTGATTTTATATTTATATGTTTATCAAGATAATTTCTTACGCCACAGATAAGCTTTGTTCCAATAAAACTGGTGGTATACAAGTGAAGATATTTTGTCTAAGTATTACAAAAGTAACTGAATATAGTTAAACCATGGACCAGTTGGACGGTGCTCTTATGATATAGGTAGTTTTAAACAATGGGGTATTCGAAGTGCAGTGGTAGAAATGATTGCATGTGTACACGTGGCATCACTTTGCTATGTTATTTGTGGCAGAAGGGGCATTTTTGAACGTATTTTTGTCTCAGACCGGAAGTAACCCCTTAATGACCTTTGACCCAAACAAGAATTTATCTTTAAAACAGACAAGTTCACGGATCGAGTGTACAGTACATGTACTTTGAGCTACTTTGGTCTAACATTTAATATTCATATCTAACCTACTCTGCACTTATTCGACAATAAATAAGTGATATGAGACTTAATAATGATACCTGCGTCTTGACACTGGAAAACAATATTTTTTAAAAACCTCATTTTGCATTTATTTTTTTATTGCGTTGCAAAGTAGCAAAACTTTCTTTATATATGGCCTAATTTATGCCTGGAGAAGGCTATCCCCTCTTACAACCTATCAACAGGTCTGATTTCTATAATGAGGTGTCACCGGGTTTGCAAGAGATGATTAGTAGAGACCTTGCGAAATGAAGTTACTTTAACTTTAACTTTAACGTCTAGAGGATTATAGAGGATTATGTATTCAAAACCACCTTGGTTTTGAATACATAATCCTCTATAATCCTCTAGACGTTAAAGTTAAAGTAGCTTCATTTCGCAAGGTCTCTAATGCCAAATCTAAACACCATGAAATTCATCACATCACGACCAAGCTCGCATTGGGCGCCCGTTCCTTTTTTAAAGGAATTTTTATGTCGGGGTCATGGTCCAGCTTTTATATGAACACCAATATTATACAGGTTTATACACATGGGTTATTACAAGAGTCAATACACATTCAATTAACTGGGTTATTACAGGAGTCAATAAACATTCAATTAACTATAGATAATGGACTTAGTTTTGTGCAATGTAATTATATTAAACTTTTTGTGACGTAAATCGCCTGCTGCATAGTTTTCTAATTACAGATGATATGTTTACTTTGTGATTAGGCCTGACCATTAAATGGTAGTTTTGATTAACCAATGAGTTATGTGCATTGTCAGCATGTGATGGCTATAA
The DNA here is from genome assembly GCF_039555335.1 of Amphiura filiformis. Classification (NCBI taxonomy): domain Eukaryota; kingdom Metazoa; phylum Echinodermata; class Ophiuroidea; order Amphilepidida; family Amphiuridae; genus Amphiura; species Amphiura filiformis. Next base: position 87,854,559 of record NC_092629.1, read on the forward strand.
GCCAATTGAAAACATGTTTATAAATAATAATTCCTATAAAAAAGGAATGGGGCGCCCAATGTGAGCTTGGACGTGATATGGTGAATTCCATGGCATGGTGTTTAGATTTGATATTATAATGATTTACCCAGGGAAGAGTAGAAGATGATCAAATGCAAATGTGTTTGATTGGGGAAGGTGTATCACAGGACCGTTTTGGATGAAATAAATTGAATTGGAATAAAGCTGTCGTGTCAATTTGCGATTATGTGGGGTGGGGGAGTTCTGTTTTGGGGGCATATTGTAGTGATGATATTGTTTCTACTTGCTAATACACTGAAAATCTAATAGAGATGAAGGATAAAAAACAATTACAGAACATTCATTCTTCATAAAAGTAGCTATGGGTATACAATGTTTACAAGATAAGAACGTTAATGTTTTGTACATGCACGTAACGTCTTTGATACATAGCTGTTAACACACTGAAAATCTGACTAGAGATTTACAATTTGATGATATCCAAAATAATACTTAGCATTGAAGAATTAAAAACAATTACAGAACTTTCATTTGTTAACATACACGTAGCAATGATTAACAATGTTGAAAATACAAACGTAACGTTTTGTTCATAAACGTAACATCCTCGACACATCTAGGATCCGCATAATTTGTTGATTAATGTCATAAACAGTCACAAAGGATTTATGGTCTGATCATTTTATCATTTGAAGGGGACCCGATATTGCATTTGGAAGAACCAGGCTTTTCAATAAATATCAAAACTGCTGGGTACCAAACTTTTGATACAGCTTGTATAGTAATTTGTTCTTCCATGTAAAAGAACTTGGCCAGTTGTTTCATCCTTAAAACAATAATACACCATATTTTCAATTACACCATGCAAATAGATAAGACCTTGGTAAGCCATAGTGTTGGTCACCGTCTATCGGGTTCTTAGAGGCGGTTAACTGGTTTAAGCCCGGTACAAAGGTCACGGTTTATTTGGTGTTTTTATAAGTCCATTAATTTTGTATTTTAAACAAAGAATATACGCACAAGATTTTATCCCGTGCATATCAGAAAACAATAATAAAATAAAATCCAAGCAAATTGTGGTTTTATTTCTAAGCTGGGCATAATTTTAGCGAAGTAAATCTAGCAAGAGTGAAATTAGAAGCTTTTCACTATTGGTGGCGCCCGCTTAAGGCGGGCGCCCCCCCCCAAAAAAAAAGGCTAAACAATTCCTTCACTTAACAGACTCTTTCCCGGGTGTACGGCTAAATATTAAGTTGTCATGTGTGGCAAGATTAGATAAAGGCATACAAACTAGGGTATGAGATATTAGGAATTGACCTTTTCGGTAAATCCCATAACCCTTTACAAGTACACCCAAGAACTCGTCATTTTGCGTCACGCCGCTCAGATCTGCGCCGATGCGCATATCGTTTATCGAACATCGTTACTGCGCATTGCAAGTCGGCGTGACGTATAAATGACGAGTTCTCAGGTGTGCTCGCAAAGGGTTTTGAGATTTACCGAAAAGGTCAATTCCTAATATCTCATACCCTAGTTTGCATGCCTTTATCTAATCTTGCCACACATGACAACTTGATATTTAGCCTTACACCCGGTGCTGCGTGCAAAACCACATACCTTTGCAAAATATGATATTTTGCATATGCAAAATTACATACTATCCAAAAGTATGTAGTTTTGCATATGCAAAACTACATACTTCGGCAAAATATGTAGTTTTGCATATGCAAAATATCATACCATACGGTCACTAGGAAAAAATACAAGTTGCTGGGAACCCCGTGCAGTTCGTGTTTGTGAATAAGGGCGCATGTCACAATGATTGGTAACTTATATTTTAAAAGGCAAAATATAGCGGACTTTGTATGTAACAAATGAATTAGCAATATCTGTATCTGTCTCCACAATCCTAAAGTATTAGGCTACAATATAAATTATTCTTTGAAAGTAGAGAATATTAGAACAGTGACCGTATGTATGGATCCATTCTGCCCCTTAAAAGCGGCCGATACCGAACAACACATAGGGCCTACACGGCCTTGACCTGCGGTTGTCTAAATTCTGAGGGATTTGCATGCTGGTCAGGTAGAAGATAAATAACAGTGACCTTCAGCTTCTCCGTGTTTGGTAAGACCTACCGTATAGGCATAGGCCGCTGCATGGGGTGTATCCTGCATAAATTAGTGTTCTTGTTCAAATTAGTGTTCTTGTTCAAACACATGTTTCACACTTACGTGTACGCTGCATGACTGTATGTTTTGAGGGATGATTATCCTAACGTCTGATAAATGATGAGGGACATTAATTTGGTGGTATGCACCCTTACAACACACATCGCGTGGTGTTTCTTTATGCAAAATAAAAGTTATGCAAAACATCATACTTTGTTAGTATGTAGATATGAATGCTATACCGGGAAAGAGTCTGTTGAGTGGAGGAATTGTTTAGCCTTTTTTGGGGCGCCGAAAAGGTCAATTATTTCCTAGCCTCTTAACCACACTGGTTAACCTCATATAGCTATTCAAGACACAGAATATGTAAGGGATAAACTGTCGGTGCATTATGAGTTGTGGGTGCAAGTGGCATCATTTCACTGCCGTGAAAAAAAACCCACACACATATGAATTGGGTAACCACAAACCACAAAAGGAAGAATGAATGAATGAAGGAAAGACCATTAGAAACAAACCTTATCCAAATGGCTAAGGAAATACCCACAAAATTAAATTATTCATACTGTTTGTTTTTTTCACAGGTCAAGTTCGCGTTATTGTTTCGCTGATTTGCCCGTTACCATGCACGTTTGCATTGTATATATGCGAAGCAACTTCACATGACCTTTTAACCCAAGCTTAACTAAACGTTGGCAGTGTTATATAGTCATAATATGGTTAAGCAACCTTCTGAAGAATTGATCTGTTTTTGCAAATTTAGTGCAATACACAATACATGTAAAACTTGTTTTGACATTTCCAATTTCTGGCTGTTCTCTTGTGGTTATATAGGGCTTCTTGACAACGACAGTTGATCAGCAGCTACAGTGTTATCGAGAAACAGAATTTTATTTCAACGACAAATTATTTTCAACGCATTTTGCAGGCATTTCCAAGCTATTGCGTACTGTTTATTTTGTGTAAAGCTATAATGGCATCTGAACAAAAAACAACGGACACACAGGTACGTGCGTGGCAAACCTTGGTTGAAACACAAATAATCATATCTGTACCTCTTTTTGTTCCGCAGGAACTGTTGGTTCACTTACACCCTGCCCTCCTGAACAGTACCTTAAAATATTTCTAGCATTTGAAAAGTTAGGAATCATAACACCCTAGATCAGTGAAGAGTCTATCTAAAATATTACTCAGTTTCTTGCACAGAGATGTATAATGTTATTAGCTATTTGAAAAAGTGTACTGTGTGTGTGCAGTGTTAGTTGTGAAGAGTTGCTGACCTTGCATCCAAGAAATGAAACTATTGGAGCCAGTGATTGGCTCAGTTTTCTAACTCGTTTTAAACTGCTGGTTTCTTTGAAATGTTGTTGAATAAATGTATTAATGTATTGAAAAACACTACATGAGTACACAATGAATCATTTCTGCTTGTGTGAAACGATTAACATGGGTATAATTTGGCTGATTTTATCGAACTACTTCAGGTGTTGAAACATAATACTGCAAGGGTAAACCGTCTTTGCCGGCGATGCACTGGGCGTAATAATTGTAACTTACTAGTATAACAAACTTGTGTTAAATCTATCAGCTAGTGAACCTAGCCCAATTCATTGAACTTGATGACCTTACAGGCAAAACTTGTTGTGTGTCAAGTTATTTTGAAGTGAAGGTAGCAATACATTGAAAATACTCCAGTTAAAAAAAACCATAAAGCTCTCCAGTAGTTCTAGATAGGTACCATGTGAAAATAATTTTGCTGTTTATTAATTTTAATGTATTATTTACAAAATGCAATACTGACTGAAGATCTAATATCTTGTACAAAATAATGATATCATATTTATAACATAACTTGCATAAGGACAATGTGATAGTTGCAATTAAAATGTGAACATTTTGCACATGATTAGTTGGGCTATTGTTGACATAGATAGCATACATTTAAATACATTTGCACAACTGAAAGGTGAGAATCTGTTCACCTGTCTTTTGTCAATTTAATAGGAGAGCAAGTTGAAAACTGGGCTCAATTGGGAGTGCAAACTGCGTGTTATACCATGTGTGCATAGTTTTACATGAGCAAATGTAAAAAGAAACCAACAATTTTTTAACTACTTAGAAAACTGAGCCAATCACTGGTTCCAATAGTTTCATTTCTCGGAATAATAATCAGTGACTCTCCACAACTAATGCTGCACACACTAGCAGCAAATGAAACAAAATATTTCATTTGATTTTAAAAATGCTCATCATCATCAGTCGGCTGCGGAGCAGGCGACTACAAGCTTTATCCAATTATTGCGATCTATTAGAAATATTACTACCTGTATATATAATATATATAGTTAGGGGCTGTGCAATACTTATGAGCCCTGGGGAGGGTAAAATTGGGGGGGGGGGCAAGTAATTCATGGGGCGCCTTTTTTTAATAAAACGCTCTAAAAAGGCTTAAGAAAACAGTACGGAAACGCTTAAATATGCAAATTTTCCTGCTCGCTGCGCTCGCAACATACATCTAGACCATTTAAGGTTTGCAATTTGGAATCCCCAAAATTTGGCATGTTCAAGGGGGGGCAAAGAATTTTTGGCGGGCCGAGAGGGGGGGCAAGCGATTTTTGGCGAGCCGTTTGGAAATTTTACGGGGGTCATAATTATTGCACAGCCCCTTAGTTAGCGCCTTCCACTGATGCTTTGCATCAAAGTGTTCTTGTATAGTACTGGATGGACTGGAGTAATGTATATTTTATTACAAAATGATTGAAATTCACTGCCATGAGTCAAGAAAGAGAAGATTTATTTATTTTCAATACCAGTAGGCCATTAGCGGAACGTTGTCCTTTTTAAGGACTCTTCTTGTGTTGGCCTACTTCTACGTTGGATATTACTATGTACCTATCACCGTACCAGTTAACCCAAACATGGTAGACCGGATGATGTTCACTTTACGGTGGCTTCCGATAGAAATCATCCCAACGATTATAGCTATACTTGCTGTTAGTACCACGAGACGATATAATCTGCGCATCGCCGGGGATCCGAGGAAGCCTGAACAATTGAATCCACCAGTTCTTGGAGTTCACGTTCGATTCTTGGCTAACACCGTCGAACAAACTCTCATCCATGTTCCCGGGCTATTTGCCGTTGCATCACACGTCCAGCCGGAGAATTTGAAGTTGATACCTCTCATAGTCATCTTTTTCGTCATTGGCAGGATTATATATTGGATCGGCTATTCCCGCCATGCTTTACAGAGGGCTTTGGGATTCTCATTGAACATGTTTCCAAGCATTGCCATGCATGGATATGCTGTGTTTTGCCTGGTCTACAGTGGCGCCATCTATGGAATTTCAAATAATGAATAAGACACGTGCTGTGTATTATACATGCTCAAATTTGACAATGATATTTTGAATACCATGTTCAATATCTCCAATACCGTTGTGCGGACATTTAAATAGCTTAGCGTATATCCTGTATTAAATCAATATTAACTGTTCATATATATAAATAATAAATGCAGCTTTTCATATTAGCCTGCATTTAAGATAAGGATAACTCAGTGAGCATAGTGCATTAGTCAAGATACTCGTACGAGACCTTAGAGTTTAATATTGCATTTGAAGTGCGATTATCTTGACGAATGCATTTCTGCGAAGTAATTATCCAGCATAAACATTTCGAATGCATCAGATATAATGAAACAATGGCCAATTAATTGCTGCATTGAAGTTCAGTGACTTATTAGGAAAATTAATCACTGCATAAGTTAACTACCACTCGGTGAGTGCCACTATGCTAGCTACTGTATACGAGAATTTATAGCCTACACTCCTGTTTGAACTTTCAAATACTTGTATAACAACGCACAACAGTGGAATCTTACAATATGAACGGTTTGATATTACACTAATAAGCATGATCGTGATGATATTCGACGCTAATATTTGTGTGTCTTTATGTACTAGTATATTTTTAGACTTAATATCATTTGTAAAATGATGACTATTTGTAATTATGGTGTCCTGTTGTATGTGGTCACCCCGTTTATATAGCAATAATTTGAAATGTTTCATTAATAGAAGTGGGATTATTCTCCTTAGCTGATTTGGGTCATTGAATCATTTAATTTTTATTTTTAAATATCTCCAAACAGAATAAAATTCGTTTATGGTGCATATTCTGCGCCTGAAAAAAACCAATAGCTGAATTTTAACACCGCAGAATGTATATATGTAATTTTTGATGGTATATATATATCGATCAGACAAGTTATTAGTTATGCGAAAGTAATATTTCTAGTATTTGAGCGTATACTTACTACTCACCCCCCCGCATTCGAGTCTCAAGTGCAATCAGTAGGATGTGAGTTAATAAGGGCAATGTCGGGGAATAAAGGTCACAGTCGATGCGAAGAGATGAGGTCCGACCTATAGTCTCCTACACAGCCAGTTTTAGTCTCCTACGCAGCCACTTTGGTTACGCTCCCTGTGGAGGGGGCGGAACCAAACTGGCTGCCAGTTTGCGTCGGTCTGACTCTCGTCGATCCTCGTCTTTGTCCATGCGCAGATCTGGCTGGTCAGGAAGATATCTGATATCCCGAATTTAGGCCTATAGTATGCCTACCAGTTCCATCGTATAACAACAACAACAAAACCGTATTTTTTTTATAGCGCCTTACGCATACACCTCAAGGCGCTGAACAAAAGTACGACAAAAACCAATACATTACTAAAAAAAACCCCTTAATACCTTAATCGTACAGTTTACACATAAATATATATGAAATACACACTGGCATTAATTAAAAGTACACAAGATAATATGTTAAAAACCTGCAGCAGAATATATACAAAGCAGGCTCCAATGCACAAAGTCAATGTTCAAATGATGCAGATTGCACAAAAAATAAATTAAAATAAATCATTGTCGAACAGAAATGTCTTCAGAGCCGATTTGAACTGAGATATCAAGTCTATCGGATGTGAGTGGGCAGCTGATTCCATAATTTTGGCGCTGAAACCGAAAAAGCACGATTGCCATGTGTATGTGCCGATTTGCTAGAGAATATTTGTTACCATGTTTAATAAATTCGTATTTATCGTATAATAAAATATGGCCAAATGTATTATGTGTACATAGTGTGTGGATCACAGAATAATATATCTTCTACGGACTTGGCTACTAAGCATGTCGGGAAGGATATGGTCGTATGCTGGCCTGGGTCAATATGTTTTGGCCAGATGTGGTCCGACCGATTGCCTACGTCACTGTGTGCGATCATGTGTGACAGGCAATTCCCGATATCATAATAAATTCCCTGGTGCAAGTATTATCTAAAATCTATTGTTTTAAGGTTGGTCTGAACCCTGGAATTATGGAAACTTTCGGGCCTCATAACTGCTAAATTGTTGGTGTAAAGTATATAAATTATATATATTTATAATGGCAAAGACTTGTGAGGTCAAATTTGGGGCAAAATGATGAGGATGTAAAACAAATATTTAATTTTATGTGGCATTTGCGTTATTTTGGGGTTAGTGTAATAAATTGAGTGTTAACCCAAACCCGACTAAAACTTGGCCACTTGAGTGCGCGTGCCTTCCTCATGGTGAGTTTGGGGCCTCCGAATTTTGGTCTGGCCCAGCCCCCCCGCAAGAAAAAAAAGGTAAATCCGGCCCTGACCCGATGACCCCCCTTATTTCATCAACTTATTACACCCAATGACCCTCTCTCAAGATTAGAACTTAACACCCTTCAAAATTTTGCCCAAACTTGGTGGTGAATCCGTGATATGAGGGGAATATGTGTGCAAAATAAAATCGAGGCCATCCAATATAAAAGGTCATCTATTGGTTAAATTTTAAATTGATAAATTTTAAATTATCCCTGGAACCATTTAATTCCACATACATTACAGCTAAAGAACCATTTTATAGGTTTAATTAGGTTATGGTCACTAAAATTACCCAGGCCAAAATTACCTGCTTCCGATTTCACGCCACAGCGAACACACTGTTCATAATATAACACCTTGCTTAATAAATGTATTTATTAATTAGTAGCACTGCTGTTATCAACTGGCTGTCAACTACAATATCATCATGATCATACAAGAATCAATCTTAAAATTAGTATATTGGCTGACTTTCTGATGAGATTCCGTTGATGGTCTCAGTTCTTGAGCCAAGATCCGGCAATGCCCAAGATCCTGTCTATCCAAGGTAAGTCCCTTGCTTGCCACAATCTCAGTTCAAAGTCCTGATGTCTATGTTTTCACTATCCTAGCTACTATGCTAGTGCTTTCCAAATATATCTTCTATGTTGACCGTAAGCTCCTCTCTCGGGGATCTCTTGAGCAAGCTTTCTGCCCCACTTGACAGACAGATAACACATAGTCCAGCAAAAGATCACATTTCGTTGATGGAGATATTTCAGTCTGTCGCTTCTTTGAGTCGACAAACAATGAAGAACTATTTGGCTTTCACTGCCGCCTTCACTACCGCGTATTAAATTCTCTCCAACACACACAAGAACCGCGAACCGATGTTTGAAGACTTCCCACATTAATGGCTGGCTAACACAAGTTTCACAGAGTTCCCTCTTGCATTTCAAGTCTGCTGTGTCAATCATAAATCCAGGCTTCATATACCATTTCTTATCATTCTAGAATAATCTTAACTATTTATAGTAAATTACAGCACTTCCAAAAATAGCACATTAGATCACCACAGGCCAATCACATTCATTAATCTGTTTACATAATTTCTATATTTATTACATTACCTCAACACAAACCAATCAGATTTCATTAGTGTACTGTACCATGATTAATGGCATAGTGCCATTACTTAATTACCACTGTGTTTATCATGACCATTCTATTCGATTCCATTATGATCGGAAAATTTCTACATGTTTGAACCATATTTTGTACTTTGTTCTCAAAATTACAAAAATGACATGGGCAATTACGATATGGATGTAGAACCGTAGACCAGCTACTGGTGACCTACACAAATGACCTAATAACTGACCAGGAAAGTCAATTCACAATCAATAGGGTGTTAGACGGCAACCTACTTTTGAAAGTACTTACTTTCAACACATCAATTCGTCGCCCCCAAGACATAGTGGCGTATCAGCCATTTTTGACAAAATGAGTTAAGATCAGTTTCATAATCTATGTATAAAACTCTACATTTTGACAAACTTTCAAGACATGCATGTCATTAATTAATAAAGTATTATCACTAATTAGGTTTGGCGTATCTCACTCAATGGAATTATTGTGTACAACATTCCCCTTGTTTTGGGCGACATAGTGGCGTATCAGTGACATACGCCACTATGTCGCAAATGTGACATACACCACTATTTTGGTATACCGCGGCTGTGTGGCCAATATGGATATGAATTCAACTATTATTCGACATAAGACTGACATACTGGCGTATCACGTGTCGTAGGCCTATGTCAATTTTGAATGGAGAATAATTTTTCAAAAAATTTGACATACTGGCGTATAAGTTTAATGACTAATTACAATTAATTGGTGAATGACAACAATGTATTTTATACATTAAATGTAACTTAAATATTTATATTTTCATATCCATTCAAGAAAAGGGGACATTTTAATCAAGGCAATGTATGACAAACGGTTAAAAGTTGCAAAAACTTCAGATGCGATTATCTCAAAATAGCCATTTTCGTGATACGCCACTATGTCTTGCGGGCGACGAATTAAAATACAAGTGTAAGTGTGTCGTATGTAGTAATTACCAAAATCAATGGCGTTGCATCATAGGGGCACGCCACCCAGTCGGATTGCAAATCGGAGAAATTCACACAGGAAAATTGCACTAAGTATTATATTATATATAATAGGCCTATACTATCAAGTATTTTGAAATTAGAAAATGTTATAGCGATAAAACGACGAAAAAAACTGTTTTACGGACGGACGGTTTTTCAAAAAAATGTTCAAAACGGCTGATTTTACATGATTTTAGCAAAATTCAAACAAAATTCCACAAAAGGCAAAATTCTCAGTCAGTCGGGCCCGTAGACATGGTAAAACAGGCTTTTTGCGTCGCCTTACTGCATATATATTGCTTCAACTAAAAAAACACAAAAGTAATTAAGCGTGATGACCTTCAGTGGTAAATTCTGCACAATCACAATAGGATTGGATCACACACAAAAAAAAGTTCATGCTACATGTACTTGCATGAATATTACCCTTAACATATTAATGGTGTGTGAGGTTCAAGGACGTTTTACACCAAATCACTACGCCAAAAGTGCAATCGGAGTTTTAATAATTAATAGGTAAAACCTATCAACCTACAGGCTGCGATTTGTGTGTCCTTTGGGACTTATTTTTCTGTAAGGTGGGCTCAAATTTACAACGAACTAATATAAGACGTTGATTACTTAAATGGACAGGATATTAATAAAGAAATCCCTTAAAAGGGATGAGCAGCGACAAAGGTCATCATTAAATTGGCTATATGGGGAACAAATTTAGAGTAACATGATAAAAAATAGGCCCTGTCGGAGCTAGACACCAAGTAGTGAGCCGTCATGTTACGTGCTGAAAATTGTTGACAAAATAAGCTATCGTGTGACAGCCGTAGTAGCCCGTAGTTCATATAGGCAAACAGTTGTTTGTTTGTTTGTTTGCTTGTTTGTTTGTTTAACCGGTCGGTCCGGACAGACACACACCGTGAGGTCGTCATGTCGGATAAATTTTGTGCTGCTAAAGAGGGAAACTACCCACACACGGTGGAAGGAATAAAGCAGTTCTATGATGAATGGGCACCCAATTATGCGAAGGCAAGATTATTTTTGTACTCGTAACGTATATACTACGTTATTTATTCTAACGAATGTTTGATGACGTGACGTAAAATCAAAAGTATAATTATTTCTTCCAGATATTTCACATAATGTTAGAACTATTACTTGGTGAGTGGAATACTTGATACGAGGGGGATATGCCCGCATACCGCGTAATGATCATGCACTGAAAACTTTAATTGGTCAGCTTGACTAACCCTCGTTTCAAGTTATCTGTTTCGGGAGCTCTATTGTTCAGAAACGAAAACGCAAGGGATTAAGTAGGATGGTGTGTAAGTTGACTTCATTGTTACGTTTGGGGCATCATGCTTCTCATTTGAAGAGGTAATAATAGGCGCTGTCAATCACACTTATGTCTGTCAATAAAGGTTGGATAAGTCAATTATATGCAACACTGGCGTCTCAAGTGGGCAATCAATACTCACTCTTACTTTTAAAAAAGGGACCCCTGCCTCTTCTCCTCTCGCTTTCTTCTCTTTCTGTCTGTCTCTCCCCCTCCCCAACTCTCACCTGTGCCATCTTTTGAATTATGTGGATATCTGAATTATATTGGATGTTGTATTTACTTTACCCTTCTCCCCCTCTCACTGTTTTAGCAGTAGGCCTATGATCAACGTGGAAAAATCAAAATAAACGAAATAAACTCCTCACTGCTCTCCTCTCCTCTCCTCTCCTCGCATCCCCACTCTCTCATATAATATACATTTAAAATAGATTTTGAGTCTGGCAATTTTGCCTCTCCTCTCCTCTCCTCCTCCCTCTCTCTCCTCTCCTCTCTCCTCCTCCTCCCTCCTCCTCTCCTCCCTCCTCTCCTCTCCTCCCTCCCTCTCCTCTCCTCCCTCTCTCCTCCTCCCTCCTCCTCCTCCTCTCCTCCTCTCCTCTCCTCTCCTCTCCTCTCCTCTCTCTCTCCTCCTCCTCCTCTCTCTCCTCTCCTCTCCCTCTCCTCTCCTCTCTCCTCTCCTCTCCTCTCCTCTCCTCTCCTCTCCTCTCCTCTCCTCTCCTCTCCTCTCCTCTCCTCTCCTCTCTCTCCTCTCCTCTCTCCTCTCCTCGCATCCCCACTCTCTCATATAATATACATTTAAAAAGTAAGGTTTGCATTCTCCATAGAGTTGTACACATTTTTGATTTCGCATGTATAATGACTTATGTACAACTCTATGGAGAATGCAAACCTTACTGATGTGTTGAAACCATCGAGTCCCAAAGCCAATATCTCTCAGAAATGTTGTCCAAGGACATATTTTCAACATACCTGAAGTTGATGGTGGATCAAAATGCCTGACATTGGTTTTCAGGGGGGTCAAAATGTACAAAAATGTACAATTGGGGTTTTGCATGGGTAATATCTCAGCTAAAAATATTCTAATAGGCTCAATATTGGTTAAGAGTAATGTCCTACCAAAGGGCTCTGACTAGCAAAAAAATGGACAATAAAATTATTTTTACTTTTGGAGTTTTGACCCCCCAAAGTTGGTCCCGGGTGGACGAAGTTGCATTTTGAGGGCCCTATATCTTTTAAAGTAAAGGAGTTACAAGTTTTCTGATGCCAGATTTGAATTCTACACGAATAAGTACCCCAGGATACATACTTTTCAAAGTTGTAAATGGTTCCCTTTATACATTCATGGACCTCCAAACGTCGTCTTTCGCGTTGCGACACATTTTTTACGTTGACCCCTCTAAATTTCAAATTGATGCCACGGGAAAACGAAATGGAGTACGAAGCTCAAATTTTCGGGATTTTACTTTCTCATCAATATCTACCACCACACAGAAAAAGAAAAAAAAAATTGAAGAGGTGCTGCGGTGCACATCCCTGGAGTTGACATGGAATGGGCCTACATAATCATAATGTAACCGATTTTTGCGCGATTGCACGAACAAGTACGTAATTCTTGGCAACACTGATTACTCGTGTTAATGTATATATTTCTACGTTGGGCAATTTTCACAATCTACTCCCGCTTAGGCTGGAGTACCTATACACCCAACGCAAGTCAATTGAAGCCGTACAATTTATCGCGAATTTACGACCGTAAAATTTAGACACTTCTTTTGTCTAGATTAGCATCAACCCTCTCATCTCACTTTTTTTCCTGCCAGAAATTAACATAACTCCCGAAACCGAAACAGAAGTTATCTTCGTTCAACTTTTCTGTAGTCAACAAAAGACTAGAATAAAAGGATTGTTCACACGTACCATGCTAACACTTCAAAATAACAATGAGATCCGAAACCGAAACCGGAAACCGAAACCGAAACAGAAAAGATGAAAGGACCCTATCCATGCTAACGTAAAGTTCGTCCAGATGGTGCCCATCTTGACTAACGTAAAGCTAATCAAGCCGGCTCGACTAACTTGCTTGACTAACCTGGACGTTAGTCGAGCAGGCTTGACTAATTTGCCTGACTAGCTTGGACGTTAGTCAAGCCTGCTTGACTAGCTTAGGTTAGTCACTCGACTAGTTTATGACTAACTTTATGTTAGTCCAGATGGTGTCCATCTTGACTAACCTGACGTTAGTCGAGCAGTTCTAAGCAAGTCAGGCAGCTGCTTGACTAGCTTGCTTGACTAGCGTGCTGCAAACCACGTACGTTACTGGTAAAAAAAATTGAGACACATGTTGAAGTTTATCTTGTCTGATGGGATTTATTCTCATAGTTTTGCGTTTTGAAACTGATGCTTGAAGAATATCTTCTTACCTGGTAATCATGATGACAACAAATTTATGACCACTTAACTTCATTAGGAATTGAACTCGGACCTGGAGATTACAAACCCTCTACACTCGACTATAGGCCACGGAGGCTACTATTTTAGCGGCAAGCTGCAAAAGGCTATTGCACTCCCTTCCGTGCAATAGTCATTTTTCCATTGCACGGACGCGGAGCTGCCATAGCAACGCTGGTAGACGCGCGAACGTATAGCGAGAGGTTTCCACCGCGACTCGCTAATTACAGGTGCGGGTGTTGCTTCTAAAAATAAAAATGCATTTAGATATCTATTAATTTATTTTGTTTTCCTGGTGATTTATAAAATTAAGTGGAAGCAAAGGAACTTATGAGTTTTATAAAACAAAATAACGTTTTTATCCGTTCAATATTTTGTATAGTATTTTCAGATTCGGTCATTATCGTAACGTTTCTTCTTGCATTTACTCCTGTTTGCTTTCCGTGTTTTTGTAACAGTACCAATGCATGACAATGTTGGCTTGAAAATGCGACCGAACCAACTTTTCCCCGCAGAAGTACGCGCCGCACCAAGCCAACCCCCCCCCCCTCCCCATCCCCTGCGTACGGGCCTGCACAGAGTATACACATTATCCGCGGGATACCTGGCAGGGCCCATACCTCATTTCACTATATCCATGTTAGTAATCTATGAAATGTGTCTCTAATCTCTTTAGGATCTTACTCATGATAACTATACTGCACCCCGATGGTTAGCAGAAACAATAGCAAAGTTGGTGATTAACAAAGATGCAAACATTATGGATATGGCCTGCGGAACGGGTCTTGTGGCACAAGAGGTATGTAGTTTTTTGTCGTCATCGTTATCATCATCATTATCATCGTCATTATCATCATCAGCATCAACATCGTCATCGTCATCATCATCATCATCATCATCATCAACATCGTTATCAGCATCATCATCATCGTATCATCATCATCATCATCATCATCATCATCATCATCACATCATCATCACCATCATTATCATCATCACCATCACCATCACTATCATCATCATCATCACCATCACTATCATCATCATCATCATCAACATCGTTATCATCATCATCATCGTCATCATCATCACCATCATCCTCATCACCATCATCGTTATCATCATCATCATCATCATCATCATCATCATCACCATCATCCTCATCACCATCATCGTTATCATCATCATCATCATCATCATCACCATCATTATCATCATCATCATCATTAACATCAACTTCGTCACGTCAACATCATCACCGTCGTCATCTTCATCATCATCATCTTTATTAGCAAATTCGTCGTCGCCATCAACACTTTTTTTTATTACCTAGCTGGGGGTTTACACCCCGCCGCTAGGTATTCTTATGCTATCCGATTCTTCTTTCTGGCAACAAAATGCACATTTTTTGCTCTAGCTCAGACATGCTTCGGCCGATTTTGACCTAACTTGGTCACAAGCATCATTGACCACAACCATACATGTCACCTGACTTTTAATGGGTTAAATGTCACTGAGGGGTCAAATAAGCCAAAAATGTGAATTGAGCTAAAATTGTTTTTCTTCCTACATACAACATCCTACAATGACGTCACTTGCACATAAGAATCGGCTATATCCAGTGTTTATAGGGTGCACACAGAATTGAGGTCAAAGGTCATTAAGAGGGCATTACTGGTATAAAACCAAATACCTGTAAAATGCTTCTTGTGCCACAAATTACATAGCACAATGACGTCACCTGCATATATGTATCGGCTATACCCAGTGTCTAAAGGGTGCACACAGAATTGGGGTTAAAGTTCGTTAAGGGGTCATTTCCGGTCAGAGTTTAAAAAGCTTTAAAATTTATATCTGCTACATGCAACATAGTATGTTGATAACAACTTGCACTGATGCATGGTCACTGGCCAGTGTTTGTGGTCAAAGGTTAAATTTTTCAATAGCCACTTGTTAAAGACAGTATTTGAAGCATTTATCCGTTTTTGCTTACTGCAATTTTTTTTGTGACACCTCAGGACACCTTGTAGATAGGAATCATAGCTTTCCACATGCAAGGGACAAACTTGGGTAATCTAAACTTTCATATCAAGGGTTCAGAACCAGAAAGTTGTAACTCAGTATGACCAGCTCTCACAAAATGAGCATAAAGTTGGCTCCTTGCTTTGGTCTTCAAAATATATTTCCTCCACAATGTGTTTTGTGATTAATAATGGACTCTATCTTCTATAGTGCCCTGGCGAGTTTGTGCTCATTTTGTGGGAGCATTTCTGGCTATCAACCCCAGAATTATGCTTTTGTGTACTACATCACATGTCATAGTAAATCTCTTATCACCTGTTAGATGGCTAACCCTTGTCACTTCAGAGAAGTGGTTTCATTAAAGGCACAGTTATAACTTGCTGAAGTTTTAACATATCATTGCTAAAACCTGTGTATTATGGTATTATATTAAAGCCCAGGTATAAAGGATGATAAGGATGATATTAAAGTGTATTTACATTATTATACTTGAGTCATGTACAATTGTCCATAAAAAGAATGTTGGTAAAAAACAATTTGATAAATATGATAAATTAAATACTTGGAGGGGGTGGAAAATGTGGTACAAAATGCTGAAACAAAATGGTTGTGGTAAATTCTTCTTCCTTATTAGTGATGGCCTCATATGTTTGAGTATTATCGTACTGCGTACAGACAAGCTGTACTTATTTCATGTTGGCGGGTCATGCTAATTTAAGCTTGGTATGGACAGTGCAGTTATTAAATAGCGAAAATTAATTCTTAAATGTGCCTTTAGTAGTAAAACACCTGTTATCATGTATCCAAAGTGCCAGTTGGTCTTTAGTTATTATAGTATTGGCCAAATGGATATTTAGTTATGTTTCCTATCTGAAAGTTCATTGATTATAACTTAGTCTACTTTAGTAGACCTTTTTAATTTATCATCCCTGTATTCTCTTCTGATCCAACAGCTATAAATCTTGGTAGCCCACTCCGAAAACCGCTGTCCCCTGATAGCCACGCCACCGAGAAAAAACGCCTTTTTTTCTCTGGGCAGAGCAATCACTCAGTGGGGGATGTGTTTTATGCATGGAATGGCATAGGAGTGTGAACTATTATTTAAAAGGGAATGCAAAGCAGTCTAACTATAACTTTGCTAATGTTGTATGTATGAGTAGGGTAACTTACACTTGCTCTATGAATCCAATGGCTTGGGGGAGGGTTATATTAACCCATTAAATGAAGGAAGAAAGAAAGAGTAGTCAGTAAAATAAATAAATATATAAATAAATTAATTAAATTAATTACCGGTAATTAATTAATGTCAAAGGTCATCCAACAGGTCAACTGGGGTCGAAGGTCATATGGGGTCAGCGGGGTGAAACAGTATCCTATCAGCTGGGGCTTTATAAACTTTTGTGCTGGTGATTGCATATTTTATTAACCCTTTAAATGAAGAAAGAAAAAAGATATAGCTGATATAATAACAAACCTGTGAGTGTCTGTGTCCTCATGTTTCATCATGTAGTATTTTAATATCCACATGTGGCCACAAGATTTTGGCCACATTGATACATTTATGTGTTTGCTATCTAAAAGTATATTTCCTGGACATCTGTAGGGGGTACAGGGTTCAAACTTGGTGAGAACAAACTTAATGATCAGGGGAACATTTTGGAACACTTTGCAGGGGCCAGGTCAATGGTTATCTGGGGTCAAATCTCATAATTTGATTTTCTGGATATCTGTAATGGGCAAGGGTGAAATTAAGTGGGTGATGGGAGCCGTTTGGCCCCCAGAAGCTCTGAAATGGCCCCTGGTTCTATCTCAATTGTAGTTGACCAGGAGACACTTTTCTCACAAAACTAGCCCCCTGGATAGTGAACTAAATTCAAAGCAACAAGTGCTTAATTTTACTCATCCAGGACATCTTTATTTTTATTGACCCTCTTAAGTGGAAATGGCCCCTGGATCCTTCCAATCTTGGTGAACCAGGGACCATTTTTTGCCAAAGTGGCCCCTGGTTCAAGCTCTCTTATTTTCACCCTTGGTAAGGGGTATGGGGCTCAAATGCACTAGTGACAACAAATCTCATGACCAGGGAAACATTTTTCAGGGGTCAGGTCAAAGCTCATGCAGAGGTCAAATTTTTCGAAACGCATTTTCTGGGTATCTGTAAGGGGTACAGGGCTCAAACTCTTTGACAACAAACTTAATGACCAGGGGAACATTTTGGACTACTGTGCAGGGGTCAGGTCAAAGGTTATCTGGGGTCCAATCTTAGAATTGCATTTTCTGGACATCTGTAAAGAGTACGGGGCTCAAATTTGGTGAAAATAAACCTAGATGACCAGGGGAACATTTTTTTAACATTTTTCTTGGGTCAGATACCTCCAAAACACCAACATGCCCCAGCTAGGTTTGTGGTCTATGACCACCATTTGCCACTAGTTACCTAGCTGGGGGGTTTTCAACCCCCCAAGCTAGGTCCTGTTTTTCTGTCCGTTCTTTCTTCTTACCTAGCTGGGGGGTTTCCAACCCCCCGAGCTAGGTACTGTTTTGCTATCGGATCTTTACCTAGCTGGGGGGTTTACAACCCCCCAGCTAGGTACTGTTTTTCTATCCGATTCCTCTTTCTTTCTTTCTTTCTTTCTTTCTGGCAACAAACTTCGAAATGCTTCTCCTCCTACATGTTACACCCTACAATTACGTAACTTGCACATATGTATCTCCTATATCCAATGCCCATATGGTGCAAACAGAATTGGGATCAAAGGTCATTAAAGGGGCATTTTCGGTATTTAACCAAATATCTTCAAAATGCTTCTTCTGCCACATATTACATAGCACAATGACGTCACTTACACATGTGCATCGGCTTTACCCAGTGCCCATACCTTTCACACAGAATTGGGGTCAAAGGTCATTAAGGGGGTAAAATCTTACAATTGCATTATCTGGATATCTGTAAGGAGTATGGGGCTTAAACTCGATACAATAAATCTCATGACCAGGGGAACATTTTGCGGGGTCAGGTCAGAGGTCATGCAGAGGTCAAATTTTAGAAACGCATTTCCTGGACATCTGTAAGGGGTACGGGGCTCAAACTTAGTGACAACAAACTTAATGATCAGGGGAACATGTTGGAACACTTTGCAGGGGTCAGATCAAAGGTTATCTGGGGTTTAATCTTTATAACTTCATTTTCTGGATATCTGCGAGGGGTATGGGGCTCAAACTCAGCGACAACAAATCTCATGACCAGGGGAACATTTTGCAGGGGTCAGGTCAATGGTCATGTAGAGGTCAAATTTTCTAAATGCATTTTCTGGACATCTGTTAGGGGTACGGGGCTCAAACTCCACAACAACAAACTTACTGACCTGGGGAACATTTTGGAACACTGTGCAAGGGTCATGTCAAAGGTCATCTGGGTTCAAATCGTAGAATTTCATTTTCTGGATATCTGTAAGAGGTACGGGGCTCAAACATGGTGACAACAAACCTCAAGACCAGGGGAACATTATGGAACATCATGCATAGGTCAGGTCAAAGGTCATCTGGGGTCAAATCTTTGAATTTTTTGGACATCTGTTAGGAGTACGGGACTCAAACTCTGTGAAAACAAACCCCATGACCAGGGGAGCATTTTTGGAACATTTTGTAGGGGTCAGATACCTCCACAACACCAACATGCCCAGCTAGGTTTGTGGTCTATGACCACCATTTGCCACTAGTTCTTCTTTCTTTCTTTCTTTCTTTCTGGCAATTAATTTCAAAATGCTTCTCCTCCTACATGTTACACCCTACAATTACGTAACTTGCACATATGTATCGGCTATATCCAATGCCCATAGGGTGCAAACAGAATTGGGGTCAAAGGTCATTAAGGGGGCATTACCGGTATATAATCAAATACCTTCAAAATGCTTCTTCTGCCACATATTACATAGCACAATGATGTCACTTACACATGTGCATCGGCTTTACCCAGTGCCCATACCTTGCACACAGAATTGGGGTCAAAGGTCATTAAGGGGTAAAATCTATTTTGCCTTATCTCGATATCTGTAAGGGGTGTGGGGCTCACACTCAGTGACAACAAATCTCATTACCTGGGGAACATTTTACAGGGGTCAGGTCAAAGGTCATGCAGAGGTCAAATTTTAGAAATGCATTTTCTGGACATCGGTAAGGGGTACAGTGCTCTAACTCTGTGACAACAAACTTAATGACCAGGGGAATATTTTGGAACACTTTGCAGGGGTCATGTCAAAGGTTAACTGGGGTCAAATCATATAATTTCATTTTCTGGATATCTGTATGGGGTATGGGGCTCAATCTCAGTGACAACAAATCTCATGAACATGGGAACAGTTTGAAGGGGTCAGGTCAAAGGTCATGCAGAGGTCAAATTTTAGAAATGCATTTGCTGGACATCTGTAAGGGGTACGGGGCTCAAACTCTGTGATAACAAATTTACTGGAATGCTGTACAGGGGTCAGGTCAAAGGTCATCTGGGTCAAATCGTAAAATTTAACTTTCTGGGCATCTGCAAGTCGTATGGGACGCAAACTCGGTGACAACAAACCTCATGACCAGGGGAACATTTTTGGAACATTTTGCAGGGGTCAGATACCTCCAAAACACCAACATGCCCCAGCTAGGTTTGTGGTCTATGACCACCATTTGCCACTAGTTACCTAGCTGGGGGGTTTTCAACCCCCCGAGCTAGGTACTGTTTTGCTATCCGATCTTTCTTCTTCTTCTTTCTGGCAATAAATTTCAAAATGCTTCTCCTCCTACATGTTACACCCTACAATTACGTAACTTGCACATATGTATCGACTATGTCCAGTGCCCATAGGGTCTAAACAGAATTGGCGTCAAAGTTCACTAAAGGGGCCTTTCAGGTATTTAACCAAATATTTAACTCAAAATGCTTCTTCTGCCACATATTAAATAGCACAATGACGTAATTTGCATATATGCATCGGCTATACCACACGCCTATAACTTGTACACAGAATTGGGGTCAAAGGTCATTAAGGGGGTAAAGTCTTACAATTGCATTATCTGGACATCTGTAAGGGGTATGTGGCTCAAACTCGGTTACAATAAATCTCATGACCAGGAGAACATTTTGCAGGGGTCAGGTCAAAGGTCATGCAGAGGTCAAATTTAAGAAATGCATTTCCTGTACATCTGTGAGGAGTACTGGGCTCAAACCTGTTGACAACAAACTTAATGATCTGGGGAACATTTTGCCGGGGTCAGGTCAAATGTCATGTAGAGGTCAAATCTTAGAATAGCTTTTCTGGACATCTGTAAGGGGTACGGGGCTCAAACTCAGAGACAACAGACTTGATGAACATTTTGAACATTTTGCAGGGGTCACGTCAAAGGTCATCTGGGGTCAAATTTTTAAATTGCATTTTCTGGACATCTGTAAGGAGTACGGGACTCAAACTCTGCGACAACAAACGTCATGACCAGTGGAACATGTTTGGAACATTTTGCAGGGGTCAGATACCTCCACAACACCAACATGCCCCAGCTAGGTTTGTGGTCTATGACCACCATTTGCCACTAGTTCTTTCTTCTTTCTGGCAATAAATTTCAAAATGCTTCTCCTCCTACATGTTACACCCTACAGTTACGTAACTTGCACATATGTATCGGCTATATCCAGTGCCCACAGGGTCTAAACAGAATGGGGGTCAAAGGTCATTAAGGGGGAATTTCTGGTATTTAACCAAATACCTTCAAAATGCTTCTCCTCCTACATGTTACACCCTACAGTTACGTAACTTGCACATATGTATCGGCTATATCCAGTGCCCATAGGGTCTAAACAGAATTGGGGTAAATAGTCATTAAGGGGGCATTTCCCGTATTTAACCAAATACCTTCAAAATGCCTCTCCTGCCACATATTATATAGTACAATGATGTCATTTGCATATATGCATCGGCTATACCCCACGCCTAGAACTTGCTTACAGAATTGGGGTCAAAGGTCATTAAAGGGGCAAAATCTTACAATTGCATTATCTGGACACCTGTAAGGGGTATGGGGCTCAAACTCGGTGACAACAAATCTCATGACCAGGCGAACAATTTGCACGGGTCAGGTCAAAGGTCATGCAGAGGTCAAATTTTAGAAATGAATTTCCTGGACATCTGTAAGGGGTACGGGGCTCAGACTTGGTGACAACAAACTTAATGATCAGTGGGACATTTTGGAACACTTTGCAGGGGTCAGGTCAAAGGTTATCTGGGGTCAAATCTTATTTCATTTTCTGGATATCTGTAAGGGGCATGTGGCCCAAACTCTGTGACAACAAATCTCATGATCAGGGGAACATTTTGCAGGGGTCAGGTCAAAGGTCATGCAGAGGTCAAATCTCATAAATGTATTTTTTGGACATCTGTAAGGAATACGGACTCAAACTCGGTGACAACAAACCTCATGACCAGGGGAACATTTTTGGAACATTTTGCAGGGGTCAAATACCTCCACAACACCAACACGCCCCAGCTAGGTTTGTGGTCTATGACCACCATTTGCCACTAGTTCTTTCTTCTTTCTGGCAACAAACTTCAAAATGCTTCTCCTCCTACATGTTACACCCTACAATTACGTAACTTGCACATATGTATCGCCTATATCCAGTGCCCATATGGTGCAAACAGAATTGGGATCAAAGGTCATTAAAGGGCATCTTCGGTATATAACCAAATATCTTCAAAATGCTTCTTCTGCCACATATTACATAGCACAATGACGTTACTTACACATGTGCATCGGCTTTACCCAGTGCCCATACCTTGCAGACAGAATTGGGGTCAAAGGTCATTAAGGGGTAAAATCTTACAATTGCATTATCTGGACATCTGTAAGGAGTATGGGGCTCAAACTCGATACAATAAATCTCATGACCAGGGGAACATTTTGCGGGGGTCAGGTCAAAGGTCATGCAGAGGTCAAATTTTAGAAACGCATTTCCTGGACATCTGTAAGGGGTACGGGGCTCAAACTTGGTGACAACAAACTTAATGATCAGGGGAACATGTTGGAACACTTTGCAGGGGTCAGGTCAAAGGTTATCTGGGGTCAAATCTTTATAACTTCATTTTCTGGATATCTGCAAGGGGTATGGGGCTCAAACTCAGTGACAACAAATCTCATGACCAGGGGAACATTTTGCAGGGGTCAGGTCAAAGGTCATGTAGAGGTCAAATTTTCTAAATGCATTTTCTGGACATCTGTTAGGGATACGGGGCTCAAACTCCACAACAACAAACTTACTGACCTGGGGAACATTTTGGAACACTGTGCAAGGGTCATGTCAAAGGTCATCTGGGGTCAAATCGTAGAATTTCATTTTCTGGATATCTGTAAGAGGTACAGGGGCTCAAACATGGTGACAACAAACCTCAAGACCAGGGGAACATTATGGAACATCATGCATAGGTCAGGTCAAAAGGTCATCTGGGGTCAAATCTTAGAATTGAATTTTTGGACATCTGTTAGGAGTACGGGACTCAAAACAAACCCCATGACCAGGGGAGCATTTTTGGAACATTTTGTAGGGGTCAGATATCTCCACAACACCAACATGCCCCAGCTAGGTTTGTGGTCTATGACCACCATTTGCCACTAGTTATTATTATTACTGAAAATCACTGCGATAGTAAAATACGTAAGAACAAACTTAACCGTACAGTCATGTAGTTTCAAACTACAAAAATTATAATAAACAATATTAATCGCTTTAGGTATAGAACGTGTGTACAATAATACCGTAAACGTGGGCTCCTTTGCCTTGGGGTAACTAAATTTCATGTACAAACTGAGAGCTCCCTCCTCTATAAATCCCAAAAAGAATTAAGGGTATATGCCCTTATTCGCCGGTGAGATTCTTATGGGAGGGCACTTGTGTGCCAAGGAACCCCATAGCGCCATTAGGCGAACGTTTACGGTAATCAAGTTCTCATTTTATACTTTTACAGTTGAGACAACATGGCTTTACGAATATAGATGGGGTTGATATTTCTACGATCAGTTTGAAATTTAGCAAAGAAAGGGGAATCTACAGACGCCTGATTTGTGATCGCATCGGAACCAACAAACTGGATATACAAGATGGTATGAGATCACAATAATTTGACCATCTCGTTTTAATAACGCATTTTTGTAACCAATTCATGTGTCTCAAGTTTTTGTAACATTTTGTCGGATCCCTTTAACCACGCCTAATAGGAAACACCAAATTTGTAGAATTAACAAAATGTTCTTCTTGCCAAAACCAACTATATTTTACTGACCTGACAGTTTCGGCCATCTTGGTCGAAGGCCATCACCGGAGTGATGGTACTTGATCCTTCCTTCTGGTTGATTGGTCACCAACAGAGGGCGCACTAGCCAGAAGTGGATCGTATACGTGACTGAGAAAATGAGCCCCCTCATCTCTGTTCATGGTGTTTGGAGCTCTCTTTTTATCCACATAGATTCTTTGATGCGGCGAACCCTCAGATCACATTCCTTGTCAAGAACGTTTGCGCCGTCCAAATTGATAACATGATTATGTTGAACTGTGTGGTCTGCGATTGCTGTTTTGGATTGTTCACTTTCTGACTGTTTCCTGGTTTGTCTAGTAAAGATTCCTTTACTTTTTGCTACTTTGTCCGATTCCTTCTTATGTTCACCCAATCTAGTTTCAAAACCTGTTTTACCCACATAAGTAGTATCACAATTGGCGCAAGGTATCTCATACACACAATCGGTCGTACAGAGGGATCTCTTTTGTCCTTGGGGTGAACTAACAGTTTCCTCGGGGTAGTATGAGGGCGTATCGCGGTGGAAATGTTATGCTTTCTAAAAATACGAGTGGTCGTTTCAGACAATTTCTCAACATAAGGAATGATGACAAGTCCTTTATTTCTTTCTGTGGAATCCTTGTTCTTATTCGGTTTCTTCACCTGTTTATTTCCATTTTGCGTTTTACTTGATTAAACGTCCACTCCGGGTAGCCACACCGTTTGAGGGCGCGTTTGACTTTGTCCTAGCTCTTCCTGTTCTACATCCTTCTTTTCTGTAACAACACAGTCATCCTATCCAACAGCGTGCTGACCACCCATAGCTTATGATGTATCGGATGATGCGAAGCGAAATTGAGGTACTGGTCTGTGTGCGTTGCTTTCCTGTAAACCAGCAGCTTGACAGAACCGTCGGGTTTGCGGACGATGCGTGTATCAAGAAACGGTATTGACCCGTCATGTTCTTTCTCATAGGTGAAGTTGATATTGTCCGTGGGGTCGGTCTGATTCAGATGAGAGGTTAAATTATCAACCTGATTTTCGTTGACAATCTCTAAAATGTCATCAACATACCGTTTCCAGAGCCGTGGTTTACAGTCTAATGGGACTGTCGCAATGGCTTGTTGTTCTAAAAACTCCATATATAAATTCGCGACCACCGGGGACACCGGGCTCCCCATCGCTGCACCAAATCTTTGTTTGTAGATTTTCCCTCGAAACAAGAAAATAGGTGGTGGTGAGCACAAACCGTAGGAGTTCGATAACATCGTCTACCGCGGGCCGTCAGGTCAGTAAAATATATTTGGTTTTGGCAAGAAGAACATTTTGTTAATTGTATCAAACAAACCCAATGAATTTCTTCCAAGAATTATGTAAAATGTATACATATAAGACATGCAACACATGTCGTTCCATATCTTTCTTACATCATTCGCTTAATAGTAACTTCTAAATGTATCAATAACTATGATTTTATTATTTCAGATACATATGACGGTTTAGTTTTATGCGGGTCTCTGGGCCAGGGGCATTTAAATCAAGAATGTTTTCCTGAACTGATACGCATTGTTAAACCTGGTAAGTTAACGTATAAAACATTTATTGTCTTAATATTTAAACAAGATTATTCTCTATATTTTCTTTCATCAAACAGTATATTTGATCGGATCCAATTATATCGCCAGTGATAAAATTAAAACGGCCAAAATAAGATATCAAACAGTATTATTAGAAATTAACAAATCATTTAATGAAATTTATTCGATAATATCAAAAGATTTTGTAAGTTATAGGCCTACGAGTGGATATTCATACGTAGTGGTAGATAAAATGAATCAAAGTTTTAACTTCAACACACTATTTTTCGCTCACCTGGAACGTTTTCTCTAGTCCGACTAGCGTCTTCAGCAGATGGTAATGCTGTGTTGATATCTTGTCTACAATCGGGATATCTCTCACTGATGACGTCATATGATTGACAGAATGACGTCATAGGAATAGGATGTTACGATGTAGCGCCACCCCCGGGCTTCAGCAGGTTATCCCAAATAGGATCTATTTCTAACATCCTATGACGTCGTTCTGTCAATCATATGACGTCATCAGTGAGAGATATCCCGATTGTTGTTTTTTTTAACTTGGCATATGTAGCATCATTAAAACTAAACTGGTCTAATATCATTATATTTATATCTGGAATGAGGAGGGTAGGCCTATACCTATACACTAAATTTTTATCTCATTTGATAAAATAATAATTCTACACATTCATATTTTCTTTTCAAGGCGGTCTTATTGTATTCAATGTAAGAAGTAAAACCATGGATACTTATGAGAAATTCAAAGACGGAAAGTTTGACACCGACTTGCAGGAATTGGTTCGCAAAGGATTGTGGGTAAAAGAAGCATACAAACTTATTCCAGATTTGGTTCTCAATGAACCAGGACATCTGTATGTGTATAAAGTGGTATGATGGTGGACAGGGAGAACTCTTTTACAAATTGACAAATTTAAAAGAAAACACGAAACAAAATGTTTATCGAAGCAACTATACACGAAAATGATGTATAGAGTGATGAATCGACAAACCAGACAAACACCAGGCCAGGTGTGTTTTAGCAGTCGGTCGTTATGTCTGCCCGTTCTTTACTCTACAGACGAATCCAAGTTCACGCATTCCTGCACTTCAATGGCAGCCATAGCCGCGACGGGGACCCAACTATCTCACCTAAAATGTGAAATGATGCGGCCGTGAAGGTTATTTTAAACTGTGTTACACGGACAAAAGAATGATGACAGATTACAATACAAAAGAATCTAACACCGAATTTTAAGCGGGTTTAATGACCCAATTGGGCACTCACAACACCTGCTTGGTGCATGCGGCGGGGACCCGAAAATGGCCGACCAAATCCTGACCATGACTTGGCTCATTGGATTCGTCTATACGGCGTGAGTTTCTGCTCTGGGATATTTGCTGCATGTATCACATCAATATTTAACATAAGATTAACTTAATTACAAATTTGTTGTAGCAAGACATGCAACTTCTGGCAGGCGCGGATTCAGGGGGGCCCGGCGGGCCTGGCCCCCCCTCCTCCCAAAAAAAAAAAAAGAGGAAAGGAGAGAAGAGAAGAGAAAGAGGAGAAAAGGAGAAAAAAAAGAAGAAAAAAGGGAGAAAAGGAGAAGGGAAAAGGTTAAATTGCACGTATAGTAGGCCCATGCCTAAATCGCAGTCAGGTCAGTCTATATAGGTATGTGATTATTTTGCTTGAAGGCGGGTCCTCTGCCTAAAAGCATGTGAAAATTACGGCGGGCCCACCGATATGTAGGGCCCGTCACATTTTGTCACCAAATTCAGTAGGCCTATTAAGACGGACTCCGAGCCGACTTCAATTCAACACCATGCATGCTTTAATTGCGAATCTCAAGTCTTAGGCCTATAAAGTGTCAGTTTACATTTAAAATTTTACAAACCTTTTTTGTTTTAAAACGCAATGATAGTGTAAAAATGGTCCACCAAATGGCTTCAATTAGGTCTTCATTTTGCAAAAGTTTCTCACTTCTGAGGGGGGCATATCCCCCCTCAGACACCCCCTGCGTGCGCAACTTTATTGGTACATAATTATAAAGCAATAATTCACACAATAAAAGTCAAAACTTGTCCACACTAATGGCTTCAATTGGGCTGTTTTTCTCAAATTTTAGGCTTTTTCAAACCAAAATTTTACACAATAATAGTGACAAAATGGTCCACCAAATGGCTTCAAATGGGTCTACGTTTTCCAAAAGTTTCTAACTTCAGGGGGCACATCCCCCTCAGACACCCCCCCCCCTGCGTTGCGCAAGCACCTCCGGGATGGCCGCTTCGCGGCCATTACTTACATTTCTTTTTCATAAATTGGGCCCCCCCCCCCCCTCTGACTGCTCTGGATCCGCCACTGACTTCTGGTTATTTAGGATCCTATGTTGCTCTAAAGAAGAAAATGTATGGCGTAAGTCCGACGTCAAACGCACAGTTCGTCGTATAACAGTGGGGTGCATTATCAGTCCGACACGCAGCTAATTCGACATCCGACCAATTCCCTCAACAGACCCGGTAGCAGTTTCCAGCCAACATTGCGTCGGTTATATTAGTTAGGGGCTGTGCAATAATCCATGAATGTGTCCCAAATCTCGCTTGCCACCCCCCCGGGTAAAATTGCTTGCCCCCCCTTTCGGCTCGCCAAAAATGTCTTGCCCCCCCCCATCCAATTTTACCCTTCCCCAGGCCTCATAATTATTGCACAGCCCCTTAGCGTTTAGTCGGACATTCGGATTGCAAACTGCCCTCAAGGGATGGGGTATGAACGTTTGGGCAGTATTTATTGTGGGACATTAGAGCACATCAGACATATCGAATTGCATTCTGAATACGAAGAATGTCCTTCTGATATTAAATAAATTTTGATTTTTTTTTTTTTTTGGAAATTCGCAATGTAATTCACATTTTATGGCAAATGATTATAAATTTATATTTTTGATATTTAACAGGACTCGAAGTAAACTTTATAAATCTGACGATTTATACTTAAAGTGTATGTAGATGGGATGAAAAGCCGACGATCAATTGAAAATTTTGACCTTTCGTATTGAAGATATGGATTTTTTTTTCCAAAACACCAAAACAAATTAGGTCTTTTGGAGAAAATCCATATCTTTAATATGAAAGGTCAAAATTTTCAATTGATCGCCAGCTTTTCCTCCCAGCTACATGTATACACTTTAAGAATACTAGTATATCATTAGATTTATAAAAATTTACTTCGAGAATTGTTATATATCAAAAATGTGAAAAATATCAAATTTTAATAATTTGCCATAAAATTTGTATTATATCGTGAATTTCAAAAATGAAAATAAATTTGATACTAGAAAGACATTCTTCGTATTCAGAATGCAACTCGATATGTCTGATGTGCTCTTATCTCATGTCCCACAAAAATACTGTTGAAACGCTCAAAACGCCCATTCCAGATCCCTTAAGAGTATTAGAGACAATAAAAGAGTAATCTCTACTATCTCTACTCCAACGAACTCTGGGACAATTTCTTTCGAGGCGTTGGTCGTTACCCAAAAACAAAAATTAAAACGTTTAAACATGTTACATTTTGGGTTTTGCGGGTTTAGATAAAAACATTTTAGTAACATTAAATGTCGGGTTATATAAAGGTCATGAAAACGTTCTGAAACGTTTTGTATGAAAACACGTTACTGTCTGTTCAGTTTTTGTCAATTATCTCGAAAAGATCAATATGTTAGTTATGCCCTTTTGCCATAGGAGGGCTAACACTGCAACAATGATGTTTTCAAAATGTTATTGTGAAATATTTTTGTGAACAGTTTTTGCAAAATAATTGGTCAACGCTTAATATAACATTGAATAACATTAGGCCTATGTTAGAATATTTGTAGGTTATATAATCAACAAATATTTTTGATTGTTATGAACACGTTTTATACCATTTAGGCATGTCCTTCATATAACCCGATCGACATTTTTAAACGAGTTAGAATGGTTACCAGAAAACGTTTAAAAACGTTTTCTGGTAACCATTTCTAACCTTTTGCGAATGAAGTCGAAAACCGTTTGGCGTTTGCTGGGACGATTGTAACCATGGTAAGCAGGAGAGCTGCCATCACCGGCATCATAATTATGTAACCATGGTAACGCCTTCTATAAACAAAAGAAGAAGATTGTCGCAACGAACTTCACTGTAAATCCAAGTGTTTCGGGTTTCTGTAACACTTTTTAAACACTGCAATGCGTTTATTTTTTTCATTTACACAGTAAAGGTATAGGACACCTGCATGTTTACAGTGCGTGTTTGTGGCAACTTTCTAAAATTGAGCTAACTATTCAAAAAGTACAGGGTGCACACCACTATAAATATAGTCCCCTTTGACTTTTTGTACAAACAGGGTCCGGGAAATCGTCATTTTCTTGACTATAGAGCGACGCAGTTCTTCAAAACTTACCTTTCAGTGCAATCCATTGTAGAAATTATATACGGAGTCCATGAGCATTTGTTTTTTTCAGAAAAATGCTTTATCACCATACAGCTTGCGCCATCTCACAAATACCTTGGTGTTTGTTACACATTTTGAAAGCTTAGTCAAATCTTCATAAAAAGTCGGATCTTGCTAATTTTTCACAGACAATCTATTTCTCAGGCCTAAATAAGGATTAAATATGAATCAGGGCCTAGTTGGGGTTTTCTAATGTATCACATTAAGTGCAATTTTCATATTTTCGAATCCTTCCGGGGTGTAGGAGACTGGTAGGCCTATTTACTGGTGTGCACTCTATATGCCTAAAATCAGGTATACAGATACAATCTGCACATTTCACTAAAGTCTTTTTCATAATTGTTCCGACATAACTTTAGAACACGTATCTCTATAATACCACCAACAATAAAAACTAATAATTGTCAAGATATGTCAAAACTTTCTGATCATTTTTATTTTATAAGTTGAGTTATAAAATGATTGCCATTATAAGAATACATATAATATAATGCTAGTATTTTGATTCCTGATTCTTCAAGCATGTTTCCATATGTCCACAACGCATATCCAATCTCCTCTCTGGAGCAGATGCACCCTTTTAAAGAGATTTTTATTTCTTAAACCTCAAAAATATTAAATAATATTAAATAATATCGCGAAAAGTTTTTCTGGACCCCCCCCCCTTTTTTTTTTCTGACCTCCAAAATTTCAGGCGCCCCCCACCTTTTTTTACTCAATTTCCCCAGGAAAATGTGTAGTCATTTTTTCACCCCCTTCTTCGGGGGTCAAAACTTTAAGGCCCCCATTTTTTGCATCAGCCCCCTAAGTGTTTGTGACCGGTCCCTAATGAAATGCAAAATTTTCACTAGTAGTAGGCCTACAGTGCAGCGCTTCTCTGTATAGGCCTACATGTATCAACACTTGAAAAAGCTATACGGGTGACCTTAAATAAACTGACTGACCAGGGAAATGGACTGGCTATTTCACTCAGTCATCCATATCCACCGAATTGCATTGGCGAAGTGATTTGCTGTAAAATGCCCTTGAACCTGACCCAGAACCTGACACAATTTTTGTTCATAATTATATTTAACTATCGTGTGCGAGAAGTAAATAATACGAGCTGAATACAGATGTATAGGCCTACTATAGTATAGCAGTGTCGGTTGTATAATTTGCTTGTTTGTTGGTCGCCATGTCGGATAAAATTCGTATTTGTAAAGAGGGAAAGTACCCGCAAACGGTGGAAGGAATAAAGCAGTTCTATGATGAATGGGCGCCTACTTATGTGAAGGCAAGATTATCTATAATTTGTATTACCGTAATCTCTCAAATTGAAGGGATGGTGTATGAACGTTTGGAGCGCTGTTTGGACAGTATTTGTGAAACAGAGCACATCAGACATATCGAATTGCATTCTGAATACGAAGAATGTCCTTCTGATATCAAATAATTTTGATTTTTGAAATTCGCAGTGTAATACACATTTTATGCATCATTAAAAATTGATATTTTTGATATTTAACAGTACTTGAAGTAAACTTTATAAATCTGATGATTATAATTAGGTCTTTTGAGGGAAAAAAATCCATATCTTCAATATGAAAGGTCAAAATTTTCAATTAATCGTCGGCTTTTCCTCCCAGCTACATACCCTACACTTTAAGAATGTATCATTAAATTTATAAATTTACTTCGAGGACTGTACGTTATAGGCCCATATTTCAAAAATGTGAAAAATATCAAATTTTAATAATTTGTCATAAAATTTGTATTATATCATGAATTTCAAAAAATGAAAATTATTTGATATCAGAAAGACATTCTTCGTATTCAAAATGCAATTCGATTATGTCTGATGTGCTCCCATGTCCCACAAAAAATACTGTCGAAACGCTCAAAACGCTCATTCCAGATCCCTTATGCAAATCTAAAGGACTTTTTAGTGGATGTAAGATATTAAATGCAGCATATCTACGTTATTTATTCTATTCCCATTCTATTTCAAGTAATGTTTCAGTTCTAACGAATGTTTGATGACGTAAAATCAATACTAGCCCAAGTAGGCCTAATATATTTCTACCATATAGGCCTATTCTACGTGACGCGCGTTTATAGAACTTAAAAATTTTTGGAGATCAATACAATGGGAATAGATCGAATAACATCAGACATATCGCATTGGATTTTGAATACGAGAATAAGTCCATATGATATTAAATGGTAAATTTTGATTTTTTTTTTAATTCGCGATATAATCACACACATTTTGTGGCAAATGATTAAAACTTGATGTTTTGAAATTTAACAGTCCTCGAAGTAAATTGTATAAGGGGTGGTGCAATAATTATGTGTACCCTCGGTCTGGTGAATTATAGGGGGGCAAAGATTTTTGGCAGGCCAAGGGGGGGTGGCAAGCAATTTTGGCAGGTGAAAAGGGGGGTCAAGCGATATTTGGCAGGTCGAAAGGGGGGGCAAGCGATTTTGGGCACCATTTCTAGACGCCCTAAAATGGTGTAGGAAAACGTTAGGAACACATTCAAATATGCAAAATTTCTTGCTCGATACGCTCGCATTATATGATAAGACAATAAAAAATTTAAATTCGGGCTTCCCAAAATCTTAATTATGTAAGGGGGTCAAAGGTTTTTTGGCACGTCAAAAGGGGAGGGGGCAAGGATTTTTTTGGC
The DNA here is from genome assembly GCF_039555335.1 of Amphiura filiformis. Classification (NCBI taxonomy): domain Eukaryota; kingdom Metazoa; phylum Echinodermata; class Ophiuroidea; order Amphilepidida; family Amphiuridae; genus Amphiura; species Amphiura filiformis. Next base: position 87,887,411 of record NC_092629.1, read on the forward strand.
ATGGCCAAAGGGGGGGCAAGCGATTTTTGGCAGACCATTTTGACAATTCACCACCCCGGTGGTACACATAATTATTGCATAGCCCCTAAATCTCATGATATAGGTAATACTTAAAGTGCATGTAGCTGGGATGAAAAGCCGTCCATCATATGAATGTTGACCTTTCATCAGGCCTTTCGTATATATATCCAAAACACCAAAAATGTAGGTTTTGGGAAAAAATGAATATCTTCAATATAAATGGAAGGTCAAAATTGTCAGTTAATGGTCGGCTTTTCATCCCTGCTACATATACACTTCAAGTAATATCATTAGATTTAAGTTTACTTCGATGACTGTTAGCTATAAAAAAAAATATAAAAAATTAGTTTTAATAATTTGCCATAAAATTTGTATCATATCGTGGATTTCAAAAAATCAAAATTATTTGATATCAGAAGGACATTCTTCGCATTTAGAATGCAATTCGATGTCTGATGTGCATGTCCAACAACAAAAAACAGTGCAAAAGTTGCTATCCGATTCCTTAAAGAGGAAGCCCCGCCAGAGCAGTTCTTCTGGGGTAAACCAAACCTGCCTGGTTATCGAATTAATCAGTGACAAGGTTATCTTTGAATTTGACAAGTGCTAATTGATGTTTTAATGTTATTGCATCAATTAGCAACTGCCAAATCTTCAATGTTATGGCATCAATTAGCACCTGCCAAATTCAAAGATAACCTTATCACTGATAATTCGATAACCAGGCAGGCGGGTTCACCACAGAAGAACTGCTCTGGCGGAGCTTCCTCTTTAAGCTTGGTCAAAGTATAAATTCTCCATATCACAGAATCAAACCGAGGTCAAAGGTCATATGGGGTCAAACAAGTAGGCCCAATTGGGCTTAATCGACCCAAAAAGAATCCTAAATATGACGAGAACATGTCCAAAAGTCAAATATTCTGCTCCTATTAGCTACAGATTCCCTCACAATTCTTGGCAGGCCGAGAGGGGGCAAACAATTTCTCTACACCATTTGAAAATCCCCCAGTGGTGGGGGTATATTTATTGCACAGCCGCTAACTCTATTACTTATCATTTATCATGATTTTTGCCCAATTTAATATTGCTTATAAACATTTAGTCATAATAGTTGCTTTTACAATACAACTGGACATATGTATGACCTTTTTACTCAGTCACACCTCTTATAGGCCTATAGGCTTAATCATTTTACTCGAAATTTGTTTCCACTTTCTAATTATAGGATATTACTGAAGAGGGTTATACTGGACCTCGATGGGCAGCAGCAACTATGGCAAAATGGCTGACTAACAAAGATGCAGAAATTATGGATATGGCCTGCGGAACGGGTATGCAGGCACACGAGGTATGACTGAGAGTTATATATGCATGCACGCTTTCGTTGCATGGGTGTCAATCCGGAGGGCGCCGGAAACGTGCCCCACCCCCCAACCTTTCGGCAAAATGACCAAATTTTTGCTCTTTTCAGCCACTTTTCAACAATATTGGTCGGTTGCCCCCCCCCCGGCACACATACATTTCAAGCCAGATTGGCGCTAATGGCCGGGTCAGCGAAAGACCCGTGGCTACCGGTCGGTGATCTTGCGCAACTACCAGCCCCCTGGGGGGGGGGGGCACTTCAATATGAAATGGATATAGGTGTAGTGCTGGCAGTTTCGCACTAAGGGGCATTCGGTGAGAGCAAAATGTAAAAAATATGGGGTCATTGGGTGAGAGCATAATTTTTGGCATTCGGTGAGAGCAAAATGTGAAAAATATGGGGTCATTGGGTGAGAACATGACCTTTTGTTTTAAACGGAATCTTTGGGTGAGCGCCGAAAAAGCGCCACAGAAACCTCGAAAATTGAGTATATTCTAAATGTCTTCAAATTTCCTTGTTTTTTCAAAATAAGTAACAAAATCCATGATAAATGAAAGTTGCTGTTCAAATTGGACTTGTAAGGCTCTTTGGGTGACAGATCAAATGGAAAAATAGGGGTCTTCGGGTGACAGAGCATGTGTTCGTAAAAAATATGGGGTCTTTGGGTGACAGCAATGCTGAAAAGGGGGGTCTTACAAGCCCTACCTACGCGTCACCTCCAAAGTTGGAGTGCCCCCCCGCCCCGCCTACCAGCTCTATTAAACTGTTAGTCAGTTTGTTTCTTCATCTGGGACAAAATTTCAAATTTTTTAAAATTTGCTTACTTCATATCTGATTGCAACGTGTTTTACTGTTGCTGTTGTTGTTGTTGTTGTTTTTTTTGGCGGGGGGGGTGGATTACGATACTGACATATCTTTATAATTATGCCTGTTCTCATCTTATACTTACACAGTTGACACAACAGGGATTTAAAAATATAGACGGAGTTGATATTTCTCCGGAAAGTTTGAAATTTAGCAAAGAAAGGGGAATCTACAGACGTCTGATATGTAGTCGCATCGGAACCAACAAACTGGATATACAAGATGGTAAGCTAAGACGTTTTAGTCAAATTTATCGGATCATCTTCAAAATTACATATAAAGGTTGTATCAGGAAGTAGCAGTACTTTTATTAAGGGGGTACTACACCCCTCGATAAATTTGTGTCTATTTTTGCATATTTCTCAAAAACTAATAACACAGTGGTAACAAAAGTTATGTATATTATTGGGGCAAGGAATTCAATTACTACACTGGAATTTCAGTGACCCAAGTCAAGTGGTTCGTTATTTATGATAAGAAATAAGGTACCGATAGGATGTACCTCATTTCTTATCATAAATAACGAACCGCTTGACTTGAATCACTGAAATTTCAGTGTAGTAATTGGATTCCTTGCCCCATATAATATACATAACTTTTGTTGCCAGTGTGTTATTATTTTTTGAGAAAAATACAAAAATAGTAACAAATTTACCACAGGGGTGTAGTACCCCCTTAAATACGCTACATCGATATTAATCGATGGGTGGGTTTTCAGTGGGATAAATGCGTCCAATTGGGCGCATTTGGGCAAAAGTAGCATTAACATGAACAGCACCCAATTTGAGCAGGATTTGGCGATTTTTGTGAAAAATAAATTGGTATACTGATCGGTTGCAAAAAAAAAGTCTGCAATCAAACAATGTTTTCGACATACAACACCTACGCCATGAGATGACATCGCGTATTTAGATTCGACATATGTAAAGGTTTGGCTACAATGATATTAATCGATTCTCTTATAAACGCATCTATGCCCAGTTTCCACTTCGATATTAGACCTGAGCACACAATTTCGTCCAAACAAGCAGTGTCTTGTCCCTACACAGTCGGTGTTTACACAACACGATAAAGTTGAGTGCATAGCATCATAAGAGCTGTGCGAGCTGCTATAGCTGGTGACTATACTGTGATTGGTTTTTGTCAAAACCCCGTATGTTAGGCCTACCGTATGTTAATATCATCCAATCAGAATTTTTTTTTTATATTTTAACGAAAGCTAAGATTTCCCGCTAAAAACACTTTTTATAACGTTAACAGGTGACGCAATTCAATGCTTATAATAGCAAGGCGAATGTGGTAAATCTGTTGAAAACGACCGTATTGACCAAAATATATAGGCCCTAGGTTTTAAAAGTCAAATCCCGAGTGATCCTTACAATATTTTTTCAAATATCATGTCATTTAAGGGGTGGTGCAATAATTATGTGTACCCCCGGGGGGGGTGAATTTTCAAAATGGTCTGCCAAAATCGCTTGCCCCCCTTTGGCCGTGCCAAAAATCTTTGCCCCCCCCTTTCGACGTGCCAAAAAACCTTTCCCCCCCCCTTTCGACGTGCCAAAAAATCTTTGCCCCCTTCCACATGCAAGATTTTGGGGAACCCGAATTTAAAACCTTTAATTGTCTTATCATATAATGCGAGCGCAGCGAGCAGGAAATTTTGCATATTTGAACGTGTTCCTAACGTTATCCTACGCCTTTTTAGGGCGAAATATAGAAACGGTACCCAAAATATCTGTGCCAAAATTGCTTGCCCCCCCCTTTCGACCTGCCAAAATTGCTTGACCCCCCTTTGACCTGCCAAAAATGCTTGCCCCCCCTTCTGGCCTGCCAAAAATATTTGCCCCCCTATAATTCACCCCCGGGGTACACATAATTATTGCACCACCCCTAATGAAAGAGCACACTGTTATCATGGTTATTGTCCATACTAGATTCATTTCATGAACAATGGCCAATTCTCTTTAAATTGCAAATCTTGTGCAAAAAGTTACTATTTTCGCCTGTTTTGTCATACGGTTGTAAATTAAATGAACAATGACTTTGCTTATAAGAGCGCTTTACAAATTATTGATAAATATTATGTAATAGCCTATACATGTTTTGATGTACTCCACTGATGTTTGCATTATGTTCCACTTTCTTGTACTCATAGATAAGATCATAATATAATTAATTATGTGTCAATCATTTATTATAAAATTTCAGATAGCTATGACGGCCTAGTGTTAGGCGGAGCTCTTGGGAGCGGTCATTTAAATCTAGAATGCGTGCCACAACTGATACGCATTGTCAAACCAGGTGAGTTTAATACAATTAGGCTATAAACCAATTATTTCAAATTTTATTTTCTAGATTTGTATTTATAAATACAGTGAAAGTATGAACAGATTACGAAAGTACTTTTAACCCTAGAACTATACGAGGAAAATGTGTCAAACCCTCCCCAAGGTTTTTATCGGTCATAAAAAACGCGCGCGATTTTACGCCCGAACGATCTAAGCTAGTCGCAGATGCATGTTTTTGCGCTCATGTTAGTGATAAAATTTACCACAGCACCTTATGGGGTCGTCCCTCTATCCATCAAAGATGCCCAGAGAGGGAGGGGGGGGCTGAGGCCCACTATTAGTTTCTACAGTAAAGTCAATGATTTTCATTTCGCTCTTGTAAAATATTTCAAGAGCTACTCACTTTTTACTTGTTAGTTAAGGCTGGTTCAAAGTGAATATTCGAAGGCGAATATTCGGCTTCGAATACTTTTTGTGACGTCAAAATATATACGGCAACGAATAAAATATGATGACACGCCGAGTTGAACCGGATTAAATATCGCGCAACTGATAGTGAGATACTATTGATTTATATGAAAGGCTCGAGGTCACCTGAATATCGTTCAACGAACGATGATTTCAAAAATCCCCAATGAAAATTAAGGCATCTGGAATGAGCGTTTTGAGCGTTTCGACAGTATTTTTGTGGGACATGAGAGCACATCAGACATATCGAATTACATTATGAATACGAAGAATGTCTTTCTGATATCAAATAATTTTCATTTTTTGAAATTCACGATATAATACAAATTTCATGACAAATTATTAAAATTTGATATTTTTCACATATTGATATATAACAGTCCTCGAAGTAAATATTATAAATCTAATGATATTTTCTTAAAGTGTATGTAGCTGGGAGGAAAATGTAGGAATGGATATATAGCGCTTTGCAATGAATATCTTCATAAACTATGCAGAACAACCAAAACCACGAGCGTTGGTACCATATCATTGCGTGTTCTTTTTAAAATAAATTCTTGTTTATTTCTATAATTTGTGAATCAGGCATTAAAACACATTTAGGCCCTAGCAATGTAGGCCTACACAAGTTCGGAACGAGACCTTTTATCTTTTGACGCGTACACAGGCATTTTGCGCATCCAGTGGACCACCGGGTGCCCACTGGTGGTCCACTGGATGTGACATCCAGTGTCACTCCGGTTTAGGCACATCCAGTTGACAACCAGATGTTGACATCTGGTGTGACACTAGATGTCAATATGTGGTGGACTGCTAGTATTGGAAATCAAGCGGACCACCAAAAGTGTGCATGATGTTGTCTGCTGTTTGCATACATTAGGTGGCCTGCTTGTTGTGGTTATTTCGAAAGCTAACACAACAATGATGCCATAATTGGGCATACCAATTCTCATTTACAAGTCACGTGACCAAAATCTTAGCTAAAACGTCAAAAAACCATGATTTTTGTGATTTTGATGAAAATCAATGGGAAAAAAGGTTTTAAATAAGTCTAACTCCGTTATTTTTTTAATCTTGGATCTGAAACTTTGCAGATATATCAAGGTTGATAAAAACTTACCATATAAAGTAACATAAAGTGAATCTTATATTTTCACTATCTTCTGTTGTCATGGTAACATGTTTAAAATTCACAGATTTGGTAAAAAATGAGTCTAACTCCATTATTTTTAGAACCTCGAACCTGAAACTTTGCAGGTGTGTCAAGGTTGATAAAAGTTAACAATATATAGTAAAATAAAGTGAAACATATATTTTCGCTATCTTCTGTTGCCATGGTAAAGTGTTTAAAATCCACAGATTTGGTAAAAAATGAGTCTAACTTCGTTATTTTAAGAAACTCGAACCTGAAACTTTGCAGGTGTGTCAAGGTTGATAAAAGCTAATCATATATAGTAAATTAAAGTGAAACATATATTTTCACTATCTTCTGTTGCCATGGTAACGTGTTTAAAATCCACAGATTTGGTAAAAAATGAGTCTAACTCCGTTATTTTTAGAACCTCGAACCTGAAACTTTGCAGGTGTGTCAAGGTTGATAAAATCTAACCATAAACAGTAGAATAAAGTGAAACACATGTTTTCGTGATTTCCTGTTGCCATGGTAACGTGTTTAAAATCCACAGATTTGGTAAAAATTAGTCTAACTTCGTTATTTTAAGAAACTCAAACCTGAAACTTTGCAGGTGTGTCAAGGTTGATAAAAGCTAACCATATATTATAGTAAAATAAAGTGAAACATATATTTTCACTATCTTCTGTTGCCATGGTAACGTGTTTAAAATCCACAGATTTGGTAAAAAATGAGTCTAACTCCATTATTTTTAGGAATTCGAACCTGAAACTTTGCAGGTGCAAGGTTGATAACAGCTATACATATGTGGCTGGACGCGGCGAATGAGCCGTAAACTCGGCAAACTTCATTTCGAGCTACAGGTGAAAATATATGCAAATCTCGTATTTTGGCGAAGTTGAGATTTTTGCAGATTTGAAATGTTCTTCTAAACACATACAAAGTTTTATTTTAAAGAAATAAGTGGAAATATGAAATAATTTACATTTTCTGAGGCCCATCTGATGAGTGGTCATTATGCTTCCCTAACGTTGAACGTGTTTTTCTCGGTTTCGCGTTTTGATTCATGACAACCTTTAACAAGCCATAACTTCGCTTCTGATTTTCATATTAAGTTCATTGAGGTGTCATTTTAATCCCTGAAACATGCTCTTTGCAAATATGTAAAAAAGTAAAAATGACCAGAGGGGACTTTACGGCTTATTCGAGGTGTCCAGGCACATATATTGTTTAAAAAAAGTGAAACATATATTTTCGCTCCCTTCTGATGCCATGCACAATGTCAACACCCTATATTATAAATATTTTTGTGTCAGTTCCTGCAGAACTGACACCTTCTCCTACAGGTTTGACGATCACGTGACAATTCGAATCATCATATCGAAATATCACGTGATCTGTAAAAATATCAATATCGATATCAATACTATTCGTCAATTCAGCCCCAAACCAATTCGCCCACATGCTAATTCGAACCCTGTATATTGATGTACAAAAAGTTGGCCAAATTTAACTATTTCGTGATTTTCTCCATAACCGTTGTTTTTACACCAAATCTGTATAGATGCCTTGATGTCTTGCATTCGGTCACAAACCAATTCGTTGTACTTTGTGCACTTAATCCTCTATCTTTTAAACCAAATATCCTAAAGAGTCGTGTGATATGGCGAACTTTTCCTCTGGTCATAAAGAACAAAAAAAGTCAGCGTTCGCGTATCTGTGCGTAGCCGCAGTTTGTGGCCCTCACAACACGGGCTTCCGGTGAGCTGCCGGTCCTAGGAAATGGAATATTACTGATAAATATATCCCGGGAAATATATAAAGTTGGCAAAATCAGTAAACCAGTTTAAGTTACAAATAAAGAAAAGTCTAATAAAAAATTACATCTAATATTTAGGCATTATTTAATGACCTCACCCATCCCCACCCATCTCCACCCCAACTATCAATTGAATATATGAATACAAAAGCCACCTAAGTCCATACTTTGGCCAAATTGAGTTAAGCATGGGAAATTGTTGCTATACATAGGCCTGTCATATGCATGAAAGAACAACTCAAATTCATTCTCTGTGTCTATTGGGCATGTGAAAAATAGCATGTATGAAAGAATCACCCAATTCCATGATTTGAGTCTTTTAACACATTGATTGAAATCCAGTATGTATAAAAGTCCACTTGTAACATTGCTAGAGAATGACTTTTGAACAAAAAATGGGTTTAATAAAGGAAAGTGTGTGGTTTATATTACATGGCAGAATGCTTATCAACATTATACATACCTGTGTGCTTTATTTTGTATTATCTTACTAGTGGTAATCTCATTCTAACATTGTTGTCTTTGTATATGATTCAAAAAACCACCTAAGTCCAAAATTTAAAATTAACCCCACGAAGTCCCTGAAATGCTAATCGTCATACCTAATACAGGTTAATCCACTCATTTGCACGTAAAACTTACCATATTGACCAGGTAAATCTAACTGAAGGAATTAAAATGATACACGGGTTTTTCTCTCAAAATAACTTCGCATGGACTTAGGTGGCTTTTGTATTCATGTATTCAATTTCTTCTGTGAACTGTAGAATGTCTATATGAAATGTTATAAATATTTATATTGTAGTCAAGCAGCAAACTAAATTCTGTGGCCTTTTTTAGAAGACAATGTGCCACCTATCCTAACATGTTATTTGGGTCCTAAGTAACATATTTATACATGTTTACAAAAATCCAGATGCAGCAGATGGCGGCCATCTTGTTTTTCAAAATGGCGACCATTTTGGCAATAATTTTCCAATATTTTTCAAACTGACCCTTCCCATTGTAAATTTATTAGTACAATAGCTATTGTTTTAGGTCTAGGATATTATCTATGACATGTATGCACTAATATTGATGATTTTGATATTCAAAATGGCCGCCAAAAATACCAAATGGCCGCCAAAAAACTTATTTCCTCTAAACATACAATGAGCATTGTAAAATATAAGTTTAAGCAAGTAACATGTTAATTAATATACCAACACATACACAAACTCCATACTACACTGCAAATACACTCCACACCACCCCCATACACCCACCCCACATTCAAATGCTTACCTATAATTATGAATTCGCTCTTTATGATAACATTTTATGATAAAATAGTTCCTGAATTTAAGATATTTAACTTCCACCTTAAATGTCTTCATGTCTCCTCATCTGGATATGATAATAATAATTATGTACCCGCTAAGTTTGATGTACCGGGGCCAGCCCATACCCATACCCTAACCTGTAATCCTGATCTTTACCCCGATCACCCCTGACTCTGTACCTAACTCATAACCCTGTAGGCCTACCCTGCTAAACGTACATAGTACTCTGATATCTATAACCCATAACATGTATTCTGCACTAGTACCCGTATGTCCTATACCTTTATACCCTCCTCGGTTCGCATAACCCTGTATTCTTGGTACCCCTAACCCCATCCCTGGCCAGTAGCCCTACCCATCCCTGGGACCCCTAGACCCATCCAAGGGACCCCTTAACACAACACCGGGACCCATACTCCACTGCCCAGTGGCCCATAACCTGAAATGTTCCAATTTTGATGTACTCGGACCAGCCCATAACCACATCCTTGGCACCCTAACCATATCCTTAGTACCCTATAAGCATGCTAAGTCTCTTACTCCAGTACCCTTACACAGTCCTCGGTACCCCTAACACCATCCCTGGGACTCCTAACGCCAAACCTGGAAACCCGGAACTCCATCCCCAGTACCCTAACCATATCCCCGGGACACCTAATACCAACTATGGGACCTTTAACTCCATTCCTAGAACCTCTGACTCCTTCCCCGAGACCCATGAACCGTCCCTGGGACCCTAATCCCATCTTTGGTACCTGTAACCCCACATCCGGTACCCCTTACCCAATGCTGGTACCCTTAACCCCTTTCCTGGTACCCATTACCGCAACGCTGGGACCCCTAACTCCATCCCATTATCCCATACCTTATTCCCTGGGACCTCTAACACCAACTTTGGGACTTTTAAACTTCGTTCCTGGAACCTGGAACTCTCGCAAGACCCATAACACGTCACTTGGACCCTAATCCCACCTTTGGTACATGCAACCCCACAACCTGTTTACCCTTAACCAATGCCCAGTACCCTTTACTCTGTTCCTGGTACCCGTTACCCCAACCTGGGACCCCAAAGTCTATCCCCATTATCCCTTACCCTATTCCCTGGGACCTCTAACAATAACTATGGGACTTTAAACTCTATTCCTGGAACCTGGAACCCCGTCCCCGAGACCCATGACCCATCCCTGGGACCCTAATCCCATCTTTGGTACACATCCAATTTCTCACTGGATGTACTCTGGAGCTACTCCGGATTACCCCCAGGGCTACTCTGTAGCGGTGTACCGTAACGTGAGTCAAAAATCCGTGGACTACTCCTATCCGGTTTTCCAAGGTGTACCTTATATAGGCCCAATATTTGGTCCAAGCCCAATCTTGGGCCCATGAGCAAATGATATTGGACCATTATTGAACATACATCGGGCCACCATCGGACCAATATCGCCATGGGATAATAGCTCCACCATCAATCCACATCATCAGTGATCAGCAACTTGAGGTAGTTCATCAATTCACCTACCTATAGGCTCTACTATAGCTGCCACAGACAATGATCTATCTCTGGATGATGAGCTCAACAAAAGGATCGGCAAGGAGGTCTCTACTCTCTCCAGGTTATCTAAGAAAGTATGGGAGAACAGCTCACCAATACAATAAAACTGGAGGTCTACAAGGCATGTGTAATCAGCACGCTCCTCTATGGTAGTGAATCATGGACGACCTAGAAGACGGGAGCTGCAAGTATTTCACTTGAGATGTCTACGCCGGATTCTTGAAATCTCCTGGAAACACAAAGTCACAAACAATGAAGTCATGCCGAAGGCGGGTATCCCATCAATGCGGGTATCCCATCGTTGCTACTATGTCAACGTCGCCTTCGAAATCTAGGACATGTGAGTCGAATGGAAGATGGTCGCATTCACAAGGATCTCTTCTACGGAGAACTGTCATCAGGACACAGAAGAAAGGGTCGATCGCTACTCCGCTTCAAGGATAAGCACTTGGCATGAACTGGGTAACCTGGGAATCTATTGGTAGTGTCGGGATCGGAAAAACTTGGAAGCAACAGCTCTCTGATGGCCTGAAAAGGGGAGAAGACCTCATCCAGAATGCTGATGATCATGATGATGACAAACGAGCAAGGCGCAAAGCCAGTCAGTGAGAAACATTCAAACCAACCCTACCAGATGCACCAGTCTTCATACCGTAGAAACCCGTCTATAAGGAATAGAAGCGACTGTGATGATAGCATATTTCACGCTAGCGCCCTCCACAATATTATATCATTATGGAATTTGAGCAAATCATTTACCGACACAAGCAGGTATACAATGTATTATTTTATCTTTATTTCGCATCTCACGAGCATAGCTCACTTGGCAAGGCATAAGACTTTGGTTCTTTAGATCGGAAGATGGTGAGTTCGAGCCTCATCACGGTCACACAAACTTTTATAAACAAAATATTGTTCAAACTTTTCATTTATATTTTCTTGCATTTTCTAAAGACTCCTTTCGTGATCATTTTTTTTCATATTTAGTTTAATTTATTCTATTGTTTTTCTTTTATTGTTTCTTTTCTTTGTCTTTTTTTCTTGTTTAATTTAATTTTTCTTTATTTTTCTTTGATTCATATAATATTGGCAGGATAAGGAGAGGAGGGAACTAAAGACCCATTCAGTGATTTGCTCATCCGGACGATCGTAAAAATCATCAAAATTCACCTTTGTCATTGTCATAGATGTGGTAACATAGCCTGCTAGTGGTTCAGCAGAAAACCGTGTGACACATAATATACATTTGGCTACATTTTATTATACGATAAATACGAATTTATTAAACATGGTAACAAATATTCTCTAGCAGATCGGTTATACGATGGAACTGGTAGGCATAGGCCTATTATAAATTCGGGATATTAAATATCTTCCTGACGAGACAGATCTGCGCATGTGGTCAAAGACGATTCCTTACTAGCCACAGACCGTCCGCTGGAATTAGTTGAATCGCTATGCAGGGGGGTGACACTAAATTCACGGCTTTTATTTAGCCACGCAAACCTATGGAAATTTTGTTGGCTTGCTCTCAACAAAGTGAGGCAAGGTATCGATCGGTTATGAATAATTCACATCAACTCTTACTCAGCCCATGTGATTGAGGTCACCACATAAAGGTGTCGTAAGTTTAGCGAATCGAACCTGTTGAAGATAGTAAAAAGCGCCCCCAAGCAAGGTTAGACCGGGCGGAAGTGGGTCAACTACTATGATCCCACCAGGCCACAGTGATTTTTTTCTGCAAGAAAGTCTTTTAATTTGATAATGGAATGTCTTGTTGATATAGTAATGTCGAAATTGAGACTAACTATCGATAATACAAAGGAAATATACGACAAGCATAAGATATGAAATACAGTGAATATTTCAAGTAAAAAAATCACGTGACCTTCCAAAATGGCACCCGCGGCAATAGTTTTGCCATGTGCTTCCTCCCTGTGGAAAAGTATCCCGAAAAATATCAATCTGCACTAATACACTTATTGGTGTAGCCTGCCAGTATGAATTATTGTTGAAAAGTAGAAAAGCACCGTAATTTTGACATTTAATTGTATACCGCCACTAATAATCCAAAAATCCGATCTTTATTCATCACGTCTATTGGCTCATTTTCTTACATTGAACTATTATAGGCACTTCAACATCGATGATAACCAGCGTACACCACAAGACCCCAGAAAAAAAATCATAGGCTCACGTCAAGCCGTCTGTATACCTGTCTTCAATCATATAATAGATTGAATACAATACCGTTCTTTTCAAAGAGACTAATCTTACAGGTGCATGAGTGATTAGCATTTCTTTGACATCTATGGTTCAATGCATCGGTAGGTCCTACTGCATGAACGTGAGTACGGGCGATATAGTCAAAATTGTATTCATCTATTGTTATGGTAGTTAATCCGATTTAAATACGTCACTTCGCCAGCGTGCCTATAAACGTATTCTGTTAGGGAGTAGCCTACACTAAACAATTACAATTTCAAACTTTGTGATTGGCAATAGGCCCCTACCGGTATGCAAAAAGTATGCATGGGTGACACCCAGGAGCGATTATAGTATTTGTGTCCTTGCTACATCATATTTTGATTGTTTCCGTTTGCCATAATTTAACACAGAATAAAAGCAAAACTCACTGAAAAATAACATTTGCTGAAAATCAACTAAGTTTAGGGAGTGTTCAGAAATACTTTGGTGGGGGACAATATATTTTTCGTGTTACAAATTTTTAACCCCCTATCCCTCTTCGTGAACCCAAAACTTTGTTGACCCCCGGTCTCACAAGTTAATGGACCTAAAACTGTTATGACCCCACCCTCATATTAAGTACAAAACTATTTTGCCCCCCCCCCCCACAACCTGTACCATTGTACATCAAACGATAGAGGAAATAATATTATTAAATAATACTAAAACATGTATTCATGTCAGTGTTGTAAGTCGGTAAATTACCGGTACATGGTAATTTACCGCCATCTTAATTTACCGTAGTAAAATAGGGTAATTTTTTAAATTAAAACTTCAAATAATATTGTTTTTGTTTGTTTGTTTGTTTTAGATGACAATTACAGTTTCATGCAAAAGAGTTATGCAAATACTTTAAAATGTACGTTCGGCACATAGGCCTATGCGTCATGGCCTACTCTGCCTGGCAAAGCTAGTCTGGTCGGAGTGTGCATAATAATTATGTTTCGTTCGGTAGCCGATACAAACGGCAACTACTCTGTCCCTTGATCAAACGTCTATTATATTAACGCCCTCTGGCCAGGTCAGACCATCATTTTAATAACAATATGCTATTAACATATGAATTGGACACATGCAAATTACGAAGTGTCACATCCTGATTTGATAATCCTTGCGCTATGGCTGTTGGTCGGACCTCTCATCTCTCCACATCGATTGTGACCTATCCCCGACATTGCCCTTATGAACTCACATCCTCCTGTTTTATTCAATACGCTGGCGAAGTTACGTAATAATCGGATTAACTACCATAGCAATAGGTGAAAACAATTTTGAATATACCGCGTTATACACTGATACGTTCAGGCGGTACCTCTTCATTGAACCATATCATGCTGCACCTGTAAGATCTTTGAAAAGACCAGTATTGTATTCAATCTATGATTGCAGACATACACAGTACAGGTGATGAGTGTAACCTGCTTGTAGCGCAGCGCGATATGTTCAAAATTGTTTTCACCTATTGCTATGGTAATTAATCCGATTAATTACGCACACTTCACCAGCGTATAATGGCCGAATAAATTCTGACCATCACTTGGCTTGTTGGATTCGTCTATACTACAATTCGCTGTCGAAGTGACGTAATAATCGCAATAACTACCATCAAGCAGATTGCACTAATCACCCGCGTATGTCACCAAACATAGATTGAATACCACTCTTTTCATAAATACTAATCTTACATGGCGAGTGATTAGCATTTCTTTGACAACTATGGTTTAATGCATAGGTGCCACGTGAACGATGAAGTGCAGGGCTATATATTCGAAATTGTATTCATCAATTGCTATGGTAGTTAATCCGATTAATTACGTCACATCGACAGCGAATAGCCTATAGTATGGGTTCAAGTGGAACAAAAAATAGTGTATGTCCATTGCTAGCTATGGTAATTAATCATGTTAGTGTTTACATCACTACTTCGGTGAAGACAAGAGAAGTGTGCCTTCTCTACCAACGCCTGTGATATAACAGGTGCAAGCGAAACAAAATTGAATGACCAGAATAGTTTCCTTTGTCAGATGAATTGATTGAAGTTTTGAAGACACTCTATTCTTGATGGGACAATAGATTCAAATATGGAATAATTATTATTCCTCATCTATTTTTTTTTATTGAAAAACTACAATTGTGGCAACAGAACAATATTTATTTTGATTTCATTTCAAGTAGAAACAAAATCGTGCTTAAGCCAAAAACGCACCCTACCTCAAGAATTGGGATGGCACAAAGGTGCAACATAGGTTTTTATTGCAAAGACAATTCTATAAAACCACAAAATTACTAAAAAAAACTATAAAAAAAATTTTAAAAAAAATTTAAAAAAACGCACCTAAAATTAAAAGTAGAAAGGTAGATTTGAAGAAAGATAAAAAGAACATGTCAAAAAGTTCAAATTAAACGAGAATGAAAAAACGGAACCGGTGCCCGGACCATGCTCTCTTCAGCATGTCTTCAGTTCCAAAGTCTGACGCTCTATCAATTGAGCTATACGATCCTGATATACGAAACAGTCGTTATTATGTCAATACAATTGATTGGTGTTACAACATACTTAGATGGAATGCATAGCCACCCAGTGCCAGTATATATTTGCTCAAACTCCAAATACAACAAGCAACCAATTTTATTGAGGGCGTTTCTTAGGTATATCCTTGTAGACGGGGTTTTACGGTATGTCAGGTCTGCAATAAAATCTGCCATTGGTCTATTCACTTAATTCAGCCACACAAGACGATGCTTTTCAACCACCTCAGACAACGCTACTCCATCCGCGAAGACTGACCGATGCCAACAACAACAAAAAACAATCTTATTATAATGTCCGTTTTATTTCAACAAGTATTCAAATTAACAAGATGTTCAGCTTATTACTTGACAAGATCATCCATTTTACTTTGACAAGATTCTGTTATGTCCCCTCTGGCAAGAATTATTCTAATTTGATTTCTTTTTTTGGTCATAGGCCTATTTGATAAGTTGGGTCATTTTTGACAAGAATCCTATTAATTTTTAAGATGACAATTAATTGACATGTCAAATATTAAACTTGAGTTTCTGGTCATTTTGATGAGAATGCACATAAATAAACATAATTTTTTTACCAGGTAGAAAAGGTGATACCGGCCGGGATCGAACCCACGACCTCAGGTTTACGGGACCTGTGCCTTAACCACTGGCCCAAGGGAGCTACCTGATTAAGCAAATTGTTCGTTTTGATAAAACAATTCAAATAAGGATAGGATTGCACCATCTAAGAAGATGTTTTGTTACCTAGGTAACACAGATAAAACTTGAAACAGATTTTTTAAAACTGAGAAATCAACCTATGAAATTGGGTAAAGTTGTTTTTGGACCACACTGTAAAATATACATTGTTATTGTCGTGGAATGTTAGTTAAAGTGTGACATTTCTTGACCTATTTTCAACATGATACACACATAGCAGCATTTTCATTTTGTGGCAATAGTAGGATTAGGCATATCTGTTCATAACATACTTTATCTATGCATTACAATAAGATGCACTCTGTAGCTTATCGAGGATTAGAAATAATTAATTTATTAAAACTATCATTTTTTTAAACAATAGGCCTCATGGCCGCAGCTAGAGGGGAGATAAGAGGGGAGATCCGGGGGGGGGCTGAGACCTCCCTTGTCAAATCTGTCAGCAAAATCGTGCCGTCGTCGGTAAATCGCAGAGGAGAGGAGAGGCTGCTTAAAGACCATTTAAAGTTTGCAATTTGGGATGGGGATTTGGGATTTGGCATGTTCAAGGGGGGGGGGCAAATTGTTTTGGCATGCCAAGAGGGGGGGGGCAGCAATTTTGGCGGGCCGAGAGGGGGCAAGCGATTTTTGGCAAGCCGTTTGGAAATTTTACCAAATTATTGCACAGCCCCTAAACTATCTGTGGTCATCTTGTGACTCCCTACATTTTCGTCATCAAAAATTGTATGACGCCCCTATTTTACTTTCCAACAATTTATGACCCCTCTGTATATTTGAGACCCCCTTCCGAAGAAAATGATAGCCCCTTAGTACTAGCTAAACAACATATAACTTTTATAACACTGGGAACCACCCCTGGAGACTTGGAGAGTGGAAACCATCAAAAATTATTAAAATTTCCAAAATAACAATCCATGAAAACAAAGATCAATCAATGCATTAGTACCAGCTGAAAAACATGGAGCCAGCAACACTGGGAACCACCCCTATATTATTAATATTTGTTCAAAAAATAATTTCCAACATCGAGAATAACAAAATCCATTAAAACAAAGATCTAGCAATTATGCATTAGCAGGCCTATACCAGTTAAACAACATGGAGCCAATAACACCGGGAACCACCACTGGAACGTGGAAACCATCAAAAAGAAGATTTTTTTGTTCCAAAAATAATTTGCAACATCAAAAATAACAAAATTCATGAAAAAAAATCTTGAAGCAACGCATTATAGGGCCTAGTACCAGCTAAACAACACGGAGCCAATAACACTGGGAACCGCTACTGAAACGTGGAAACCGTCAAAAAGTATGATTATTGATAAAAAAAAATTTGCAACATCCAAAATAACAATAATCCATGAAAACAAATATCAAGCAATGCATTAGTAATAGCTAAACAACTTGGAGCCAATAAAACCGCGAACCACAAATGGAAAGTGGAAACCATCAAAAAAGTAGATTTTTGTTAAAAAAACCAATTTGTAACATTCAAAATAACAAAACCTATGGAAACAAAGATCCACCAACGCATATACGCACTATCCAAACAACACAGAGCTAGAAAAGAAAAGAAAATGGGAACCACCACAGGAGCCATCTGGAAATTAAATCGGCCAAAAACTTAAAAAATATATATCATGCCAAAAATATTTTTGATGACTGCATGTAGATGTGCACGGTATGTCTACACCTGCAGTGCAATCGCATGTATGCAATCATAATGCTAACAGATGTCTACATCTGAATTCTAACTACGTGTGAACATCTGTCAGCATACCTGTTGTCCACATCAGGTAGGCCACCAGATGTCACCACATCCTCATGTCCACCTGGTGCAGCTGCATCCAGTTGCCCACTAGATGTTGCCGCAACCGGTGGGCAACTAGTGGTGCACCTAGTTGCCCACCGGATGTCGTGACATCTGGTGGGCAACTGGATGCGCGAAACGGCTGTGTATTTCGGTCAAATGCCAAAATTGATTGCTCAATGAATCATGAAATGAGAGCAATACTACTTTGATGATACCGATCTCAAGTGGATATCAGCCAATGAAAAAGTATTCACCTGAAATATATTTGTAGGAGTTGAATTTTGTTGAACTCGACAGATATATATTTGGTTGGTCACCGTGGGTGGTCTCATATATAACACTTGTGAGGGCTGTCATATTTGTGGTCGCTTCAATCATATCTTATGATATTGATATATTTATTTATTTATTTTTATTTATTTATTTATTTATTTATTTATTTATTTATTTATTTATTTATTTATTTATTTATTTAACAACATTTTACTCAAGTTAGACTATCTTTTGAATAAAGTGCTCAATCCCAAAAGGGATTGTCTGTTCTTTGAATTTTTATTTATTTATTTATTTATTTATTTATTTATTTATTTATTTATTTATTTATTTATTTAATTATTTATGTATTTATTGACTTATTTATTTATTTTTTATTTATTTATATCTATTGACTCATTAATTTCTTGATTTGCTTTGCAGTTGAAACATACAAGAAGGTATGGGTCAACCTCCGCGCCTGTTACAGGCAGGTCATAAATGCCCCGAAAAGCGTTAAACGGGTGGAGTCGGTGGGGTCTACTACGGGGGTCCAGGGCAAAGCCCAGGCGGGGTCAAGGGGCTGAGCGCCATGAAGCTCCTGGTTTTTGGCATATTAGAAAATATCAGTGTTTCAGAGTACAAATTTCACAATGAAAGTAGTAAGCCTATAGATCTTCTTCACTTTTCTTTCCCTTTTCTCTTCTCCCTTGAGTCCCTTCCCCTTTTCTCTTCTCCCTTCCCCTTTTCTTCCCTCTTTTTCTTTTCTTCTTTCCCCTTTCTCTTCCCTCTTTCTTTCCCATTTTTCTCTTCTCCCTTCCCCTTTTTTCTCTTCTTTCCCCTTTCTCTTCCCTTCCCTCTTTTTCTCTCTTTCCCCCTTTTCCCCTTCCCAATTTTTGACTCTTCCAGGGTTTTTTTTCCGGGGGGCAGCTTGCATCCCCCGGCCCCCACTGGTTACGCCACTGCTCCTATTTAGACCCATTTATATAGACATTAAATCATGACAATAGTTCAATGGAGTTTACCTATTATGATTTTATTTACTTCGTTAAGGAAATTCTCTAAATTTTGCTTACCTTGGTCAACGGGCAATACTTGTTAACAGTAGGGCAACGCTGTGAATTGTAGAAATATATCTTTCTCCGGTTCATAGTATGATATTCGAAGCCGCATATATTTTGACGCCCAAAACGTATTCGAAGCCGAATATTCGCCTTCGAATATTCACTATGAACCGACCCTTAGGTTGAAATAGTCATTTCCTTTTATATTTAGGAGGAAATTAGGTGAAAGGTTTTTTTTGTAGTTAGCCGAAATCAATTTTGCCTATATACTTTTGTACAGAATTTCCCAAATTTGTATGGACGCCCTCGCATTATTACGTCATGTAACATTATGTGGGTAATGTTTGTACTTTAATATTTTGGTATCACTTGATAGAGGAGACCTAATGGTACCAAATAAACATCTCAAAAAAAGTAACTGACCCCTCTTAAATAATGACCATTATTCAAAAACGGGTGATTGTATTACAAATCTGTAAAATGCGTTGGAAGCAAAATTTATTTCCGCACATTTTGACACCTCATTTGTAGCAATTGGCTAAATATTGACGTCACAGCGTACATTTAAATCAATGTAGCCCAAGATCTGAAAGTTGCAGTAAATTCTATTGATTTTGCATTCATTGTAATGGAAGGAAATCTGTGTATGATATCTGGGTGTTTTTGTATTGTAAAAATGTGTATGTAAGTGCAACTTTCAAATCTGGACCTCGTTACATTAAATTGACCGATGTTTTATTGTTTTCTGGGCTATCGTCAAATGAGGTATCAAAATGCGGAGAAATAAATTCTGCT
The DNA here is from genome assembly GCF_039555335.1 of Amphiura filiformis. Taxonomy (NCBI): domain Eukaryota; kingdom Metazoa; phylum Echinodermata; class Ophiuroidea; order Amphilepidida; family Amphiuridae; genus Amphiura; species Amphiura filiformis. The sequence continues at coordinate 87,907,641 of NC_092629.1, forward strand.
TCCAACGCATTTTTCAGATTTACAATACAATAGCCCCTGTTTGAATAATGGATATTGTTTAAGGGGGGTTAGTTACTTTTTTTGAGATGTTTATAACAGTATACGACATTTATAATAGAAAATTGAGGGGGGGGGTGCAACAACGCCCCCTCCCTCTTATAGCCCGTGTTATAAAATTTGGCTAAGTAGTTCTAGGGTTAAATGAAATCATTGTAGGCCTATTTAGTAGATTTTCACAAGAATTTTATGTTTGATTTCAAAGATCAAAAGGAGGAGGACATGAGGTTTCCCTGACCTGCGAAGATTATTAAATATATAGGCACGTTTTTGATGAACACCGGCTTTATTCATTTGTTCAAGTTGAAAAAATAATCCAAGAAACGGCTTTAATAGCGATCACCAGGCGCGGGTATCGACCATTACAAAATGTTTTACAGGTCTTAGTTTTTGGGTCTTAGAAAACGATTTTTTTGGTTGCATGCTATTCGTCCATCTGTTTCAGTTTAGTTTCAGTTCAGTTTTATTTTCATCTCAACACACATACATATAAATAACATGATATAGAAAAAAACCATTTTGTAATAAATTAGTAACAATGCAATGCCAAATAATTTACAATTGAGATATCAATATTAATATTACAAAATAATATTTTAATAATGTGGTATGAGAGACTGATGTGGATGCCACAGAAACGCAAAGCGTGCGGTGACAGGGATGCAGAAACTGACGAAGTTGGGAGCATCGTTCCTAATAAATGACTATCAAAATTGAGGAAATTAGATCATGTGCACGGGAAGAAAAAAGGACAGAGAGAAAAAGAATAACAAAACATTGTTTATCATTTACAGGCGGCCTGATTATATTGGATGTGGATGCGGCATCCAGGGATACTACTGTTGACGCATTTAAATATGGAAAATTTGAGGCCGACTTGGAGGAGCTGGTTCGCAAAGGATTATGGGTAAAAGTGGCATACGAGTTGATTCCAGAGTATTTGTTCAACACACCTGGGCATCAGTATGCGTATAAAGTATTGTGATGGGGACAGTAAACAGAGAGATATGAGAAACATCATGGGACTGTAAAGATAAATCTCAGAATTATGAAAACGTATAAAAGACAAATTAACACAATTAATGACGATGACGGATAACAAAATGTTATTTGTGCATGCTTGTAGGCCTATATGTAGCATTATTGTTTTTCCAATGGTTTGCCTCAAGTTCGACAGTGACGTAATAGTGCGTATTTCATTGGTCACAGTATTGAATCACACATTCGTATCAGGGAGGCTCGTCGACACGCTGGCGACGGAACCGCGAAAAGTTAGAACATAATGTAAAAAATATGGATGGGAACAAAGCTTTAAAATGACCCATGTTCGTCTGCTTGTTCCATTGATTTCGCATGTAGAATGGTGATTTTATATAACAAATAGAGTTCAAATTCCTTATTATTTTCTTTATTTGGGGCGGCACAATTTCTTCATTATCTTTAAATGAGGGTTTCCGACAACTGCCGTGTTTCGATGGGTCACATAATACTAGTACCAGATTCCCTGAGATTCTATTATGGTAAGTATACTGCCCTCATCGGAATACAACGTCGAAATCATTTTGCTGACTCGTGAAGATGCTTATAAAAAAAAGTATAGGGTTGGCGCTGTTCAACAGAAGAATAAAATACCGGGCGGTGGTCGACATGATAAATTACAGGAGCACAGCACTAAATCCTTCCGCATTAATTGGCGTGCCTTGGTCCCGGGGGGGGGCAATCAACTTTGGAAGTGACGGTATGTGTCTGTCAATAGGCCCCCTCTTTTGAAGTCGACTATATCCGATGACCCCCCAAATTTTGCTCCATTTTTTCAAAATTATGCCGAAATTTTCAAAATTTTGCTACCCGATGACCCTTTTTTTTAAATCTTAAATACTCGATGACCCCTTTTTTCAAAATATTGTACCCAATGACCCCCTTTTTTATTTTGTTTGTACCCAATGACCCCCTTTTTTAAAATAACGCTTTGTACCCGATAGGCCCCTACTTTGCAACTCCGGTAGGCACACAGGACTATACCCATCACTTCCAAAGTTGAGTGCCCCCCCCCTTGGGCCTTGGTTTCAAGATTTGGAGCAATAATAATTCCAATGATTGCTTTATGGAACTTAACCTTTTTTGCCACTCGCCAATCGGGCGAGTAGGTCATAAAATGTACCGGTCTGAACAAAATTTTACCCGTCCGGGTAAACTTGGTCGACTGCACTCCGAGTCACGATCCCGGTTTGCTTTCCTGGGTAACTCTACGTTCTGTCAAGTGTCATCATGACATGAAAAAACAAACAAAACACAACAACAGCCGTAATTCAGTGTCTTAGGTTTTTGTTTTAAGCACAGACCCTGCACACATTTATGTAAAACATTTAGGCAACGTTCACAAACACTTGTAAGTGGGGGCCTGATGCAAAAAAAGGGGGGCCCTGAAAAATTTTGACCATCCTGGGAAAATTGAGTTTATATGCTTTTCTATGGGGTTGACCGATAATGTTCATGTCAAAAAGGAGGTGGGCTGAAATTTTCGAGGTCTGTAAAGGGGGGCCCCGAAAAATTTTCGCGATAAAATATTTTTGCATCAGCCCCCCCCCCCTTACAAGTGTTTGTGAACGGTCCCTTATGTTAAAATTAATGTGTTGCATTAAGTTTTCAAACATGTTTTTTATGTTATTAAAACGTTTAATACCCTTTAGCATGTTTAGGTCTAGGCCTATTATCCTAAGCGGACATTTTAATCTTTCTCTGTTTTGTGTTTCCCGGCAGATCACAATATACGATTGTATTGGTATGAAGTAAATGTCAGCTGGTATAAATATACTACATGTATATTTTATCATGTAGCATATTTAATAATAAAATATTGACTTCGATTGTGTTCTTTCTAAAGCCACCTCATCATGCTCATTGTCTTTACTTTATAAACAATGTCATAGAAACACATCCGGGAGAATATTGCTAATTAAAACAAACCATTTGTAATATGGTTATGCGTTAAACAATAGCTTTATTTCATCAGCATACATCATGATAATATCACAATGAATATAAACATGTATAATAATTACATTTATTGTGCAGTAAAAATAATACTATAAATTTTCAATTTATGTGCGTATAAACACTAGGATCCACAACATGCTCATCTATCAAGGCACAGTTCTTTAACCCCAATACATTTGTACATTTTGTGAATGACCTTTGAAAATGTGGGTACACATACTCATACTCTGCAACTTGAGGTCAAATTTTGCACTATGATTGTTTAATCAAGGTTATTGAACTACGCCATCGGGATGAGGCTATTGTGGTCCATAGTGAGAATTAGATTTCATAAAATATTATTATTTTAATTTGGAATGGGCTATTCCAATTGAACTTCCACACCCCGATGTAAGATATGACTTAAATCTTCTAAGGGAGCGATCGTTATTTAATGGGTAAACTTAGGGGGAACACGAAATTTTTTGTGGTCTTGAGGGGAACCTGAAATTTTAGTTGAACCAGGAGGGGGGATTGTTAAATTTTAAATGGAGAAAATTGGGAAAACAAGGGGAATGCGAAAATTTTGAGCGGACGCGAGGGGGGAACGCGAAATTGTTTGTCGATATTTTTGCCAAAACACCCATTCCCTTTGCCGTAAATAACGATCGGTCCCTAATCAGGGAGCATAGACCCTCCCTTCTATATTGGGTCTATATAATGCAGGGAGTGTGAATTTCAAATGGGATTTATACCTGGATTGGTGCTTCTATTTGAAATTTACACTGTGTGCGACATGAAGGTCATGTCGTCCATAGGGATTGTATGGATTTCAACTAGAATAGCACAATGGAAGCAATTAGTGTGAAAATATTAAAAAAAAACAAAAAACGGTGCGCAGATGAGTGATACTGTTCTTCTTCGTATATTATGTAGCGAGAATTTCAATAAAAATGAAAAAGAAGAAGGAAAAAAAAACCCAAAAACTCAAGGCGAGTGAGATGGCTTCCAGCCATTTAACTAAAATAACTGCAGTGCGCTTCTTAATTTTAATACATATAGTCTTATCAAGGAAACCAATAATGGCATTTATACTTCAATTGGTCTTGCGGTTCTTGAGTTAAGGCTATTAATCAGGGACGCAAGCTGATCTAAGAAAAAAACATGAAACGTGCGTGAATCTGGACCAAAAGCCTCCAAAACGGGCTGAAAATAAAGAAAAATGCGGGAATTTGGACTTCATGAAAGCATGCATTCCTCCAAAAGCAGAAAACATGCATCCCTGAATCGAAACACACACGTTGTGGTCGTTTATCAAGTAAAATCATGCACACGGGGCAGAAATAACACCCCTTATATCCAGCCTTGGGATTTCCTATTATATAACCATAAAATTTCTCTTGTGTGTCAGCTTCATTTGTCTCAATATTTTAAGGAGAGGGAAAAAGAAAACTTGCAGGCAGGGTTGTCTTGAATATATATACATAGACATCGATCACACTTGACATGACTGTACATAGTGTATCAAAATGATTGGTACCCATCAGTACTGTGCACAGTAAGCCTATATTGATATCCGGCTTCATCCAAAAGTATATAGGCCCTATAGCATTTTGTTGAAATGATTTATGAAATTAATCCACAAACTAAGTGGATCGTTGCAATTTTGATGTGACAGTCTTGTCCAAAATCACTAGAAACTAATGGATACAAATCATTTTGAAACAGCTTGTATGATACTCCTCAAAAGATAACAACATTGTCTGAATATTACATATAGGCCTAGTATTTATACCATGTATCAAACAAAACCTTGATATTGATAGATGACCCAGTCTATGACACAAATTTGTATGATAAAAATAGTTTCATTTAATATCCTTTGTAAATATATTTACGATTCCAATAAATATTTTATTATCCCTTCCCTGGTTCATATATTTTGTCATCATGCATGTTAAAAGCAAGCGCTACATACAATTACATGATGTCAGATTACATGCGCATTCAACACAAACAATGATATAAAAATGTTACATAAATAATGTTTTGTAGCACAATGTGAAGCTGTATACTTGTTTTTAATATAATAGCTCATTATGGAATCCAGTTTAAATACATTGTTCAGCTGAAAATAGTGAAATTTACAAATTTAAACATGCTAATTCCCGAGGTTCTTCCCTCTTTCATCTCAAAATAAAATTGTATGGTGCATATTATTATAAAGAAAAATATAATAAACCTATTGGGCTACATTATGTTTATCTTCAGTACATAAAAATGAACATAATTCTTGAACTGCTAAAATGAGTTATTTACAATATTATTATTATAATTATTTGTGCACGAGATATTATCTTAAAAAAGATTGAATTTGAAATCGTAACTCTCTATGTGGAAGATTAAGGTCATGTCTTCCATGGATTCCATCTGGAATATCCCGAAGACCCATTCATTGATTTGCTCATCTAGAGGATCGTATAAAACTCATCTAAATTAAGATTTTGACACCTTTGTTAGTGCCATAGATGAGCTAACATAACCTGCTAGTAGTTAAATCGAAAGCCGTGTATTTAATAAAGACAAGAAGACATTTTACAAGAATATGTAATTTGAACCTCTACAACAAGATCTTCACATGGTTTATCATGTTTATATAGCTAAAAAGATATCGGGGAATTGTTCCGTTGTATAAGATCTTGCATTATATTAAGGGAAGGGGTATGAACGTTTGGACAGTATTTATTGTGGGACATTAGAGCACATCAGACATATCGAATTGCATTCTGAATACGAAGAATACGAATGTCATTCTGATATCAAATAATTTTGATTTTTTGAAATTCGCAATGTAATACACATTTTATGGCAAATCATTAAAATTGATATTTTGATATTTAACAGTACTTGAAGTAAACTTTATAAATCTGATGATTTATACTTAAAGTGTATGTAGGTGGGATGAAAAGCCGACGATCAATTGAAAATTTTGACCTTTCGTATTGAAGATATGGATTTTTTCCCCAAAACACACAAAAAAAATAGGTCTTTTGGGGGAAAATCCATATCTTCAATATAAAAGGTCAAAATTTTCAATTGATCGTCGGCTTTTCCTCCCAGCTACATACACTTTAAGAATATATCATTAGATTTATAAAATTTATTTGGAGGACTGTTATATCAAAATTTGAAAAATATCAAATTTTAATAATTTGTCATAAAATTTGTATTATATCGTGATTTTCAAAAATGAAAATTATTTGATATCAGAAAGACATGCTTCGTATTCAGAATGCAATTCGATACGTCTGAGGTTCTCTCATGATCATGTCCCATAAAAAATACTGTCGAAACGCTCAAAACGCTCATTCCAGATCCCTTAATAAATTCTAAAAAGAACCAATTTTGCATGATATCCAGTCACAATAATGAATGTAAGTAAAATTTAATATAGATCTATATATACCTGTATTTGACCAAGCTAAGACTATAATGAAAGACAGAGATAAAAAGACAAGTTCGCGTCTGAAATTCTGACAACTAGACATAAAATGCCGTACTGCGCAGGTCGGCAACCAATCACGGCAAGACTTGGCCCTGTCGTCAGACGCGATTTAGTCTGTTTTATCTCTGTCTTTCATTATATTATAACTTTTAAATATATCGTACATCGTATTAAAATAGAAAGACAATTAAGTATGAGGTATGTTACATAAAGCAAAAAAAAAAAAAAAACAAAAAAAAACAATAATAATAAAGCTTAAAATACAATGAGTATTTACATGATGCAAAGATGTCAATTACATTTCATAATATCATGATAGCGAATCATCCACCTTTAATGTGCTTCTGACTTTGAGTGGAAAATATACGATGACTTTTGGGCGGCCTTTAGCTAAATTCCAGTTAAATTTAAGTAAACCGCGCCTGTATGTATTTTATCTACCGGGGTGGGGCACTCATATAAATGGTCTGTACGCATGCGTGACCAACAAAACAAGTAAAAAGGGGTGTTTTTGTTAGGCAAGGCAAGTTACGCGTACGACGCATTCAGGGTCTAAAGACACTGATTTTCAAGAATAAGGGTTGTTTTCTGAAACTGAACAACTTATTTAGGGTACCTTTTCAAATTTTTGGTAAATTTATAAGTCCAAAAAGAGTAGGCCTATATTTGTTGCATTTTTTGCTAGCCAAAAACTCATTAGGGGGTAAATTCAATATTAAATTACATTAAGGGGCTATAATTTGCTGGTAGGGTTAAACTTGTTTAGGGGGTGTTTAAACAAGATTTGGTCACGCATGTGTATACTATATCATACCTGAGTGGGCCCCCTCGGCCAATCTAAGGCTAAATTATAACTTTTAAATATCTTATATCGTATTAGAATAGAAAGACAATTATTATGAGGTATGTTATACATAAAGCAAAAACAATAATAGAAAGCATAATTATTTGGCATGGTGCAAAGATTATTTCAGTTTCATTACATGATTATATAATATCAGATCATCCAAATTTAATGTGCTTCTGAGTGGAAAACCTATACATGAAGTGAATGTTGTAATACTTATGTGGTCTGTGTTGTGCGTCGAGCGCTAGCGTAGGCCTGTTCGTAAGCGTGAACGCAGAAAGGAGAAACAATTATGCTGATTGATCAACTGTCATGACAACAAGACAGTTGGCACATTTGGTCACGAAATAGACCTCGGCTATTCTACGCGATCACCGATCACAGACCACGGAAGTATTAAAATATTACTTGAGTTATCATTATTAATTTTCAACGAGGATATAATAATTATGAGATGAGTTATGAGATAAGTATAGAAATACCAATACCACAAACAAAAGATAAATCCGCGTATCGCATGCCACTGAGGTCACTACGTATTTCCACGGCGCAATGTGTAATGGACCCGATGGCTTGCGATACACGCGTAATAATAAACACACTGGCACACAGGTGCGAGTCGTAACAGGTACGTGAAGGCAATGACGTAAGTGGCTCGAGAATGCAAATCAAACCCTGTAAAAAGTAAAACTTGTATTATATTAAAATAATAATGTACAATTATGTAACAAATGACTAGTTCTAAAGAAAAAAAACCCTGTATATACATGTAATATTTCGTCACCCTCGTAACCTTAAGTGCAAAGTCATTGTTTGCAGTTTTGAGAAAAAGACTGAAACTCAGCTGCTGCAAATCTCATGATCAATAACTATTTTCTATTAACTTGTATTTTCTTGTGCAAAGTAATACATATCAATACTGATCTTGTGACTTTGTTATTATTATGATTACCATCATGGCTATTAATAATAGACTACTTCCCGGGAGTGACACATGTGATGTGTGACTTAGGTATTTCTATTATGACTTAGACATAATAAAATGAATCAAAAGTTTCCAAACTTCTTAATAACAGATTTTCTCATCCGACTGGATTTCATCATGCTTGTGAGCGTCGGCCATCTCCTCGGACTGGATTTCACCATGCTTGTCCAGGAAAAAAACACGCGTTTGAAGAATCTCGGCATCACACCAAAAATTTTATTCTAGTTGATATCCTTACACCCCCTAGCTATGACTGATGATATGATCTTAATCTCAAACACAAGGGGGGGGGGTTATATGGAGTCACCCATTAAATTTAAAATTTACACTCCATGTGTGGGAGATTAAGTTCATGTCTTCCATAGGTGGTGTATGGATTTCAACTTCAATATCCCTTAATGACTAGTCATATTTACAGGGTGTGGGAAGAAGAATATTATTGACTCTGAAAAGCTCAAAACTGCCAAAAATGGTTATGAGGATGATGATTTTGGTACATAATTCGTCAGGACATGAAGGTAGTAACACATTCTTAACATTCACGTCATTTAATACAACAAAAAACCTGTTTACTCTTCGACCAAGTACTAAATGTCACGTATCTGAATTTATTAAATTGTTTAAGTTTACGAAAATAGGAAAATGTGTCCACCAACTCCCATAAATGTTACAAAATACTATAAATTAAAATGAAAATGTTGTAAATTTACAGAAAACTGACAACATTCGTGTTTACAGAATGTTAAAAGTTGAATTTTATAGGTCAACTGTAAATATGTATTATATTTTGTTTTTGTTTTGTTTTTCATAATTATAGAACCAAATGACAGGTGTTGCAGTGCAAATTATCTATACATCCTCCCTTGGCTATATACATTTTTATTACAAAATAAATAAACATAAATTTTTAAAAAAATATTACCCATTAATTTGTTTAAGCTGCATTATAAAAGTATATACATGGTATATAGGGCGTCATCCCAAACAACTCCAAAATGACTCGCATGTAACCTTAAATGGTTCTACAAAGAACAGAAAAGGGTTCTAGAAAGGTAAGATCCATTTTAGACCTGAAAAGGGTTCTGGAAAGGGCAGAAAGAACCATTTTGGAGTTCTTTAAATTTTCAAGAACCATTCTCTTCAACATACAGGACAGCCAAGAACCCTTTTTTCTAAGAGTTTTCTATACTTCCTCCCTAGAAGATACAGTTCTTGTGAACCGTTTTCAAGAAAGAAAAATCGAAAGAAAAACAGAAAAACAAATAAGCAAGCAAACAAACAAACGAACAAACAGCCCCACCCCAACAGTGGCGTAGCGTCAGAGGCAGGGGGGGTGGGTACGCACCCCCAATCGATCTGAAATGAAAAAAAAATATATATGAAAATTGCCGAAAAACGGCTTGTGCCCCCTCCAATCAGACCCCCCTTCCAATGACCCACGCTACGTCACTGCACCCCAACAAACCAACAACAATCGTTTCCTAAACGCTGTTGCATGCACGTATGTCACTCTCCTGTGTGACAGTACGGGTAATGCCTTTTTGCGGTTGTTCATAACCGCCACCACTACCACCACCACTTCGACCTCCACCATCACCATCACTACCACCACCACCGCATGACATTCGTTGTCGCAATTTTCTCCCGGATGCATCATTTGCAAAGATGAAAGAATAGATGTTACCAGCACAAAGACCAGCTGTGATTGGTGCAGCCCAGTAAACCTGAATATAAAAAATATTGAAACAGGTGTTTAGAATGGGATATCATTATTAATTGAAATTTAGTTCTCTAAATGTAAAAGAGTGAATTTCCACTCTTTCAAGGAGTTGAACGAAGGACAACACCTTTTTGAGAACACTACTATAAAATGAAAGAAAGCTCATTTTCTTTAGGGCAATACCTTTGTATCCCTGGCAATACCCATGCACTCTTAAATTGAGAGTATACAGGCTACTTTTTTCAATCATTTTAGAGGGAAATTTTTCCACTCAAAAAGGGGTTGTCCTCCATTTTACTCATTCGCTCTTTTTTCCACTCTTTCCACTCTGTATATCATAACATAGCATAACAAAACAAAACAAAACAAAACAAAACATAACATAACATAACATAACATAACATAACATAACATAACATAACAAAACAAAACAAAACAAAACAAAACAAAACAAAACAAAACAAACAAACCAAAACAAGACAAGACAAGACAAGACAAGACAAGACAAGACAAGACAAGACAAGACAAGACAAGACATGACATGACATAACATAACATATAACATAGCATAGCATAGCATAGCATAGCACATAACATAACATAACATAACATAACATAACATAACATAACATAACATAACATAACATAACATAACATAACATAACATAACATAGCATAGCATAGCATAGCATATAGCATAGCATAGCATAGCATAGCATAGCATAGCATAGCACAACATAACATAACATAATGTTATAATGTATGTTTATTCAAACCCTTCTGAACATTTTGATAATAATTCTGTCCTATGAAATCATAAAATACCGCACTTTTTAGCTGCATCCTTACTGTCAAGACCTATCTCCATTATTAATATATTTGCCAACATGTTCCAGATTACGTACAAACGGGTCTCAATAATCAGATAATGAGAGTAACCCTTCCCTAGGATCATAAAGCGCCAACTCGGCTTGAAATGTGTGTGTGCGTATAAATACCTCCAAACGAGGACCTACATATGGATACACACCATACAATGAGGACACACCTCCAAACGAGGACGTCCTCTGTTTGTTACTATGACCAGGATGACGACCAGGATAAGTCGAGGTCCTCGTTTGGAGGTATTTACAAACAGGGGTGTGTGTTGGGGGGGGGGGGGGGGCGGTCTAAATTGCCAAAAGAGGCTGAAAAGAACAACAAATGGGTACCGTAATTTTGTCGAAAGGTAGGGGGACACGATCGGACGCCCCCCGGATTGACGCCCATGCCCAGGATACTTACCCAATGGTATGTCCATACACCTGTTACCAAGGCTGGACCAAAAGATCTAGCTGGGTTCATACTGGCTCCGGTATAAGGAAGCTGTGGGTAAAAAACAGAGAACATGACCATGGGTTAAGATCATTCGTTGGGTAGGTGCAGGGGAGGGGGTGAGTTGTGTGCGACGGTGGGGTCTTGGGGTGTGTGTATGGAAGGGAGGTTATGCAGGTGTAATGATCAAATCACGAATCATCCGCTCAAGGAAGAGTTCAGATATATCGATCTTGTTTCCTATATTTCAGGCACAGTGGCGTAGCGTGAGACAGAGGGGGGCACTATCAGGCCTAGTTTATCGTTCAGCTGGAATCTTCTTTCAATTTATATACTGCTGCATGGAAGGGAAGAAATCCTTTTCGAATATTTTCCCTTTTATTTATTTTGTTTTATTGGACCTTTGAAGGTTTAATTGCCCCTTCCCCGCTTACTCACTTTATCGAATCATTTATAAATATGCTGGTTACAAAACTTTATATTCTACTCTATATTACTAGTAACCGCCGGTATTAGTGACAAAAAAACCCAACAAACAAATTACAGAATAGGCCTACAATCATAAGATATGAAAGAGATTCCAACTTGAAGGAGATTCCCGCATTTCAAGATAAATTTCCCAGCAAGCACAAAGTGTATAAAAAGTTGTAATAACATTCAAAAATATTTGATACAAAACAATCTATCGATATCATAGTGCTATTTAAGTATTGACAACATAGTTAGCATAAATGTTATTAAAATGTTTTAACAAAAACTAAAACGCGTTCATGACACGTTGATAACGTTTTAAAACCTTCTTTGTGGGGGTTTGTTTGCTGAGTTACTTGCCGAGGTTACTTGTTTATCCTTTAACACGCGTGCTCTCCCTTTTATAGGAATTGTTTTTAATTGGAAGTTGTAAAGTGTTTTTATTTTTAGAAAATTATTTATTTCTATGGCAACATAGCACACGGTAAATACACTGCCTGTACTTGTGACCACCATGTGGTGACTATTATTATGCCATATTATTCGGCGATAATATAGTCTCTACAACAGTCTCATATTATCATTCAATTTAGTCATAAAGTTTACGGTACACTCAGTGCCATCGCAATCAGTGCAATCACCATTCGTGCCTGGACTCGGAGGCTATGCTTTGTTTACTAGTAGCTCAATTACGCGGGAAATGCAGTATCAAGTCGCTCGTCTGGAAAAAAAATATAGTACCGTATTCAAATGGAAAATTTTGGTTTGTGTACGTATTTTGTTGTTGTTAACGGACACGAAACAAGCTAAAAGTGTCCGCCGGTATATCATGGCATGGTCAAGATGGTCATGCGCCGCTACAAGCATTCACTTGAAATTAAAGGCATGGGCTAATGATGTATCGTATGGGTTTTTTACCCGATTTTTGGCATTTTTGTTATGTTTACACATGTCCTGACCCAACTTAGGCCTATATATATATAAGTCTGTAAAAGGCAAACTATTCAAATTTCATTTTTGATCATTTTTGATAAGATGTTATTCATTTTGACAAGAACCTATTCATTTTTTAAAATGACAAGGCAATCTTATCATAGCCCCCCTATTTAATAAGTTTTTTTGTCGTTTTGTTGAGAAAATCCGATTCATTTTGAAGAGAAATCTGTCAATTTTGAAGGGAAATCTGCTCTGTCCCCCTCAGAATAGTCATGCTTGTCAAACTTTGTGAGGAGTTAATTTTGAGTGTAGTAGCGTAAGATAGTGTGGCATATAGATAGCGGCATTTTATAGTGTTTTATATGTTTCTTTATACAGCCCTTTGACCCGTTTGATAAGGTGTTTTTATAAGTGTCATATAAGTTCATTTCATGATGTATAGGAAACATGTTCATGATATTGACCTCTTTATGCCATTCAATGTATTTTTATGCAGTACATGTATTTAAAATAGTACAAATTTTGTTACGTAACTATGACACCCTGTATAATTTGAATGGTATAACTGCACTCTGCAGTAATTACTGTAACCTGTAGATGTCGACATTTTGAAGCATAGGCCTATTTTATTTGGAAATTCATTTTTAACTCTGCGCCAAAAAAAACAAACCCAAAATACACCAAAAAAACATTAATTAAACATGGTTTGGTTTTAAAGCGTTTTCTTAACGTTTCACAATGTACAAATATTTGGCACACCCTGTTTATCTTAACGCGAAGTTTAATCCTAAACAAACTCTAGTATATTTTTAAGCTATACCATCATTATTTGAATATAATGCTTTTCAAATATATAACTCTTTAAAAAAACTATTTCAGTAAAAAGAAATGGGTAGGTTCACTCTTCAAAAAATATTTTTAGGCAAATAATTTATTCACCTTCTGTCCAAATATTCACACCAACTTGATCTAGATTACTAGATTAAACGAAAATCAGGATTCATCGCTTCTGGAAACGCATTTGGTGAAAATTCAAACTATGGTTTTGTCCACAGTGGCTACAAACCCCCAAAAATTACGTAAATTTCCACTTTTTACGGCAATATTGGACAAATTTGGTCGATTTGTCCCCCCCCCCCCGAAAAAAAAATCCTGGTGCCGCCACTGTTTGTCCATCAACATTAAGGTAAAGATAAGACACGTTTTCACCAACAAAAAAAGGAAAGACTTGAGGAGGTTAGAGTCAATTACGATTCACTTTGATTCCTGCATTAACATTCAGATTAATGTTGAAGGGCTGATATTTTATTATTTTATCAGTATGAAACAAAATTTAGCTATTTCATACCTGAAGCCCTGCGTGGTATATATATAGGCCGAGGTTAGGCCATACCAGAAACCAGAAGTCATTGACCATTTTTAGTTCCTCTATATGCACTATTACCTGTACATGGTGTCCCAAAAAAAGAGGCCCCTCATTTCGCCCTCTTTTTCGCCTATTTCTGGAAGGTTGATCAAATATATTTTTGTATGTGAAGGTTGATCAAATATATTTTTGTATGTAAAGAAACCTTTATTTGTTAGCTTTAAGAAACCAAAACATTTATTTCAATCGGCTCACAACATTTGATGATATGCCCTTTCAAAGACAAGTACACGTTTTTCACCCTGTCCACGGATAGCAAACAGAGTGGTTGGGATGGGTCATGCTGTGGAGTGGCCTGCAAGATCACCAGACCTCACACCACTTGATTTCTTCATTTGTGGCAAAATCCAAGATCTTTGCAAACGTATTACTGCTATATTCGCAAGTATCCGGCGCACAAGGTTGGTACGCAACGCAATTGATGTAATGAGAACTAGGGCTGAAACCTGTATTCGTCAAGGAGGCAACCAGGTAGAGGGCAGAGCAGCACAGTAAACTCACTTCAAAAGAACCAAAGACAAACTAAACAGCCATTTTCAGGGTAACCTTTTATTCCAAAAAGAGAATTGACTTATGTTGTCAAATGAATAAAAAGAAAGCAAGAAACAATAAAGTAAGAAACATAATAAAAATAAGGCTTAAAATAACCGAGAAAAACATAAGTAATTGCAAGTACAGCAAAAGAGGTCCTATCCCACATCAATTTCGCCCAAATTAATGACACTTAACAAAATCCATAACCCATAAGCCCATCGGTAAAGCCCATTCCCTAAAATAAAGTTGTTATTTTATAAAGTTATCATCGAGGGATGCTTTATATTCATGCATGGTATATGCACTTTTCAATCTTTGAAGTAGCCAAACCTCCTCCGTGGACAGAGTGAAAAACGGATACATTTCTTTAAAAGGGCATATCTTCAAAACTTATGAGCCGATTGAAATAATTGTTTCGGTTTATTAAAGCTAACGTGTAAAGGCTTCTTTAGATACCAACATATACTTGATCAACTTTTCTAAAATAGGAGAAAAAGAGGGCGCAATGAGGGGCCTCTTTTTTTTGGGACACCCTGTATTTATAAGAGTTGGTGCAGAACCTTTTGAATGACATTAGAAATGTATTTTGATTTCACTACATGTATGAACGTATGAGTAACATTATTTGAGAATTTGCAAGTCACGATGAAGTTGGAGGAGGGGAAAAACGGGTTTTTATGCAGTCTACAGATATATAGAATGATTAATTTCTATTGTTTATTTTATAATGATGCATTCTAAATTCCAAAGTTGTATTTCCAAGTCCTACAGAATTTTTTCTTCTTATCGTGACAAAACTTTTAGGACCTTAACAAAATTATCGTATACATTTTGTAAATCCTTTAAATATATAAATTGTATTTTTTTTAAGTTAACTTTATTTTATAATTCCGTATTACTTATTTTAGATACTAAAGCTTTGTCACCGATACGAGTTCGTGAAAGATTTAAAATAAAAACTTTGAAAATATAATAAACCAAACCTGAGTATTGAAAAATGTATGCAAATCGCAACTAAGCCAAGAACCTATAAAAGTAGCATCCGCAAAATGTTTTATTGTGTTTTAAATATTACTCTGAGACGTACCAATTCAGAATCTGGCGGGTGCCACCCCGAAGGGGGGTACTCAGTACAAATGACCATACGGGGACGTGCCGCAAATATGGGTAGCATTTTAGCCTCTTGGTATATCAATGACCCCTTTTTCAAAGCCTATTTTGGTATCGGGTCCTTTTTTCAAAATTTTCTCAATTTTTTCGGTAAAGAGCCCAATTTTTCCGTAATCTGGCCCAAATTTTCAAAATTTTCCCAAAATTTTGGGAAAATTTGTAAAAACTAAGACAATTTGGGTTAAATTCGGCCGAAAATTTTGACTTTTGGTATATCAATGGGTCCAAATTTCTTGAAAAATTGGTATATTTATGGGTCCACTTTCAAATTCTCAGCGGCACGTCCCTACCAAAACCAAACTTGAGTACCCCCCACCTGCGCCCTTGAGCATTTTGAAATAAAGGACGCCAACATTCCCCCATAGGGTTATACACAGGGGTCAAAATTGAAAGTGTTCAAATAACACTTAAAAGTATATCAAATAGCCCAAGGATGACACATGTAATTTTTCTCTCAATACAACCTTTGGTTCAGAAGTTACTGTGTTTCGCAACAGGTCAAGGGTCAATTTCCAGTTTGCATAGGGGTCAAAAAATTAAAGTTGCTCCGATTTTCGTGAATTAGTGCAAATTTCTGTCTATACCATAAGGAATTCAGAAACATAATAGTTTACATTTATAGGTCCGATCATGATGAGTAACAGAGACAGATATTATATAGGTCAATGATCTCAATAGGATCAAATGGCAACCTATCATGCCTATGGTGTTTGACATTTGTCATCGTCTATCTTGGTAACTATGCACTGTCCACTATATTATATTGGCAACTATACAATATCACGTCTGACATTGTCAAACGTCAAAATAGCCCAATTCAGAAATCTAAAATAAAATTCTTTATCTTGACCATAGTGATACCTCCTTGACAGATGAGAAGGTGGTCAAGTCTTGTCAAAAAATTCGTAAAATAGATAAATAAATAAATAAATAAATAAATAAATAAATAAATAAATAAATAAATAAATAAATAAATAAATAAATAAATAAATAAATAAATAAATAAATAAATAAATAAATAAATAAATAAATAAATAATAAAAACAAAGAAACTTTGAGCTTCATACTCCATTTCGTTTTCCCGTGGCATCAATTTAGGGGGTCAGCGTAAAAATGTGTCGCAACGTGAAAGACGATGTTTGGAGGTCCATAAATGTATAAAGGGAACCCCAACAACTTTGAAAAGAATGTATACTGGGGTGCCTTTTTGTGTAGAATTCAAATCTGGCATCAGAAAACTTGTAACTCCTTTACTTATTAAGATATAGGGCCCTCAAAATGCAACTTCGTACATCCAGGACCAACTTCGGGGGGGTCAGAACTCCAAAAGTAAAAATAATTTTATTGTCCATTTTTTTGCCAGTCAGAGCCCTTTGGTAGCACTCTTATCCCATATTGAGCCTTTCTGAGATATTACCCATGCAAAACTCCAATTGTACATTTTTTGTACATTTTGACCCTCCTGAAAACCAATGTCAGACATTTTGCCCCACCAACAACTTCAGGTATGTTGAAAATATGTTCTTGGACAGCATTTCTGAGAGATATTGGCTTGGGGTCTTGATGACTTTGCTTTAAAAACATCAGTTAGGTTTGTTTACTCCATACTTCATACATAATGAGTCATTCCATGCCATATCAACAAATGGGTTTGCTGGTCAGTGGTCATCCCCTCAGATTTTGCTGAAAATCATTTCTAGCATACCTCTATGGGCATAATGAACACATGGAAAAAATGAATGCTCAACTCCAAGCGGTTTTAGAGATATGGCTTATCAACATTTGGCCCAGGCCCCCACTTTTTGCTCTCTCAAGTTGTGTCGTTGAAAACCGCTTGGAGTTCATTTTTTTCCATGTGTTCATTATGCTCATAGACATGATAGAGATATGCTAGAAATGATTTTCAGCAAAATTTGAGGGGATGACCACTGACCATGCTGACCAACCAACCCATTTTGTTGATGTGGCTGGAATGACATGTGAGTAGGCAAACCTAACTGATGTTTTTAAAGCAAAGTCATCGAGACCCAAAGCCAATATCTCTCAGAAATGTTGTCCAAGAACATATTTTCAACACACCTGAAGTTGATGGTTGGGCAAAATGTCTGACATTGGTTTTCAGGGGAGAGGTCAAAATGTACAAAAAATGTACAATTGGAGTAATATCAGCTAAAAGTATTCTAATAGGCTCAATATGGGATAAGAGTAATGTCCTACCAAAGGGCTCTTACTGGCAAAAAAATGGACAATAAAATTATTTTTACTTTTAGGAGTTCTGACCCCCCGAAGTTGGTCCTGCACTGCAAAAACAAGTGTTTATATTTAAACACCATATTGTGTTTATTAGAGCAACACTTAATAAACACATAATTCATGTTAATGGTTAACACTAATGTTCATAAATTAACACTTGGTGTTATATTACAAACACTAATGTTTGTAAAATAGCACCAAGTGTTAATTTATGAACATTAGTGTTAGAACCATTAACATTAGTGTTAGACCATTAACATGAATTATGTGTTTATTAAGTGTTGCTCTAATAAACACAATATGGTGTTTAAATATAAACACTTGTTTTTGCAGTGTGGATGGACGAAGTTGCATTTTGAGGGCCCTATATCTTTTATAGTAAAGGAGTCACAAGTTTTCTGATGCCAGATTTGAATTCTACACAAAAAAGTACCCCAGGATACACTGCTTTCCAAAGTTGTTGGGGTTCTCTTTATACATTTATGGACCTCCAAACATGGTCTTTCGCGTTATGACCCCCCTAAATTTCAAATTGATGCCACGGGAAAACGAAATGGAGTATGAAGCTCAAATTTTCAGGATTTTACTTTCTCATCAATATCTACCACCACACAGAAAAAGAACAAAATTGAAGAGGTGCTGCGGTGCACATTCCTGGAGTTGACATGGGATGGCTCTTATATCATATGTTCCTGTGTACGATGCGTAAGCCATCCCTTGTTTGAATTTGGTTAACTTTTTTGAAACCATATTTTTTTTATTTGGCTTATTTCTAATATTTACACATTAATGTTTCAACAACGATAAAAGCACTGCAAAAACAGCAGAGCAACACATAAACACTTGAACACTCAATAGACACTTTTATAGGGTTTAAGGGATATTATTTCATAAACACTAAAATAACACTAAAACACGTAACATATGAAGAAGTTTGTTTTTAACACACGATAGTGTTAAAAGTGCCTTACAGCTTTAACACCCATACATCTTCACTGTACAAACAAGTGTTTATTAAGTGTTCAAGTGTTGATGTGTTACTTAAACTGTTTTTGCAATGTATTTTAATTGGTCAGGCAATTGTTTTGTGCTTTAGGGCAAATTAATTTTCAGAACAAGTGTCAGATTAAGACACTATAGACAAGATACAAAATGTATGAATGTGGACTTTGGATTTGTCTATAATAAATGAACTTAATTTGACATCATCATGATTACAATCCCGATGAATCTATACACAAAAAGAGATATCTAGTCAGTGGGGTTCTTTCATTTTTCCTAGTTATTTCAGCTGAAATACATGACAGTAATTTATAATAACAACCGTCAAATTTGACCGAAACGCATAATATGGCAAAAGAGTATAGGCCTATTATCTCCATTTTTATGTTAAGGGGCTACTACGGGGTGATCTTAATAAATGGTATAAAAATTGAATCGCTTTAGGCCCTTTATGCATGGTAGGAAATTAAACTTTCTTAAAGGAGGCTTTCGTGATCCTAGCATCCTCTTTTTATGACATTTTTCAGTAGATATCCGCAAAAAAAAAGCTTACTCCCAAAATTTCGGTTGATTCCGATTTTGCGTTTGCGAGTTATGCATGATTTAGTGTTATATCCATAGGCCATTGTTGTAATTTCGTTCTGGTACGGTATACCAGAACGAAATTCAAATTTGACGATATTTTCGGCTAAACAAATTAATCTGTAAGACATTTTTGGTACATGAACATTATAGCCAGAGCTTTCCAGTGGCATAAAAATCTCAACTTTTTTGGAGAGAAGTGGGGGGATGAGCCTGTGGATCACGAAATGCCCTTTTAATAGTGTTGCATAGCTTTATATTTAAGCAATAGGCCTAAGCTACTTACACCATAAAGAAGACCAGCGACGACGGAAAATCCTACCCCTATCGCTGCAGAGCCTTTGACATCATCCCTGGACGGATCAATGGTGGCAAAAACCATGAAAACTAACTGAAATGTTATGACAAACTCCAGCAGAAATCCCTGCCATGGACTCACGTTTTCTCCCAAAAGCGAACAACCAATATCGTCCGTTCTGACCTCTATAGGGGTCACTCTCTGCAGAACAAGTCCCCCTAAAGCAGATCCCAAACATTGAGCTATAATATAGCACACAGCTCTTATAATGCTAACATCCCTGTTCCAGGTAAGAGGTATGGTTACCGCAGGATTAAAATGAGCTCCACTTACGTGTGCAAAACACTGAATTAAAGTTGCTATCATTAAACCATTGGCAAAAGCAATTTGAGTATTGCTTGGAGTATTTCGGCCTGTCCAAGGTATAGAACTTCCAACAGCAATAGGAACGAAAAGAGCCAATGCGATGAATTCAGCGGCTAGTGCCCGCAAGAACTTCGGACATATTATGCGATCTTTCGCGTATAATGATTTTTCGCCTGTTTCGTCGCTAGTTGGTGCGTTTGAAACCTTGTAAGATAATAAAAAGTCACCAATACGAGTGTCACACAATCGGGATACCATCTTGATATTGAGTTTTGCTCGAGAACAAAATAATTTGTGCGATAGAAATTGTGGAAAATATAGGCATGTGATAGCCACACGCGTACACGGTCCCTGCAATTGCTATTATATTGTATCTAGTTCAAGGTCACAAAGTTATACTGACCAAAAAGGAAGTGACGCGAAGCGAAATATAAAATTGACTAGAAACACTAAACAGATAAATGCATCTGAAATGAAAGGGTGGCGCTGGTTCAGTGTGCGCAACGTGCATGCGGTGTAGGACATGGAAGTGGATAGGATGACATTGCAGGAAAGAGGAAAAATTAAGGGAAGAACGTGGGGGAGTAAGGAATACGATAAAATGGGAAATAAAATGGGAGGGGAGGTTTTATATCCAAAAATATCCTTAATTATCCCATTTACCCCCATCTTACCCTACATTTTACGATAAAATACATTTTACAGTTAAAATTATAGTTAATTGTTGCCGTACTAGTAGGCCTAGGCCTATACTATTTAAACAATTAGGCCTACAATCTATTGGTAGGGCCTAGGCCTACTATTTTGTTTATTGGTAGGGATTCCGATTTTGCGTTTGCGAGTTATGCATGCTCATGTGTAGGCCCTACTGCACTGCTCCATAGACAATGTGTTGTAATTTCGTTCTGGTATACCAGAACGAAATTCAAATTTTACGGTATCTTTGCTAAACGATTTAACCTGCAGCAAGAAATATTTTGTATGTAGCCAGAGGCTTCCAGTGATATAAAAATGTCAACTTTTTTTTTAGAAAAGTGGGGGGGGGATGAGGCTGTGGATCACGAAATACCCTTTTAATGTTACGGTACGTCTTATTTATATGTTCATGCGAGAATCTACTCCCTATTCCTTAATACAGAACTAATTTTTGGGGATTATTTACCGGATTAAAGAAATATTATCCTGTTTTGCAAAATGAAAACTAGCTAAATCCTAATAATCATTTAGTTAGTCCTAACTATAGCAATTAAAGTCCAATTTTAATATCATTGGCCAAAAACATGCGTTTTATAGGGTGTTTGTTGTATGCTGTGACAATTGTGATGCGATCAAGCAAAATCAGTCGGAACTCGGAATTTTCAGTTTCTTATAGGCTAGTAAAAGGCACTTACAAAGCTGTATTTTGCAGAAAACCCCATTGAAATTGAACAACCAGTTCCAAAGATATGAGCAATTACAGAGTTTCCAAAACAAAAGGAAATATTTCCTTTGTTTGGCTATATATCTCAAAATCAGTATTTCCAAGTTCCGACTGATTTTGCTTGATCGTATCACAATTAAGCCCAAAGACTTGTTTTACTTGTGCATAAGTTGTAACTTGTAAGACATACTAATTTCAGTTTATGCATTCTAATTTTTGGAAAAGACGGGAATGGTTAGTTGGCGAGTTATGTGGCGGTGAGTTAAGGGCGAGTTACTGTTAGACCATTGGGCGAGTTACTGTTAGACCATTGGGCGAGTTACTGTTAGACCAATGGGCGAGTTACTGTTAGACCAATGGGCGAGTTACTGTTAGACCATTGGGCGAGTTACTGTTAGACCATTGGGCGAGTTACTTTTAGACCAATGGGCGAGTTACTGTTAGACCATTGGACGAGTTATGGTTGGACCATTTAGCGAATTTAATTTGTAATTTAAATTTTTGAAGTTGAATTTCTACTTTTTGCATGATTGTAAATTTGTAATACTCAATGGTGTACAGCATGTGAACTTAAGACTAACATGGAAGAGCTTTAATTACAGTAAAAGTTAAGTTTTTGTATAATAAAACCGGATAATAAAACCGGAGATCTCCGGTTTTATTCAGAGTTCACTGATCGAGTGGTGGCTAAACACATTGCGTGCATTAATGAATCATTCAATCAGTGACGTATAAACTGTGTGCATATCGCTATTAGTCTTACGTCTTGTTTGTTCGTCCTAGCTGTGTGAAACTACGCCAATGTACATGATAATAAGATGATCGGCGAGCTAACACACACATTGTATAGGCGCTGGAATGAAATAGCAATTTTCCTCGTTTTGCCTCACTTGTTTGGCTTAAAATTAAAGAGGACAATGTGATCAGTGAAAACTAACATTTTAAAAATAGGAATCTATTCTTTATGCAAATCACACATTATGGCTTTAAAGGAACTGACCAAGATCCAAATTTCCAACCTTTACTTTTTTCCACACTTGCAAACTCAACAACATCTTTGACCAACTCATCATGCCCTCTATGGCGACTGCTGATATAATTGAAGACCGAATTAAAAAGACTAGTTTGCGTCGGACGTCATGGTAAATGCGTGACTTGATCAGTTGCTGATCTGCGCAATATAGCATTTTGGTCCAGTTGAGAGGACGTCATATGAAAACTAGTCTCTTTTTTTTTTTCTTCAATAATAAAAACAAGCGGAAAACAAGGATGGGCTGCCAATCTGAAGAAGCTACCAGTACGGTAGTGAAATGGCACTAAAATTTGAGTAAATATCATCTTTTATTTCCTTTTCCTTAGAACTAGATACAAAGCAATACAGTCTTTATTGAATATTCCAAAGATCTGATGTTATTGATTCCCACGATCTGTGACATGAAAACACAAAAAACTATTTGGGCTTAGTGAATCTCACCCCCCATGCAAACACACCCCAACCCCCAATACACAAAACAACTTTTTTTTTTTTTTTTTGATAGAGTTCTGATGCTTAGTTTAGTCATATATTTAAATCAGAATGACCCCAAAATGATCATGTCATTATTTGTCTTCGTTCAGTAATCATTCCCACCAAATTTCATGAACATACAACGATCTATAGCGATTTGACCTTGGGTGGTCCCAAAATGACCGTCACATTTTTTGTCTCGCTTCAGTGTTCGTTCCCACCAAAATTCATAAACCTGCGACAATCTATAGTGATTTGACCGCAGATGACCCTGAATGACCCCAAAATTACCGTAACCCAACTCCCACGCTCTACCCTACCCACCACACCTTAACCCACCCCAAGCTACAGTATAACTGCTTTCCACCCTGTTCCTACACTACACCACCACCATCTTAGCATATAATTATCCACCCAATGGTCTAACCGTAACTCGCCAATTGGCCTAACAGTAACTCGCCCAATGGTCTAACAGTAACTCGCCCAATGGTCTAACAGTAACTCGCCCATAACTTACCATCACTTAACTCGCCATTTATCCATCCCCGGAAAAGACATGTTTCATTCTTATAACCAACTGTTTAATTAAAGTAACACACAAAAAAGTGAATATTAGAGCAAAATCTCTGCACATGGGCCTACTCAAGATTTTGAATGCTTAGAGGTTAAATACCACTAAATAGGCCTGGGCGATACATTGAAATACGATGAGGAACTATTTGTTTTCATGGCATTCGAAAAAACTGCATTAAAATCGCTGAAATTGATCAAGTTATATAGCCAAAAAAGTTCTTTTTAGAGTTTGATGCTTCAAAATGGTACATTTTCTCTCATTACATGACATTTTTGATGTAATAGTACCAAAATTCATACGCACGGCTTCGGTTTTTAGTAAATAGTCGCCTTATCATATTGTAACTTTCAGCTTCGAGGGCGCACTGTCATTTTAAGGTGTTTACGGTTCAGTGCGTTAAAACAAGAAAAGTCTCAGGTCAACCTATGTTGAATTTTTGATCATTTGGCATCTAAATTATATAGTTTCACCTGATATTGGTGGCATTGAACTGTGAGAGTTCTGAATATGAGAAAATTCCACCCGAAATTAGGCATTTTCCCATTGAAACACGTGTAATACATAATTAGTGGTATTTAACCTAGAGTTGTTCCAAGTCTGTGATTTTTGTGACTCGATTGTCAGAAATCATGCCGAAAATGCATGTTTTTGGCTCTTTTTGTCAAGAAATTAGAAAAAAAACGTACTTTTCTTTTATCTCCAGTAGACTAAATGAATGATTAGGATTTAGCTATAGCCTATGTTTCATTTAGCATAACTTTATAATATTGTTTTAATGCCAAAAATTAGTGCTGTACTTTTCTGTAAGGCCAAATAAAAAAAATAAACATGTTTCACGTCCCCTCCCACTTCCTTTTTTGAGGTTTCTTCAAATATATTTTTATTTTTTGAAATTCAGTTATAACTTTTCAAAATATAGGCCTATGTCTAGGAAGTTGGGATGCTTTCTATAGCCTTGTCAAGATACAAGAAACACTTTAGGAAGATTTTGTGATCATTAGAGGGGGTGTAACTCTCAGAACAACAAATAAAAAAGGGCCTCCTCCTTTTTCCCAGGCATTATTGTATACGCTAAAACAGCTCTAAGTATATGGGTATTTACACCAATTTTGTGATAAAAAAAAAAGCCCCCTCTTCCTGCTTTTTTTTTTTTTTTTTGAAAACCCGGACGTGAAGCATGTTTTTTTTATTTTACTTGGCCTAATGGGGAGTACGTCATATTCATAACGCATTGAGCATCTTGAGCCGATCGACTCTCAAAACGTGTAGATCTACGACGTATGGTTAAGCATAGCTTTGCTCCAAAGCCGACCTATTTTCCATCCAATTGAAAGAAAGAATGAAAAACCATGCCAAATGCCCCCTGACACTATAGTAAAGACCGGTCTCGGCTGCGCCTCGGTTAGTGGATTTGAGCGGTGGGGTATACCAATATCTGTGGATAGACATCAGTAATACTGCATAGTGGTCCTACTTGTTGGTGACAGGGAAGTGCTGATTGGTGACTTATGTAGCTTGCCTAGTGATGTAGCTTGCCTTCGGCAAGCTCTGTACTAGGGGTGGTATTATTTTTTACAGAATGGTCTAACCAGGCAGGGATTGGCCTTACATTTTCTTTACTAGTCATTCACTTACTTGGGTTTATTTTACTCAGGGATCACTGGATCTTATAAGGTACTGCGAGGGCTCTGATCTAGAGCTAGGTTAAGCCATTTCCATGGTTAAGCATAGATCTATGTAAGAGATACTAGTATAAGACAACTTGAAATATCAAGTGTCAAAGGTCAATTATGCAGGGTTAAAATTTCAAGATACTCTTTCAATCATAATACACTCAAATGTTTCAGCTACACTGCAAAAAAGTTGGTCAAATTTTTCTACCTATTTGGTTGGGCAAACTCTTTTACTTATTTGTTGGTCACAGCTTGCCCAATAATAGTTAAATCTAAATTCTTATTGGGCAACCTCTTATTTTGACCATTTATTTTTCTTTATTTTACTACGAGAGGAGTACAGTTGGTTAAGTTTTTGGCCACGTAATTTATATACGACTGTTGTGCTAAATAAATCACATCAGTTGGGCAACTTTGTAGTAAATTGCGTGAATTACAAGTTGTTGGGCAAAAAGATGTAAAATGTTGAGCAAAGTTTTCGATCATGCGCACTGTTGTCTTTTCATTGAACAACAGTTGGTCAACATTCGCGCGGTTCGGTTCTGGAAAGCACATTTTCGATCTTATCGTAAAATGGCGGATGACGTAGTGGCATGGGTGCTGGCAGAGTGGGGGGCTGAGACAGCTATTTGACACCTTTAAATGTGAGTTTTCTCTAAATTAATTATAAAACATACATTATTGCACGGCGTTACTTGCCTCATTTCATTCTGACCACTGTGTATGAAAAAATACTGAGAAATTTAGTGAAGTTGTTTTACGACATGTACGAGTCAGGCACCCGTGATATGCACGCATAGCCATGCATGCAATAAGCTTACGTATACATATTAATCAATCAAGTATTTGAAAATAACTGCACTGAATTTCTCAGTGTTTTTTCCGATACACATTGGTCAGAATGAAATAAGGCAGGTAACACCGTGTAATAATGTATGCATTTATAATAAATTTAGAGAAAACTCACCTCACAATTGAAGAATATTTGCCCAACTATGTTTGGCAAATATTTTGCTCAATAGTTAAGCAAAAAATAAACCAACGTATGAACCAATAATGTGTAAAATGCCCAACAGTTTAATCAAATTGTGTCCAACAATTGGTCCAATCAACTAGATTAGTTATTTTGCCCAACAGTTTTATCAAATATTGCCCAACAATTAGTGAAAAATATTTACCCAACTATGTTGGTCAAATATTTTGCTTAACAGTTATGCAAAAAATAAACCAACATATGAACCAATACCATGTAAAATGACCAACAGTTTGATCAAATTTTGAACAATAATTGGTAAAAAATATTTGCCCAACTATGTTGGGTAAATACTTTGCCCAATATTTGAGCAAGTTTTTGTTAACCAACTGTTGGTCATAATTTTTGTACAACTCTTGTTGGTCAAATTTTGACCAACTGTTTCATGTGTTGTATATAGACCAAACTGTTGGTCATTTTTTTGACCAACATTTTTTGCAGTGTAGGCTGTTTAAATAAAATCAGTTTACACTACATTTTTCCGAGTTACAGGGCAAACTATAGGTCCATGGCCATTTAACTCTGTTGACCTTTGACTCTTGTACTGTTGAACTCGGTAAAGAAAACACTAAACATTATTGAAAACTTTACTTGTTTGTTTTAGTCCTTGTTGCAAGATTTAATATGAACAATTTCAACCTATTTGAAACAAAAATCGCAGCATTTTAAAGTTCTGTCCTTGTATAATTTCCTCCCCTCCCATCATGCAACTGTTACCAATCAACATCTCTATGCATAGGCCTACTACAAGGAACGTGTAGGGGAAAGTGGGGTAATGCCGGACTGTGGGGAATCCCGGACACGTCGATTGCAGCTAAACGGAGAAGGGTGGCACTATTATACTACCTTAGGGTATTAGCTACCTCAAAGTGTATCTCACGTGTACTACTACCAGCGCTTTGGGTCTCGCCTTTCTTTGTGAAAATTACGAAAAAACAGAAATTGTAATTTTTGACTTTTTATCTGAAAAGTGATTTATTAGCTGGATGACAGTTAATGCGACAAGGGACACAGATAAAGTATGGATGAAAATTATGTTTGATACTTGATTGTTAGCTGGATGTATGAATTTTGGTATCTTAAAAATGGATAAGTAGAACAAGCACTGAAAAAATAAATCGGGACCGTGAGGGGTAATCCCGGACACACATGCATCTCTATACAGATGGGGTAATGCCGGACACTTGTTATTTCGAAAATATAGACAACAACAGCAGCCTCCATAGTTGTATGCTTGAGGTAACAGAAGTACCTAATACATTCAGGGGATTATCATCCTACTCCACTTTCCCTCTTAGCAACAATCATGTGTCCGGGATTACCCCGTGTCCGGCATTACCCCATCATTTTTTTTCCATTTTGTTTTTTAATCATAACTTATTAACTAGAGATATTGAGTTATTAAAAACTGGTTGCTAGTTAGAACATTACTCCTACTTTGCATTGATATGATTTTCACTGATGAACTTTATTTAATCTTGAACCTGTGTAGCCTTAACGAAAGGTGCCCGGGATTACCCCACTTTCCCCTAATGACTATATACAAGATATCCTTTATTATTATATATACATACTATTTTTATAATACAATTTTTACAATACAAAGAAAAATTGTGACAATACCGTAAAACCTCATCTACAAGCATTATACTGTGCTTTTGATGAAAGTTAAATTAATCCAGGCGCCATGCATTGACAAAATTATAATATTATGGAGTTTGAACAAATATATTTACCGATACAAACATAAACAAGTTTGTCTATTGTAAGACCAATAATTGTTTTGAAATATTTACTGCTGTTTCGTATGAATTTAGCTTTCATCCAAAACACTATGCTTGTAGACGGAGTTTGACGGTAGCTGCTGTTTCTAAGATACCGATCGCAAAACAATTAAGATATCACTTATTTTTTAGGCATATGTCCTGAACAAAGACAGATATGTCAGCTAAATCTCTAGCTCAGATTTTCTTTTAAAAGACCTCGTTTGTTTAAATTGTTCAAGAAACAAAGAAACGATGATCCAAGAAACTAACGAAGATGCAAATTCAAAAGTTGCAGTGTTCTCGACAAGAGAATAACTGGCGCATAATATAGCGCCGTGCTTTTCGTTGATTAGAATAAAAGTGCTCTTGTTATTTTCATTTTGGGCAAAGAATGATCAAATTGAAATCTGACGGAAATCGTACATAATGGCTTTATTCATCTTCAAACGTCGCAAGCAGTGTTTTGTACAAAGCAATAGATTTGTGGTTACGTCTTTTGTGGTAACCAAAATTAATTATATGCATCTGAAAACTATATGTCTTTTGGTGAGAGCCTATAGCACCAAAAAAAAAGGGGGGGGGGTCGTTTGACTGGGGAAAATCTTGCCAAACAAAGGGGGTTTCTGTGAGACTGGGAAAAATTGTAGGTACAAACATATAAATTGATGCAAAAGTTTCAAAATGTCATCCAAAATTTAGAATTTTTTGAAAAATTTGAAGAAGACTGATATAATGAAATTATATTATATTATATTATATTATATTATATTATATTATATTATATTATATTATATTATATTATATTTCTTTTTTCCAAAATTGTACTTTACGGACTTTTTAGTTTTGCAACTAAAATGATATCTCTAAAAGTAATCGAATCAAAAATTGATTGAAAACCTTATAGTAGGCCTAGGTTATAAGAGTAGGCCTACATGAGTTCTTAGTGATATTATAATGTTATACAAGGCTAGGCCTTCTTGCACTTTACTTTTCGAAGATGACGTGCATTAATAGTACCAATCGTTCAAGATATTTCAGATGATAGAGGTTATCCGTGTTAGCTGCATATACCTTGTTTAGGACTTTCAAAATAATTACCTACATGTGCAACCATTACTGTTTCTAAATAGCCCGCCAAAGTCACGCAGGTATAACTCCGAGGTCATGCATTGAATTGGTTTGAATGAGGAATACTACGGGAACCAGCGCCTTTTGTTAGAAGTCTCACATGAGTAAAGTGGATAGCCTCTATTTATACGAAAGCATACATGAAAGGTATATTCATTTGTTACACAGTTAGGCCTTTTTACACTATGTTACCTCTCGCATATAGACGAATCCAACGAGACACGTCATGCACAGGATTTGGTCGGTCATTATTGGGTCCCCAAACTGGTGTTGTGACTGCCCAATTGGGTGGATTAAAGCCGCTTAAAATCGATGTTTTGTGTTGTAAACTGTCATCATTCTTTTATCTACGTGTAACACGGGTGATAGAATGCAGTTTAAAATACCCTCCAAGGCGCTAGGCCGCATCATTTCACATTTTAGGTGAGATTGAGCCGACGGGGACCCAGCTTTGGCTACCATTGAGGTGTAGGAATGCGTGAAATTGGATTCGTCTATAAAGTGCATACACGGTTCATACCAATGGTTCAAGATATTTCAGATGCATTGTTTTCGGCAATACAATAACTCCTCTGTTATGTCCATTTTATACCCGATCGATCAATTCGGGCTCAAGCGACGTTTCTGGATTAATGATAATGCCACACGTAGAACGCACATCTGGTTTTGATGGCACCATTTTGAAATTCCTTACAACCTAGGAAAAAAGAGGAAAATAATATTCGTTCAGTTCAGTTCAATTCAGTTTTATTTTCATCTCAAACACATTAATACAAAGGAATAATGTAATACAGGGACTTTTTTTTATAATGAATTAATAGGCCTATCAAACACAAAATTTTCGCTCGCATTGCACAAATTTTTATTTGAAAGACCAAAATTCAATTTGATTAGGCTATACCAAATTTGTATGCACATTATTGCGCGCCCGCACCACTGGTATTGTGTATTCTTTCCTCTGGGCGCCACAACCCCTATAGCTATACGTCATTACAGCTAGTGACGACTCTTCAAAAGTATGAGACATTGGAGAAGATGAAAACATTTTGTTATTAACATGAAGTTATTCGGTAGGTCTATGGCTTTCAATACCAAAATTGATTAGCTCTGCACCATGCACACATAGTCTCATAGTTCGGCAGGAACTGTTTTTTCTTAGCTATAGCAACTATATTCTCAAGACTCACTCTGATCGCTCAAGAAAGATTAATTGCGAAAGTCCACTAACTGCCCCACCCGAAAAAAAATTCGGGCGGCGCGGTACGGTCACTGGACTTGCGCAATTCGTCTTTCTTGCGCCATGTGAGATAGTGATCATAGTCTGAGCTGAGCATACATGTATAGAAAATAGAACCTAGAACTTAGAAAATAGGACCTACACCAGTGGCGCAGGGACCGGGGAACAGAGGGGGCACGTGCCCTGGGCGCCACCCTGAGGGGGCGCCGAATTGACCAATTCAGCGTCAATTATACGCCCCTCCAGCGATGAAAGTCAAAATTTTCACGCGCTTCGCGCTCATTTCACCACAAAATCATTTGAAAGATAAGTTTAAGACCGATATTCAACTTCATTATCACCAAAATTAATGCGTGATTGGTCCTGTTTGTGCAAATTTTCGCGTGCTCCGCATCAAGAATTTGGAAGGGGTGCCACAACCCCTAGCTACGCCACTGTCCTACACGTTGGACTATGCACATCCTTGGCTAGGGGCACCCGCTCTACTTTCGCCCCGGGCACCCTGGCCCAAAGTTACACCACTGCAACCATTTGCATGATAACATTTAAGCCCCACATATTATGTGTGGGCCAAACATTTAGTAATGATCTATGCCCTATTCCTTTTCAATGCATTAGTCATAATAACAATGGTCTTACCTCAGCCAAAACTAGATACATCTCTTGTTGTGCCAGTCGACGACCTATATGGGTGAAATAATTACAGATATATTAAC
The DNA here is from genome assembly GCF_039555335.1 of Amphiura filiformis. Lineage (NCBI taxonomy): Eukaryota > Metazoa > Echinodermata > Ophiuroidea > Amphilepidida > Amphiuridae > Amphiura > Amphiura filiformis. The sequence goes on from NC_092629.1 coordinate 87,939,137, forward strand.
ACTGGTGGCATAGGCGTATATATCCGGGGATATTGGGGGGATAATGGGGATGGTCCATACAATCATTCAAAATGTTGACGCCTCTATGTGGGTGTCTGACCAATCTAACTTCATTCATTGTTTGATCATTTGCATAAACACTCAGAACGGTAGTCAGTGGATGGCTATTGTTGTACAAGACCCACTCAATAGTATTATTAGGCATTGGAAACGATCGAATTCTGTGTTGAAATTAGCAAAAAGTTGAGTTACACCTTTCACTTCATAATTCATTTTCTCGGTCACATGTAAAGCAATAATTTTGGATGTTTCAATCCAATTCACCACACTGATCCCTCTCGGCCTGGTCACTATTATTCAAGAAAACTTACCGATGCACATCCGGGTTCCATGGCCAAAGGGCATGGATGCAAAAGGGTGATATGTCTTGTCATGCCCGTGCTCAAGCCATCGTTCTGGGTGGAATTCCTCTGCATCGTCAAACACATCCTCTCTACGGCACGCCGAGTAGAAATTTGTTTGAATTTGTGTCTAAGGAAAGAAAGAAGAAAAAATATATAAAACGCAACATTGGAAATTTTACAAATAAAATGCCCTATTTAGCCATTTGTCGTTTCGTATTATCCCACAACCACTCATCCTCACTCATCCGATTGTTGTGGTTAACATAAATAAGTTTTTTTATCAATCTCATTTGCATAATTTCGTCTAAATTTACATATTTAGTGTTTCTACAAATAAAATGCCTTTTTTAGCCATTTGTCGTTTCGCATTATTTCAAGTTTGAAAATACATTTATCTGCAAATCTATGAAAAGCATTTTAACGATTTTTGTTTACTTTTTGAAAACGACGCATTTGTATTAATTAATAATGGAAATTACGCAATTTCTGAAAATACCCGCACCATTGCGCGAAACGAAACGCACTTTTTGAACATTTCTTTTCATAGAATTGTCAAAAGCATTCTAAAGTATGTCTATACCAAACTTTGAAGTCTTTAATGTTTTCAGAAGGTACTCAAACACTGCGCGATGCGATAACCTTGAAAAATTGAATATGGCCGCAGTTACCATGGCAACGGAAGTGACGACGCAAATAAAAACTAAATAAAATGAATCGCAATGTCAGTATACATAACCTGGCCAAATATGAAGTTGATTGAGTGTTCACTTTGAAAAAGCACCCTTGGCAGATAAGCCCATCCCCTTAAATTGGTGGGTTGTAGAAAACTCCTAGACAAATTTCCCAATTCCGATGTTTAAGCAGAACAATAGATTTGACAAGGCTAATAACCAGATAACATGGCGATATTGGTCCAATGGTGGCCCGATATATTCAATAATGGCCTAATATCATTTGCTCATGGGCCCAAGATTGGTCCAAGATTGGGCTTGGGCTAAATATTGGGCCTATATTGGACCAATATAGGCTGCCAGTATGAAGATTACCGATGGTAAGCCAAGATTGATATAAAATTGGATCGATTGAGCCCATATTTATTGGTCGAGCTTTGAGTTTTAAAATATTGGACAAGACGTAGTCGAGTCCAATATTTAAAAACTCATAGCGAGACCAATAAATATTGGGCGTAAAGCATCCAATTTTATCATTATGTTTTGGATCCAATATTTTCACACACTTGGACTCATCAAAACATAATAATGGCCCAATATGGGCAGCAAAATAATGCCGATGCCAAGATTGGCGTTCGAAAACCAACTTGGGGCAAATTATATATGCATGTTATAGAAAGACAACAACATAAAAAGGCCCTGTGAAAACTTGATGTATAGCAGTAAAATAATAATGCAAGACCGCATAACAAGTTACTGGAAATGCCCTTCTATATCAGTCACGAATGGTACCAAAAATGAAGGTGGAATCTCCTTCTGGAATGACTTACCCCTTTTGGTATATTGTATCCTCCAATAACGACATCTTCTTCAAGAATCCTTGCCGTTGCTATTGTAATTGGATATAATCTGAAAATGGACATACATGTATTTGATTTCAATAACTGGAAGTAAACGAGATAATGTTGACCTGAAATTCATAAGGCTACAAGTGTGCCTCTAAATGATATGCAACACTGTTCGTGTTTTCAGCAACTTCAGGCAATTTTAAGAAAATGTTAAACTTTGAGTAACTCTATACTATTTTGACAATTTTTGACAACTTTGGGCAATTTTCCCTGTTTTCTTCTCTTGCTATTTGATTGTTTATTCCTACTTTTTGTTTCATATTTATTTGCGCAATTTGGATATTTGGTTCCTCTTCTTTCTTATGACTGACTTGCACTGAATCACACAGCAAGATGCTTTCACGTTGGAGCCACATCTCATAATCGTTTACTTGTTTCTAAAACTACCATCATGAGAAAAACAAGCTTGACTGATAATGCTACTCAGAAAGATCTTACTCGGAAAGAAAGCTCTTTCGGGCTAGGTACATAAGGGCACGATGGCGCAGCGGTACGGGCTCTGTCTTGCAATCGGTGAATTGCGAGTTCGAGCCCTGGCGGTGCCACCGTATTGTGCTCTTGGGCAAAGCACTTTACCTTACTTGTCTTTCTCCACCCAGGGGGTGTAATGGGAAGCTGTTATGAATATTGTCCATTGAGCGCCGCCCAAACGTATGAGTATACTTTGGGCATTGTATGGTAGCTGGCATATTCTAACGACAGCGGAATTAATGTAAAGCGTTTTGGTACATGTACACATGTGAAAGGCGCTGTATAAATACCAACATTTAACTAAATTACTGAGCTAAATACCTCTGCGTTTCCTTAACGACTGCTTTCAGATATGGCATGTTATCGAGTTGTTCCCGTACTGGAGTAGTGCCAGCTGGTATTACACGTTGTACTTCTTCGTACAGTCTTTCTTGTGCATTCGGGTTCTTAGAGAGCAAATGGATACCCCATGTTGTCGTATAAGCTGTCTAAAGGTTTCAAAAGATATTCAAATAGACAAAGGTTATAATTGATCTATCCTATGTGTGTCATATACTCTGGCTATACAACAACCCAATTGATGTAGTCACCTGTGAGGTGAAAAAGCAAACATTGTCTAAGACAGTGCTAACAATCGTATTAGCATCTCCAACTTGACAGTCCGCTCCGACCGCCTGCCCAGGAAACACTGCCGGACCAGACAGCATGTTGCCTGGACAGGCAACACAGGCCTTTGTAACTCTTCCGAATTTGGCAGACTAAAAACGCCCAACACTATTAAAGCCCTAAATTATTAATGATGACTTTATTAAAGATCGGGAGAAACTTTACTTTCACGCACATGAGCAACATCTAATTTGAGAATTTTTATTAGGCCAAAAACAAATCCACCTGGAGCATAATAATTAAGATAACAAAACAATTTGTAACGGTTTTTTGACAATTTGATTTGAATGCAAATCACCTACAAATAAATAATATTGAGGGAAAATGCCACTGATTGTATATTTATTGATAATATTATACATTTGACTTTAATACTTCTTTACTCTAAACCAAGAAACATTGTTCTGTGAAAGGATACTCTATTTGAAACAGAGCGTTACCCTTTGGGATACAATATATATGCCTGCGCAGGCAACATGCTACCTGGTACATGGTGTGGTCAGGTAGTCAGATCCGCGGACCGGGCTACTTGATGACAAGTATACTTACAGTATCTACAGATGCACCGAGGACTTCTCCAACCACACTGTATATTTCATCCGGAGTTAATTTGTCTTGTTTCACCAGGAAGGCGACAAATGTGCCATCGTCAAGATCCTCCGCCCGGACTGCTTTTCGGGCAATAGAACCCATTTTTTCGTCCAAATATTGTTTGGCTGATATTGAAGAAATAAGAGGAAGTTAGTAAAGTATTTATTTATATTTCTGGTTTTTTTTTCATCACCAGATCACATTACGTGTATTAGATTTAACCAAGATGAGACTCGATAATGTACATCTTGTATGATATGTATATTATTATGTGACCTGCTACCACGAAATGAGCGTAAAGTCATAAGTTGGTAGTTTCGAGACATCCTGGCTGCTGAGTTGTTGTTCTTTGTTTGCCGCGCACCTGCACAAACCAGCAGTATGCAATTCGTGAATGGCCCATTGTGACCCCATTCACAAATCACATACAGACATACTATTGGCTTGAACAGGTGCGTGTGAAACAAAGAAGACCAACGCAACAGCCAGGATGTCTCGAAACTACCAACTTGCGACTTTACGCTCATTTCGTGGTAGCAGTTCACATATGTGATGATGTGCAGAATTCTATATTTATTTGCATGTTTTACTGCATGGACTGGTCGCTAAGTAATGATGACCTGAAGGAGAAACCAGTTGGTTCTTTGGGTACGTATAGGGGTGGGGTGGTGGTGGGCGGGCAGATTCAGGTAGCAATATACCAGGCTCTTAGGTTCGAATTCCGCCCGGAGGAATTCGGTCTCAAATGCTTTAGGAAGGGTGCTTTTTCAAACTGTTCCCCAAAAATCTGGAAAAAGTGCTATTAGCGTTAATTATTGTTATTTGTTTAATTACAGAGGCCACTCCACTTCGGATACAAGCTTCGCAGGGAATTGTCAAGGTAGAAATATATTATCCATTAAAATATGTTTTGTCTATCGTCGTATTAAAAGATGAAGACGGGTTGTCTGTGACGAACTAGTTGAGTAGGAAGGCCTCTTTAAGTATTTGTTTTAAAACCATTACTTAGAATATTTTTGGGTCTGTTGTTTATCATATTTTGTATTAGGCTATCTATCGCACATCCCAACCATCCCAAAAATCACAAAAACACTCACAAAGATGCAACACTTGATCCCAGGCTTTGTTTGTCTGATGGAGCGGATTCACACTTGCTGGTATGTACTTAAAGACGGATTCTGGTAACATTAAGAGGTAAAATGACTTGAATGTCAGCACACGAAGCTGGTCAAAGAAAAGCTGGTTCTCTGGTTTCAATACTTTCTCTTTGAGCAGGTGCAAATCACAATCAAATAAGAACTTAGCTGAAGCTGAAATAACACAAAGTTATGATTTGATGTTAAACTTGGCATTGAACATGTTGAAATTGGACAGCTCTTATTGAAAAGTGAGGTTTTTGGGAACTAATCACACTGACCATTTAAATACTTGTAAACTTTAATCTGCTTTGACACAGCTTATACCTATTAGGATCAGGATTGAGGACGCCGGGCAAGAGCGCCATTGATCATTTCAGCAGTATTTCATGTTTTGACAAGTTTTTTTTTTCCCATGATGCAGTGCAGTGGATTGTAGAGCTTTTACTGGCAGGGATAGACATTTTATTCAGAACACGTAGGATAAAATTTTGATCTCTCGTCGTCGGCAACAAATCCTTGCATATCCATAAGTTCAATCAGTTGTTGGTACGTGGTGATTGGCCAATTTTAAAGCCATCGTATTATATCACTCTCAACTGAACATGCTGAATATAACCAGAGATGTCTGGAAACGCCAGCTACTCGTCCTTATACCACCAGCAACACTTTCTTATCGCTTCGCGCGCGGTCAACTGCTTATCACCGGCTATAGTCAATAATTTGGCCCCTCGATGCAGTGACGTGACTGACGTCAGTGCGTGCTCCAGTGAGCGCAGTATTAAAATGCGTGCGTTGACCCGCGCGAAGTAACGTGCGACAAAGTGTTGACGTCACTGCCTCGAGAAAGCTAAATGGACTATAGACGAATCCAACGAGCCAAGTGATGGTAAGAATTATACCATAATTACTGGGGTCCATCCACACCCGCTTAGAAATCAATCTTGATTGTATTGCGTTGTAAACTTTCATCATTCTTTTGTGTTTACGTGTAACACGGTTGATGAAATGCAGTTTAAAATACCCACCAAACCTACATTATTTCACATTTTCAGTTGGACGGACCCCATCTCTGTCTGTCATTGAGGTGTAGGAATGCGCGAAATTGAATTTGTCTATTGTTTTGTTTCTACTAAAACTTCAGTACATTCCTAATATTATTTCTTACATTCCATGGCCCATTTGTACAATTCCGTCTCTATATCAGGTACGATATTATCCGCACGTCGGACATCCCTGACTTTATCGATGAATTCGAGGGCAATGTTGTGCATATTACCGACGTGTCGAGCCACAATGTTGGGTCTCAGGATGCCTTTACTTACTGCCGATCGTAATTTGTGCCACTCTTCTCCATCGCTGTAGAAAGAAAACATGATATAATTTAGACTCACAACTAAAACAATTATATATACTAAGATGAACTAAGATACTAAGATTCCAAGAGGACTAAAATTGGCTTGTTTTCATTTCACCGTTCTTGCTCCTCTGATTTGTGCGTAATTTTCTACCAAAATGATGATGATGATGATGAAGATGATGATGATGATGATGATGATGATGATGATGATCATTTCAATGATGCAGATGATGATGATAACTTTCCTCACCTGGTTAGCAAGCCGGGTGCATGATTAGATTCGTGCCTATGGTCTACCCAAGGCTGAGGTACTGGTCGTCGCGGTATTTACCAACATGACGAAACGCTGTTTCAATATCTTTTGGGTCTGATAATACCACCATCCAACCACCACTATATCTTTGCCTGTTTAATAAAAATTTAAATATTCAAATAAAAAGGTAATATTAAAAAAAACTTTTATCATGATTATATAGCTAACTTATGATTATCGGCAACTAAATATGCTTCTGCCCACAAATTACATAACACAACAACGCCACTTGCTAAAGCATAATGTCTATATGGGGTATTCACAGACTTTGGGTGAAAGGTCATTATAAGGAGTATGTTCTGGTCCAAGAAGAATACTTCTTCTCACATAAACATAACACATTAAATAGTACAGTGACACCACTTGCACATACATTAACAATTCGTTGTAGAAGTGTTGATATAACAGGTTTCTTTACCATAATGATAAGCTCTGATATGTGAAAACAATTTTTGAAAGTATTGTCCCGGGGTATTGTCCTGCACTAGATATACGCGTAACCCTGCATCGGGCCCTTTAAAAGAAAAACACAGGCCTGAAGAGATCTTACCTATATATGGAGCCTAGTTCCTTTCCTGTATAACTTTGATACTCGTGTGGTTTGGAAAATGCACCATGTTTCAATGCATGAACCAACGGAGCTACGGCTCCCATGAAACCGTCACTGTAGCCTCCCGGCATCGGTAGCTCTTCAAAGTCCTTCACAGAACCATCATGGGTATGTAAAGTGTCCTCGATGGGAGCGGTGGTAGCTGCTGCTGCTGCCGAACTTTTGCTTCGTGAAGATGTAAAAGGACATTGTCCTTGTTGGGTGCTCGAATGGCGACGACAATTGGTAGGTATTGTATTATGGCCTGGAAATACACATGAAAACACGGTTCACAATTGAATATATGAATACAAAAGCCACCCAAGTCCATACTTTGGCCAAATTGAGTTAAGCATGGGAAAGTGTTGCTATACATAGGCCTGTCATATGTTTGAAAGAACAACTCAAATTCATCCTCTGTGTCTATTGAGCATGTTTAAAAATAGCATGTATGAAAGAATCAACCCAAGTCCATGATTTGAGTCTTGTAACACATTGATTGAAATACAGTATGTATAAAAGTCCACTTGTAACATCTTCATTGCTGGAGAGTGACTTTTGAAGAAAAAAGGGTTTAATCAAGGAAAGTGTGTGGTTTATATTACATGGCAGAATGCTTATCAACATTATACATAACTGTGTGCTAATTTTGTATTATCTTACTAGTGGTAATATCATTCCAACATTATTGTCTTTGTATATGATTCAAAAAACCACCCAAGTCCAGAATTTAAAATGAACCCCACGAAGTCCCTGAAATGCTAATCGTCATACCTAATACAGTTTAACCCACCCATTGCAATTGCACGTACAACTTACCATATTGACCAGGTAAATCTAACTGAAGGAATTAAAATGATACACAGGTTCTTTTCTCAAAATCACTTCCCATGGACTTGGGTGGGTTTTGGATTCATGTATTCAATTAACTTGCACTCGATATGACTTCTTCTGCAACCCTTTTGTTTTGCCTCATGTTTATTTATTGTGCTTGTGCCTGGACCCCAAGTCATTTTGATAGATTTGAGAAAATTCGGAGGAAATAACATGTCCGATAAAGATTTTTCCGAAGTTAATGATCGGCCTTCATAATTAATACTTATTGACAAAACTTAAAGATCTGTGTTTTTAAGTTTCAAAGACTGGTTTTCAGTGGAGTATTTCAGAAAATTCTAGGTTTTTGCACCCACCTGCCTAATATTTTTTCTTTCATATTTTTTCTTCCAATTCCATGCTCAATATTGGACTTGTCTGGCCATGTGCCAAAAGTTATGAATAAATAAAGCAATTAATAAATACCGGCTATATACTTAATTTTATTCTGCAACCATAATGGGCCGCTAACCTTTAGGGTTAGGGTGTTGTGCATTACTGCTCATTATGGTTGCAAAAAAAATATATACGCATATCTCGGCTATACCCCCCCCCCCCAACACCCCCACCCCAAAAAAAAAAAGGGGTACCAGAAAACGATGCATTTGTACTATAGCTCTCTATTATAAAGATATCATAAATAAAATTAAATAAATAAATAAAACATTCACGGGGTAACAACATTCCTCGTATAATCGTGGCCAGTCGCTACAATAATAACTTCTTTGCTCGTCAGTTTTACATTTTTATAATCAACGAGTTGTTCTTTTTTTTTTATCTGTTTCACTTTTTAATGTGCACTTTATGTCATCAACGTTCCCCGATCGCCCCCAAATGACCGGGTAATAAATATTAATATGCAAACCTGGCAAGATAAATATATGTACATGTATGATTACTCCTCTTTTCGCCAAACGACAAGTGTTTCTGGAATGCTGCTAAAATAAGAAAAATTTTAATGCTAATTTATTACACATTCTAGGGAAGCGTGGTTACCTTTTTTTAATAGCCGAGTGAGAGGGTTTTCAATGAAATATTTTTGTGTCAAAATTGAAGCATCGTATGTATAAAAGTATATATGAATATTTACACATCATATATAACGATTCGTGATACCCAATTGTGGCACATTTTGATGTCGTTTAAGAAGCAGAGAATTTTATTTCAATTTTATATACGCCAAAATATTTTTTTAATTGAGCAAGAATAAGGATAGAAAAAAACGTTGAAAATTCTATGTAAAAATTACATTAGACCCCGCCAAAGATTACTGTTTCCTTTTTATGGTAATCTAATCTTTTATTTCCTGAAAAAAAATTGAGGTCTAATGTGGAATTTTTATATAAATGATAAAAACATCGAACGTGTATACAAGAAAAATGGTAGGATCCACTATAGTATTATACTGACACACATGTATATACGATGTACGAGCGCACATGTCCGGCGAGTCAAAATCGATATAATGTATTGTCTATGTAGAGGCCCATTTATTGGGGGATTTCTGTATATAGAACACGCAGTTAACAACAATTGAGCGCTATTAATACACATTAATGTTTTTATGCAAATAAAATTCCAAAATATGGTACATTTTCTGCCTTTGCTTGTCACGTGGTAGGCCTATGTTGATGTTGCGATTATGTTCAAATAAGTTTCAAATGGATACCAACAAGACAAGTGGCCGAGCGGTCTAAAGCGCTAGGCTCATAGAGTATCCAAAGCGGTGCGCCGTGAGTTCGAACCCCGCCTCTGCCAAATTTAATTTTACTTTTTTTAAATTTCATATTGGGGGAATGTGACTGGGAGAATTTATGTATGGCATGGAGTGGTGTGATGTATGATCATACACTATGGACCACAATTGTCTCGTTCAAATGGCATAGTTCAATAACCTCAATTAAACACTCAGAGTGTAAAACATATGGAAAGGTTTGGCTACATAAACGATTCTCTTATAAACCATCTATTCACAATTTCCACCTCGATACACCTGAGCATACAATTCCTTTCAAGCTAGCAGTGAATTGTCTCAACACAATCTTTAATTACACTACACGGTTGAGTGCTTAGCATCATAGAGCTGTGTGAGATTCTACCTGGAAAATAGGCCTCTGTGATTGGTTTTTCTCAAAACCTCTAATGTTCCCTTCATCCAATCAGAAATTGTTTTATATCGAACGAAAGCTAACATTTAGTCCCCCTAAAAACACTCTTTTACATAAGATCAACAGATAACGTTAAGATAATATTTTAAATGATTATAGCAAGGCGAATGTGGTAAATCTGTCGAAAACGACCTTTCCAAACACGATTTTTGACCAAAATGTAGGTTTTAAAAGTCAAAACCTCAAGTGTTCCTTACAATATTTGTCAAATTTTATGTCATTAAATGAAAGAGCACACTTATATTGTCCATAATTTTTTTTATACGAACGTCATGAGAATGAGCAATTTAAATATTGTGCAAAAAGTTTCTATTTTCGCCGGTTTTGTCATACGGTTGTAAATTCAATGAACTATGAATTTGCTAAAGAGCGCTTACAAATTGATATGTTTGACTTCAAGTTGCAGAGTATGAGTTTTTGTACCTAAAAGGTCATTCAATGAATGTACAAATGTATTTGGGTTAAAGAACTGTGCTCTGATAAATGAGCATATTGTGGCTCCTAGTGACAATGGTCATTACCTGTCTTTGGTCCTTCTTTGTGGAATTCCCAATGACAGTGCATGTTGAAAGGTCCACATATAGTTACGTCAAAATACTCAATTTGGTGACCACTCTCTGGCTAGTAAGGTTTGACAATTGATTCGACTTCTATGGACCATTTAGAAACAAAATAGCCTCCATGTCCATCGCGAAAATCCCGGCATTTTTCGCTAGAGGCCAAAATCCAAAATGGCCGCCGCCACCATTTTGAAAATGTAAGTTTTGAACCAGAGAACCTATAATCATGCACAAAGACACTTTTTCGGATATGTCGAGTACAAAGATTCCGATTCTGACATTAGTTTGACATTACGGCATCATTTTCACCCAGAAATCCAAGATGGTGGCCGGCACCATCTTGAAAAATTTAGTTTTGAACCAGAGGAACTAAAATCGTGTACAAAGACACTTTTTTGCATTAGTCGACCACAAGGATTTTGAATCTGACATTACTTTGACATTACGACCTCATTTTTACCCAGAAATCCAAGATGGCGGCCGCGGACGCCATCTTGAAAAAAATAAGTTTTGAACCATAGTATCAAAAATCATGTACAAGACACTTTTTCGGGTAAGTCGATCTCAAGAAATCCGAATCTGACATTAATTTGACGTTATAACATAATTTTTGCCCAGAAATCCAAGATGGCCCCTATTTGGTAGAGCGTAAATGTGATTTTTGAATGAGAGCAGAAGCATAAGTGTGTCATTTCCGCCTTATCTGGGGTTCGTGTCCCTTATATGGTATTTAAACTGTCTTAACTTGGGTTTACATCCCTTATTTACGGATAAGGCACCTTATCTTCCATAGAATCGTCAAACCTTACTAGCCAGAGAGTGGTCACCAAATTGAGTTTTTTGACTTAACTACAAGGATAAGTAAGTATGAAATAAAATAATATAAAATATATTCTTTTTCTTTTTCCGTTCATATTTATAGAATGTACAAAGTCCAGTCATTAAAGAGAGTAAACATGGTAAAATGGTAAAATATTCAAGCCAACGGTCCAAACCCGTTTTTTTATATTATAAGTAAAGTGCTTATACTGGTTAAAGTGCATGTTTATACGTGATTGATACAGCTGCTGTTGACGTTTCCAAACACCATCAACTGACCAATATTACGCCCATTTTTAATGGTATATTTATTTTACTCTTTTTGATGCCTCTTTTTGGCTAAATTAACACTAGAACTAAGGGATTTTTGATCCGTCATAAAAAAAACCGCACGCGTTTACGCCCATACGAACTAAGCTAATCGTAGTTCCATCCTTTTAGTGAGAGTTTCAAGAGTTACTGACTTTTTACTTGTTGTTTACATTTTTGTAGAATTTTAGCCGAAAATCAATTTTGCCTATACATTTGTACATAACCAGAATTTCCCAAATTTACATGGATGCCCTCAGATTATGACGTCATAACGACATTGTTTGGGGATGTTTGTACTTATTTTGGTATCATTGGATAGAGGAGACGCAAAGCTATACATTGGTAATGGTACCAACGATAACGGTATTAATTGAAAATTCGAAATCCGTGTTACAAAATATGGCTTAGTAGTTCTAGGATTAAGGGGTACTACACCTGTGGTAAATTGTGACTATTTTTTTTTTCTCAAAACTAATAACACACTGGTAACAAAAGTTATGTATATTATTGGGCAAGGATTCCAATTACTACACTGAAATTTCAGCGACTTACGACAAGCGGTTCAGTATATATGATAGGAAATGAGGTACATCCTAGCGGTACCTTATTTCTTATCATAAATAACGAACCGCTTGTCTTGGGTCACTGAAATGCCAGTGTAGTAATTGGATTCCTTGCCCCTACAATATACATAACTTTTGTTACCAGTGTGTTATTAGTTTTGAGAAAAATGCAAAAATAGACACAAATTTATCGAGGGGTGTAGTACCCCTTAAATCAATACAATGCGATTTCCATAAAGAATAGACTCTTATTTGTTTTCCACAAAATGTTATTTTTCATTATTTTTTTTTAGTCTATGTCCCCTTTTAATTTCGAGTTATTTCATTCCAGAGGCTATAATTATCGCCCGGCAGAGGCGGGGTTCGAACTCACGGCGCACCGCTTTGGATACTCTGTGAGCCTAGCGCCTTAGACCGCTCGGCCACTTGTCTTGTTGGTATCCATTTGAAACTTATTTGAACATATAATATAAACTTCAACATAGGCCTACCACGTGATAAGCAAAGGCAGAAAATGTACCATATTTTGGAATTTTATTTGCCTAAATACATTAATTTGTGTTAATGGCGCTCAGTTGTTGTTAACTGCGTGTTCTACATACAGAAATCCACCAATAAATGGGCCTCTACATGGACAATACATTATATCGATTTTGACTCGACGCACACGTGCGCTCGTACATCGTATATACATGTGTGTCAGTATAATACTATAGTGGATCCTACCATTTTTCTTGTATACACGTTCGATGTTTTTATCATTTACATACAAATTCCACATTAGACCTCGAATTGTTTTTCAGGAAATAAAAGATTAGATTACCATAAAAACGAAACAGTAATCTTTGGCGGGGTCTAATGTAATTTTTCTTGCTCAATTAAAAAATATTTTGGCGTATATAAAATTGAAATAAAATTCTTTGCTTCTTAAATGACATCAAATGTGCCACAATTGGGTATCACGAATCGTTATATATGATGTGCAATAAATATTCATATTCTTTTATACATAGGATGCTTAAATTTTGACACACAAAAAATATTTCATTGAAAACCCTCTCACTCGGCTATTTAAAAAAAGGTAACCACGCTTCCCTAAAATGTGCAATAAATTAGCATTAAAAGTTTTCTTATTTTAGCAGCATTCCAGAAACACTTGTCATTTGGCGAAAAGAGGAGTACATTAATATATAATTTTTATATAATTATCTAGATCTATATTCTTGTCGTTTTATAAAAATGTTCGTACATAGGGTACCGTCCGCGGTAAATAAATAAAGGTATAGTTTGTTAACCCCTAATGAAGGAACTTGTAATCCATTTAAGTTACATTACACATTAGTTACTGTGCAGTGTCAAACTGCACAGTGGAATAACCGGAAGGGGCCACAAAAATAAATTGTTATCATTAAAAAGTCTTTTTTTTTTCTATGTAGAGTCCACATTCTTATCTTTTTATAAAATGTTCGTACATAGTGCACTACGTGACTCGGTGGTAGATAAATAAAAGTATAGTTTGTTAACCCCTAATGAACAAACTTTTAATCCATTTAAAGGGTGGGTACATGTATGAACGTTTCTGAATACGAAGAATGTCCTTCTGATATCAAATAATTTTGATTTTTTGAAATTCGCAATGTAATGGTCAATTCCAGCCAAAGCGGACAAAATTCTCTCTGGGGCCATTTTGAAAATGTTTTCCTTTTCAATTCTAGACTTATCAAATGAGACGATCATATCTAGTGAATCATCAGGTGGAAGTGCCATCGGATTGAAAAATGAATTTTCTTGCTAGACAAAATAAAGTGTTAAATGCGCATATGCATGTTACCCACGAATTCAAGCCTTTTTCACCTGTTGTACGCCATAAAATTTCACTTTCTTTAATATCTTTCAATATTTTATGTGTGACTCATATACACTAGAAATCGGTGAAGACTTTGAACGTAAAATAGAATTTTATTACATATATCTACAAAGAAATATTTTGGTTATTACAAATTTTAAGAAAGAACCAGGTGTACAGTTAAGATTGTGTCAATTCTTCGAACTCTTTCCAAAGTGGCTGTCATTTAACATTACTGTATTATTTCGAAAGATTAGAATAAATGCTTCATATAAATATAAAGTTAGATTTTGTATCTCGTCGCAGGATGAGGATCTCGGATGGATTCGTGGGTAACAGCGTCTGGAAAATAGCAATTCCTATTAATTTTTTAAATAAAATAAAAATACTTTTCCGTATGTCAATAATTCAGGCTGCAATGGCACTAAAATGAATTTTAATCAAAATACAAACTACATGGAATATTTAGAATGGATCATAATGGCATTTTGGGTATAAAAATTTTGAGAATAATGAAGTTGCCAAATTCAAATAGACAGAGCAAACAGTTTTATATTATTATTTTAGTAAAAGCATTCCATATTTTCATGCAGCAATATTCTATTAAATCGTGTTTGACAGTTCCTATGAACTAAAACACTATCAATACATTGTTACAAGAGGATGCTATTAAACAGGACTGTTTTGGAACCTATTTCGCATGTTTTCAAAATGTTAAGATGCATAAGAAACATATAATTTACGAGTAAATCCTTGGATTCGTGGGTAACGCCGAATTCGTGGGTAAAGCTACACTACGCAAAAAAAGTTTCTTTATGGTTAGGAAATTTGCCCACTATTAAAATCTAGCGACCAATTTTGTACGTTTGCTAAATAATCGCATGCGGGAGTTTGTCCTGCGCATTTTGACACCTCAATCACTACTCTACGACACTCCTGAGAAAAGATATGAATGTTTAAGTAACACGAGGTCGAAAAATGAAAATTGCAAAAAGGCCTATTCAAGTTTTCAGCATAAAAGAACACAAAAAACAACAAACATGCAGATAACATTTTTGTTTATTGCTGAGCACATTTCAGGCATCATACTGCCGCTTCCAACTTCACTTGAGATTAATCTCTTTCTTTACCAGTCTTTCAATACTTTGTGTGTCCACCATTGGCTTCCCTTACAGCAGCCACGTGGCGTCTCATGATCCTAATGAGGCGTCGAATGTTACCTTGCTCAACCCCGTTCAACTCGTTGATAACAATGCGACGCAATCCCACCAAAGTTGTATCTGCCTTTATCTTCTTGTTGACTCGTCTCTTGTGCTGATCCCAAAGGTTCTCCAAGGGGTTAAGATCAGGGCTTCAGGAGGGCCACTCAAGTGTCTCAATTCCTTCTGCTTCCATGAATGCAGCTGTAATCATGACCTGTTTTGAATCCCTTTTCCAAATCCATCTCTCAAAACGTAAATGTCTTAGTACCCACTCACCTTTGTCTTTGATCATTCATCTGCACAATAAGCAAAGGATTATCTAACATTCATCAATTAAATGCTTTAAATTAAAATTGAAAAGGCGGGAATAATGAAACCGTCTTGGATCTGTGAATCAGCTCTAAAACCATTGAATAGGCTTCTTTGCAATTTTCATTTGTCGACCTCGTATTACTTAAACATTCATATCTTTTCTCAGGAGTGTCGTAGGGTAGTGATTGAGGTGTCAAAATGCGCAGGACAATCTCCCGCATGCGATTATTTAGCAAACGTACAAAATTGGTCGCTAGAATTTAATAGTGGGCAAATTTCCTAACCATAAAGAAACTTTTTTTGCGTAGTTTATAAGTACTATAGTACCGTGGGGTTTGCGTTTCTTAGGTGCATAAACTGTAAGTACTGTAAAAATTATAGCATACCCATGGCTTGAATATGTGCTGATTTAAACTTAAAATAAACAATCTCCTTGTTTTTCAAGGTTAGCATCTATTCGGGATTCGTGGGTAACAAAAGTTTAAACCGTCGTAGATTCTTTTGTAAAGCGGTGAACGTATTTTTACGATTTACAATTTTAAGCGCTTGTCAAACTAAATTCAGTGTCCAAAGTCATTAAATGTTAATTTAAGTTATGGCAATTATATTTGCTGGACTCGTGGGTAACAGTTGATACGTGGGTAACGTCAAATTTGATTTTATGGAATTTTATGGGTAAAACGTATTTGCATAAAATAATCACTTGGACCTCAGAATTATAGAACGAAACTTCGTTTCATGATATAGTAATTTATGGCATATTCACTTAACATTTTTCAGAACGATCATTTTATTTTTGATACGCGGGTAACAAAATTATTAGCCAAATTGACTTAATGGCCTCTAGAGTCCACAAACTTTGGTGGAATTCAATCGTTTTACATATGATGAGAGATCATACAAACGTCTTTCTAACGGTAATAATTTCATTTTGATTGAAGGACATTCAATGACATATATGGTGCTTTATCTTTGGATTCGTGGGTAACGTCAATTCATTTAAGCCATCATAACTTGTCCCCTGGTATGACTTGCTAGTAAAGGCCTGTATGCACAAAGAGAGCACATTGGACGTGACATGATATGCTCCATCAATAACGGGATTTCCTTTATTAATGACATTTTAAAGTGGAAAGTTAACATAGAGAGAATTTTGTCCCACTTTCGCTGGAATTGACCAATACACATTTTATGGCAAATGATAAAAAAATGATATTTTTGATATTTAACAGTACTCGAAGTAAACTTTATAAATCTGATGATTTATACTTAAAGTGTATGTAGGTGGGATGAAAAGCCGACTATCAATTGAAAAATTTGACCTTTCGTATTGAAGATATGGATTTTTTTCCCAAAACACCAAAAAATTAGGTCTTTTGGGAAAAATCCATATCTTCAATATGAAAGGTCAAATTTTCAATTGATCGTCGGCTTTTCCTCCCAGCTACATACACTTTAAGAATATGTCATTAGATTTATAAAATTTACTTCGAGGACTGTTATATATCAAACATGTGAAAAATATCAAATTTTAATAATTTGTCATAAAATTTGTATTATATCGTGAATATCAAAAAATGAAAGTTATTTGATATCAGAAATTATGTGATATTCATTAAACAATCGTTTGGTATAAAACTAGAGCGATAACCGCACCATAGCTGAACCATGTGGCTTCGGCAGTATATTGTGGTAGGCCTATACCACTGTCACCCGGAGTCTGTAATGGACATAATCTCAAAATGCTACGAAGGTATGACTGGCCGATTCATTACCGTTTTAATATACCTTGGTCGTGGAAAGCTGGCATTTTGAAAACTTGAATTTTGACCTCTGTATGACCCACTTAATGACCTTAAATGAATTTTAAAATATTTAAAACATGTTAAGAATGTCATAAGGATCATTGCATTTAAATTTCAGCTCAATTGAAGCATTTTGAAAACTTGACCTTTGACCCCTTTATTGCCCCTTAATGACCTTAAATGAATTTAAAAATATTTTCAACATGTTTAGAATGTCATAAGGATCATTGCGTTTAAATTTCGGCTCAATCGGAGCATTTTGGAAAACTTGACCTTTGACCCCTTTATGACCCCTTAATGACCTTAAATAAATTTTAAAATGTTTTAAACATGTTTAGAATGTCATAAGGATCATTGCATTTAAAGTTAAGCTCAATCTGAGCATTTTCGGTTAAAATGACCTTTTTTGACCCCTGGATGACCTCTGACGTTTGGAAATATTTTTATTATATTCATTATGTTTTCCTCTTTCATATGACACCACTCATGGGGTCATACCTTCGTGGCATTTAGAGATATGTCCATTTCAGACCAAAAGGTTGCCGAGTAAGGAAGGAAGGAAGTAACAAAGACTACTAGGCTGACCATTTCATGGTTCAGCAATAATAGAAACCATTCCTAGAGGTATCGAATCATCCATTTTAGTGCAGAGATCATCATAATTAGCCTATTACACCACTGAGCATTTTCAGTTATAGTTTCATTGTTAAGGTTAATTTCGTGATCATTTCCCTATCGGGGGGAACTTAACTTTAGAAGTGACGGTAGTATGTGCCTGTCATTGGGACCCTTTTTTTAAAGTCGAATATCATGATATGATGACATGGGCCCATACCTGGCAGCCACGCCACGTTGTTACGGATAATCGATCAGCAACTCTATTCAATTGGTTTAAACGAGGCGCCTAAATTAAGGTGGGCGGTAAATAACTGTACATCGACGTTTGTGTCCTAGCTTGTGTCACACCCTTTTCATGTTCGAGTGTCTCCCCAGGCCAGTATCATTTATAAGTCGAGCTTTGCTCTGAATGGTGTGTCCACAATACTTATGTATTAAAATAAGTTTATTATGTTATGTTCGTTCATGATTTGCATAGTTGAGTGAAATAAAACTAAAACTGAAACTGAAACTGAATAATTATCTAATTTTATAATACAATATTGTTTCATTGAATTCTTTTTATGACTCTTCTTACATGTAGGCCTACCCATGAAGTAATACTATTTTATTCGTTGTCGAAGTGATGATGTTAATAATTAATAGCAATAGATGAATACAATTTTGAATATATCGCCCTGTACTCTATCTCGAGATACTCTAGCTGAAATACAGGTTTACATTATTATCTTGTTGTATTTCAGCTAGAGCGCCATACGCTGGCGAAGTCACGTAATAATCGGATTTACTACCATAGCAATAGGTGAAAACAATTTTTGAATATACCGCGCTGCACTGATACGTTCATGCGGCACCTCTGCGTTGAACCATGCTGATCACTTGCACCTGTAAAATTAGTATCTTTGCAAAGGCCAGCATTGTATTCAATCTATGATTGCAGACCACACCACTATTCGCCATACATACATTCTCCCAGCCACATTTCCCTAACATAATATGAAATTTTAAAAAAAAGGGAAATTTATTTCGGCAGAGGCGCCGGCGGGGCTCGAACCCACACTGCACTGAGCCGCTATCATGTAGGCCTATACAGTATCGACATATCACCAGCGCCTTAGACCGCTCGGCCACAAGGACTTGTTGGTATCATCGTGAACATTTAAACATATAATCGCAACTTCATTACTTCAACATACCACGTGACAAGCAAAGGCAGAAAATGTACCATATTTCGGAATTTTATTTGTTTAAATACATGTTCTATATACAGAAATCCGACAATAAATGAGCCTATACATGCACAATAGTTTTTTCATACATTATATCGATTTTGACTCCCACGTGCGCTACTCGCCGTATATGTCGGTCAGTATGTGGCCTACCATTTTTCTTGTAGCTTCTTGTATACACGTCGATGTTTTTTTATCAATTATACAAGAAATCCGCATTAGGCCCCTAATTTTATTTCAGGAAATAAAAGATTAGATTTCCATAAAAACGAAACAGTAATATTTGGCGGGGTCTAATGTAATTTTTACATGGAATTTTCAACGTTTTTTCTATCGCCATTCTCGCTCAATTAAAAAAATATTTTGGCGTATATAAAATTGAAGTAAAATTCTCTGCCTCATAAACGACATCAAATGTGCCACAATTGGGTATCACGAATCGTTATATATGATGTGCAGTTAATATTCATATTTTCTTTTATACAGAGGATGCTTCAGTTTTGACAGGAAAAATATTTTATTGAAAACCCTCTCACTCGGTTATTTCAAAAAGGTAACCACGCTTCCCTAGAATGTGCAATAAATTAGCATTAAAAATTTTCTTATTTTAACAGCATTCTAGATACTCTTGGCGTTTGGTGAATAGAGGAGTAATTGCAGACATACACACGTGATGAGTGTAACCTGTTTGTAGTGCAGAGCGATATCAAGGGGGTGACACTTAACTCACGGTTGTTCTATTAAACACGCAAAGCAATGACAAATCCCGCTGGTTTGCTTGGTAGAAAATGAGTCCAGTTATTGATCGGTTATGAATCGGTTATGATTCGACCCCTTGATCATGTTAATTACGGTTGACAAATAAAGCCGCCATTCAGTATGCGAACTTTGTCTGTTCAATGCGAGTACCAAGCTTGAAAGTGCGCCCGCTTTAAGAGCTGAGACCACTGACCTCTGCACCCGTAATGGCGGACTGGTATTTCCATTAGGCACCAGAGATATGTTTTTTTTTTTTTTTTTGCTAATTTGAGAAGGGAATGACTTTTTACAATAGCAAATGTCGAAATTAGGACTTGTTGTCAATAATGCGATGGAAATTCGAGAAGGTATGAAATACAAGTAGGTATTTCAAGTCAAAATCTTTTACACCACATCTGACCGATCAGAAATGAAGACCACTTCATCCCTTATTCATAGGTCTATCACCAAACGCCGTTGTGGAAATTACGTAACCAATGTCCTTGACCATTTTAAGATCTACGGCTGTTTTGACATAATATAATGACATTGTGATACTCGATTATATATCTTTGGGAATTAACATTTCTTTTCAAAAGCAGACCAATGGTGTTTGCTTGAAATGAATCTGATATAATTCAATATTATTGGAATTGAATTCTACTATGCAGCCAGGGATGGCCACGCTGGCACCATCTATAGCTTCAAGCTGCTTCAGTCGGTCGGCGGAGCTCTGCACTACAGACAATAAAAAGGCACGTCACTGTCACATTTTATAAACTTAATACATTTAATATTGCCCCATTGTTGTATAAAGAAATCGTGTACAAAATATACCAGCTTATACCTATATACAGAACGGTGATTTATGCATCAATTAAACATGCCTGTACACTTCCACTGGTTCGAACAGGCTCCGTCTGCATGCCATGACTAGCGCCATCTATACGAGCTGAGGCCAAATTTAAATAACAATACGCTATTTAAATAACAATGCAGCTCATGCTAATGAGATAGTGCCTTTTCCTACCAATTATTCCATGCGATATGTTCAAAATTGTTTTCACCTATTGATATGGTAATTAATCCGATTAATTACGTAACTTCGCCAGAGTATAGGTAGAAAATACGGGTTTTTTTTCTGAGAACAATACAAAATACGTAATCTTTTCATGACTTCAGTGACGCGACCTCGACGGCCATCATTTCTATTCACCATATCCATTGAAGTGAGAGAGAGACTTGAATAGATGCGTGTTCGTCACAACGGACAATAGAAATTAGCATCTCATCTTTGGAAATAAGAAAACCCACTTTTTAGACGGGATGGGCTCGTGTCTGATGTACTCCATAGATGTCGAAGAAATGCTAATCACTCGCACCTGTCAGATTATAATCTTTGAAAAGAGCGGTATTGTATTCAATCTATGATTGCAGACATACACAGGTGATGAGTGCAACCTGCGTGCAGTGCAGTACGATCTATTCATGATTGTATTCATCTATTGTTATGGTAGTTAATCCGATTATTACATAACTTCGACAGCGAATTTAGGAGCCGAAATCTTTTTCTATGATTTTAAATTCAAACAGACCTATTTAAAACAGATATAAAAGTATTCAAAAAATAATAATAATTTGCTTCCTGTGTAGGTGGGCTAAAAACCCAAATACGAAATGCGCTTTGTTTATTAGGCATATTTATAAATTTCGAGTCATGATGCAGCCGCAACCCCCCCCCACACACACACACACAAAAGTCAATTCTTTGATGGTTTTAAGACAAGTTTTTGCATACAAGCAATTTTACGGGGGATGTCCACATTTTGTAAATTCCTCACGCCCGCAAACATCCAGTGTATTTGCCGGATTTTGACCGTGTCTCAATATTTTTATTGGTGAAATGAGTTTCACCGTGTGTTTGAGTAATCTTATTCACAAAGTATTCTCCTGAACCCGTTTATGTTGTTACTAACTTTACTATATATCAAATGTTTTCCTACCTTTATTGCTGACCGTTAACGCAGGTAACAATGTATTATTCTGCAATCCATTGTATATTGCAGCACATTGAGCTTGCCGTAACGTTGTACACATTAGACGAGCCATTTCAGTCCAGAAAAATTCAACACAAATTTCACTTTAGATAGCCAATGTTGGTTTTGACGAGAATCACTAAACAGATTATGTTCGTGGCGGTGAGAAAAAAATATACTATTTTAGGCACGTGACTGATGATATAACTGCCTCCAATACCGGGGTCCAATAATCATGTGATTAAGACACAGCGATGTATACCAACGGCAACGAAAATCGGGAAATCACGTCTACCACGGTGTGTCTAATTTTAAACTCCAGGCTGCTCGTACGTGCTATTCGTCTGTACATGGGCGATTGATTGATTGATTGATTGATTGATTGATTGATTGATTGATTGATTGATTGATTGATTGATTGACTGATTGATTGTTCGATCGATTGATTGATTGAGTTATCGATTGATTGATTGAGTAGTCGCATGATTGTCCGATCGAATTATTGATCATTTGGTTGATTGATGATCGATCGATTGGTCGATTGATTGATCTTATGATCGATTGAATGATCGATTATTGAATGATTGGTTAAATGAGTGAGTGAGTGACCTAGTGAGTGAGTGAATTAGTGAGTGAGTGAATAAATGAGTGAGTGAGTGAGTGAGTGAGTGAATGAGTGAATGAGTGAATGAATGAGGGGAGTATGAAGATTTTCAACATGGGGGGGGGGGGCTGACATTGAAAAATATTTGGTGACCTATGTCTGTCTTTTATAGGTTGTATAATCTTAGACTTCCACACAGCTAATTCGTGTAGAGAAAACTCAGTGTGGTGGTAGACGTACTACACTGCTAGAACGGTTGGGTAAGACTAACCCAAGCCTGTGTGCCATACCAGGGTGCCATATGAACAACTTGAGTCCGGTTAGGTAAAATTGCTGGGCAATATTAAAAATTTAGCATGCTGAACTTTGCAAGAATAATATTTAATATTACCCCGGACAAAAGAGTGTTATTGTTTACCCAACAAAGAGGTTGTTCATATATATGCATACAGGGTTGGGTGAAGTTTTACAAAGGCCTAACCCGTTCTAACCGTTCTAATCTTCTAACACAGCAGTTCTAAAGTACAAAAATAACCTTAGTCATCATGATCATGTTAATTTCAATTCAGGTTTTCTTTAAATCCTTACTTGCTAAATTCCTGTCTAAGTTAAACGTAAATAAAGGATTCTGCAACTTCATTTTTTTAGTTGGAGTATTCTATAAGCCTTTTTGAAATATGACGGGTACAAAAGGGGAGTGCGCACTTTGAAGTGAGTAATCTTTTGTCAGCTGAGAAGCATACAAAAGATTACTCACTTCAAAGTACGCCCTCTCTTTTTTTGACCGCCATATTTCAAAAAGGCTTATTAAATTATTTTTAATTCTATTAAATTATATTATGTGCATCGGTGATGGCGGTAAACAGGTCCAGGCTCGTAACCAGTGGGTGAGAGATGCGACCAATATTATATTGACAATAAGGAGACAGTTAAATTCTGCCC
Organism: Amphiura filiformis; assembly: GCF_039555335.1. Classification (NCBI taxonomy): domain Eukaryota; kingdom Metazoa; phylum Echinodermata; class Ophiuroidea; order Amphilepidida; family Amphiuridae; genus Amphiura; species Amphiura filiformis. Next base: position 87,962,873 of record NC_092629.1, read on the forward strand.
AATTATAAAAGGTCCTGTGTCACAAACTGGGGTATCTTTGTGTTACTAGTAAAAAAATGAAATGTTTCAAACATTTTACCTACACGTCTTATTTGAAGTGGTTCATCCTCCTGAGCATTTTGACACCTTTTTTTTTATTTTATGGAAATCGGTTAAAAATGAGAGGGTGCGGGGAAAAACAATCACATAGATGGGATTTAACCCAACCTCTTTATTCTACATTTACAATCATTCTGAGCAAGTATTAGTCTTTTAAATGACCTTTTGTATTTATTTACTTGGTTTAGATATCTGGGAGTTCATTTAGACATTTTTTTTACTAGATTCGAATTTTTAATGGGGGTTTTCATGCCAAACGTCATAAGAAAATAATTAAAAAGTATTTTAAAACAGGATAAAAACATGAGTAATATAGAATAAATTAGCCTCAATTTAAGACCTAATTGAATCTTCTAAGTGAAGGGATACTCAAGAGACAGTGTTTTGAAATCCAAGCTGCACATCAAAATGTAACAAAACCACCTTTTTGGGTACCCCAGTATATGACGCAGGATCAAAAACAAATGGACCACATTTTGATGTTAAACCAACGCACTGCACTGCTGCAAGGTTTATTGTTCTATTATTTCCGATTAGAGCGCTGGTATATTGAAAAATGTTGCCAATTAATATTCACGAGAGTATACATTCAACGTCCAGTTTTAGGTGTTTGGTAGGTAAGAAATACATCTGACGGGGTGTTTTAATTACATAACACATTAAGGTTTTGGTGTTATTGAATTTTCTTTTCCTTTCCCTGTACTTATTCTTTCTTATGCCTACACTTTAGGGGCCCATCACTCCCTCGCTTTCCTTCTCCCCCAGTCTCCTCCCTCCCCTATTTCTTTCTTTTTCTTTTTGTCTTACTCCCCTCCCTTCCAATCACAACCAACACATAGTTGACCCATTTTTCTACATACAACGTTTGTCAAATATCGAATAGAGAGATTAGAGAGATTGCGTTTTCACGCACGTTTTTACGTACGTTAATACGGTGTTAAATATTGCTAGGCTCGGTTCCTAACTGGATTGTGCTCATTCGTCACGAAGGAGAACAAGTTGGCTGGAATAAAGACTATAAATCTGATCTAGGTCGATAGAGGGCATAGTGATTGAAAAATTAATAGGAAGCGCAGGCTACTGAGTCTCTGCCTATAATTCAAACAGTCCACTTTTGATTTTGATTAAAATTTTGACTTAACATGCTGCTTAAACTTAATTGTATTTTTGTGCTTCCCAAATATTATAGTTGCCCAAAAACATATAAATTTATTTTGGTAGATAAAAGATCACTACATCATGAATTTATTTTCAAATGAGACTTTTCGTCCTGAAAACTGGACGCGTTGCATGAACTTCGACATGAGGTAAAATCAGCATATTTCAACGTAGCATCTGCGTTTTATACTACGTTGGAATCCAAAATGGGACATCGCAATGTCATTTTTTGTACGCAAAGTATGGACATCGCGTATAAATTTAGTCAATTTTTAACACATCGCTGTACCTTTATTATAATGATTTGTTACAAACAAAAAGGATCATAATAATAATTAGACTTTCCGTCGTATGTTCATTATCCTTGACTGTCTTTAACATATTGTAAAATGGACAAATTTTGTGCATTTTCAACGATGTATCTACGTTTATTTCGGACGAGGAAAATCTTCAAAACTGGCTAAATACGTGACCTCGCTTCGATACAGGAGAGTGGTTTTGAAATTATTATAGACCTACGTACGTCCGATACCTACGTTTGGAAATCGCAATCTCTCTTTTGCGATGTTCCATACGCAGCACGTGGACCGTACGTTTTAACGTACGTTTTTACGTACGTTAATATGGTGTTAAATATTGCTCGTCTCGGTTCCAAACTGAATTGTGCTCATTCGTCACGAAGGAGAACAAGGCGGCTGTAATAAAGACTATAATATCTGATCTAGGCGGATCTAGGTCGATAGAGGGCATAGTAATCGAAAAAATAATGATATTAGCAGGTTACCGAGTCTCCGCCTAATTCAAACAGCACGCTTTTGATTTAGACAAAAATTTTGATTTAACATGCCGCTTAAACTTAATTGTATTTTTGTGCTCCCCAAAATTTATAGTTTCCCGAAAACATATATTTTGGTAGATTAAGGATCACTACATCCATATATTCAGACTTTACATTCTAAATGAGACTTTTTCATCCTGGAAATTTTGCGCGTTGGATGAATTATTATAATGATTTGTTACAAACAAAAAGGATCATAATAATAATTAGACTTTCCTTCGTATGTTCATTATCCTTGACTGTCTTTAACATATTGTGAAATGGACAAATTGTGTGTGCATTTTCAACGATTTATCTACGTTCATTTCGCACGTGGAAAATCTTCAAAACTGGCTAAATACGTGACATCGCTTCGATACAGGAGAGTGGTTTTGAATAGACAGACGTACGTCCGGTACCTACATTTGAAAATCGCAATCTCTCTAATAATGGTATGCAAACGCTTTTGGACTAACACATAAACACATACAGCGTTTGAGTACAATAGGTGTTATTTAAACCCGTTTTGCCACTAACACATAGTTCTTAAAATACAGACACATGCTGCAATGTTTTTGCGAGAATAGTGCACTAATAACCGTTTCAGGATTATTACTTAGCAGTTCCCTTAAAGCATATGATCCTGTGTCATATACTGGGGTACCCAAAAAAGGTGGTTTTGTTACATTTTGATGTCCTTCACTTAGAAGATTCAATTAGGTCTTAAATTGAGGCTAATTTATTCTATATTACTCATGTTTTTAACCTGTTTTAAAATAATCTTTAACTATTTTCGTATGACGTTTGGCATGAAATGTGCCAAGGGTGGTTGAGGATTAGGGGAGGAGGATTAGGGGGAGGGATTCATATCGTAAATTTGATCTAAAACCCCCATTAAAATTTGAATCTAGTAATAAAATGTCTAAATGAACTCCCAGACATCTAAACCAAGTAAATAAATACAGAGGTCATTTAAAAGACTAATACTTGCTCAGAATGATTGTAAATGTGGAAACAAGAGGTGGGATTCAATCCCACCTACTTTGTGATTCTTTTTGCCCGCACTCTCTCATTTTTTAACCGATTTCCATAAAAAGGTGTCAAAATGCTCAGGAGGATGAACCACTTCAAATGAGACGTGTAGGTAAAATGTTTGAAACATTTCATTTATTTACTATGTAACACAAAGGTACCCCAGGTTGTGACACAGGACCATACACGACGTTTGTTAATTAATAACCGTTGGGTCAACGCTGATCCAACCATTACCAAATAAGGTTAATGAGACGAAGAAAATCAAAAACTCTTGCTAGTGATGCAATCTAATTTATGTTTTTAGAAATTCAATTCGTGGCTACATAAATGACCTCGAATCAAATTGCATGGTTTGATTTTATACAAGTCACTTACCACGGGGGGCACTTCAATATGAAATGGATGTGTAGGGCTGGCACTTTCGCAGTAAGGGGCATTCGGTGAGAGCAAAATGTAAAAAATATGGGGTCATTGGGTGAGAATCTGATTTTTGGCATTCGGTGAGACCAAAATGTAAAAAATATGGGGTCATCGAATTTCTAGTTCTAAATGGCTTAAAATGTCTTTGTTTTTTCAAAATAAGTAACAAAATAAGTGATAAATGAAAGTTGCTGTTCAAATTGAAAAATAAGGGTCTTTGGATGACAGATCAAATGGGTAACAGCGACGCTAAAAAGGTCTTAACAGGCTTAACATACGCGTCACCTCCAAAGTGGGAGTGCCCCCACCCGGGCACTTACCTTACTGAACTCGCCGGGACTCGGACTAGGGACCTTATGATTGGCAGTGTGATGCTCTACCGTAGTACTTATAATGCGTGCTTGTTAATAATCGTTTGACAACTAACACTTAGTTGTCCCAAAAATACAAACACATTAATGTTTATACATTAATGTGAAACGGGCTAGGACTAATTGGCCTAAAATACAACATACAATGCGTCTAAATTAATGTCCTTTTCAGAATTTGAACTGAAGTAGCAATTTGAAAATGGTATGCATACAAACAAACACTTTGTGTTATATCCATTTGCTAAACAACACATTTAATTTAAACTGAAGTCATGTGCTGTATGAAAACACATAAAACAGATTAAGTAGCAACTTACAACTGCATAAGTGAAAAAAAAATACTTGATCCATTATAAAACAAACACATTTGGAATTTTAGAGTGTAGGTAGCCTAGCCATAAGCCATTCGATGAAGCCACAGCCTTCGTGCGTCACGTAGATGTATTCACATATCTGATACACACACATTTCGAAAGCTGGACGCATACGCGTTAATTCTACACTCTCATGTATATTGATATACCGTAAAACCACGTCTACAAGCATATAGAGTGCCTCTGATGAAAGCTACATTAATCCAGGCGCCATTATGGAATTTGAACAAATAAATTACGGATCTAAGCATATACAAACAAGTATTATTTTAAGACCAATCTATTTATATTGGTATATTAACGCTTGCATCGAATTAATTTAGCTTTCATAAAAAACACTATGCTTGTAGACGGGGTTTTACGGTATTGATATACTAGTATACATGTATGTCAGCAGTGGCTCCGGAACCGGTGGGAGGGGGAGGGCTGGGGCGGCCCCTCAAATTGGGCCCAAGTAACCTAGCCTCCCCCCCCAATAATCTAAGGTCAAATTCATAATTTAAGGGTAAAATTCATAATTAAATTAGGATCCAATTCATACTTTATAAATAAGGTACAATTCATGTTAATGTATGCATTTCAAAAGCTTCCGCGCCTCGTGCCGGAGGGGGATACACTCACCCCCTTTAGCGTTTCGCCCCTCCGAGCAGCCCCCCCCCCCCATATTAAAAATCTTCCGGAGCCTATGGTCAGTGCTCAAATCGGACAGAATACATGACCGGGATACAAGTTTTTGTTTTGTTTTTTCATTTTGTGATTCCAGTGTGTGATTTCAGAGTAACAACAAAATAAAAGCATCTGATGATTTTCATGGCTCCCGTTCAGATTGTAGTGCTACATGCACAATTTTAACAAAAACCAATTTCGTCACTTTCGTAACGAAAATAATTAGGACATACGTCAGTGGTTTAAAAGGCGTCGAACTTTTTTTTATCTCGGCTACTTTAATATTCACCAACTTCAGCCAATAGTACCCGGGCTGGGTAATAAGCACGTGCTTAAGACACTATTATTTATTTTCTGACCTCCAAGAACACAACTCACTATAATCGTAACGAAATTAGGACATATATACATCAGTGGTTTAAAAGGCGTCAAACTTTTTTTTTTATCTCGGCTACTTTAATATTCACCAACTTCAGCCAATAGCACCCGGGCTGGGTAATAATCACGTGCTTAAGACACTATTATTTATTTTCTGACCGCCAGGAACACAACTCACTATAATCATTTATTTACAGACGATAGGACATCTGCTAGCAATTCTCTTGTTTTACACTCATCAAGCACAATTTGGAGTGAAATATTTACATTTATATTTCCAACAAGATGGCTCGTCTAATGTGTACAACGTTACGGCAAGCTCAATGTGCTGCAATATACAACGGATTGCAGAATAATACAATGTTACCTGCATTAACGGTCAGCAATAAAGGTAGGTCAACTTTTGATATAGAGTATAAAGGGGTCAGGAGAGGTGGTAAAAACTTATTGTGAATTATTGTAATTTTTACGCCCCTGTTCTCGTTGAACCACTGAGATCATCAAAAAATAACAACCGATATCGTCTATAGTAGAACCTTTATATCCTGGAAGGGGGTTACTCAAATATCCTGGAAGGGGGTTACTTACAAATGACCATTTGGGGTAGCATTTCAGCCCAAAGTATTCTAGCTAGACTATTATTTTGTTCAACCGTAGTATTCAGGGTAGTATGGTATGGAATATGTATGGGCCCTTTTTCAAAATGTTCTCAAGTTTGACTGAAAAGTAGGTCAATTAGCCAAAATTGTTTTTACTTTCTCCAACATTTGTGGGTCAAATTTTTTAAAAACTAAGACAATTTATGTTAAAGTTTGCCAAACATTTTGACTTTTGGTATATCGATGGGTCTAATATGGGTCCACTATACAGATACCAAACTGTAGAACTTTACAGAAACTAGAAATGCCCGTAAAATGCCTGTACAGTACAGGTGCCGGGTACAGGTGTCAAGATGACATATCTATACTGTGGCAAGTACACGTTTGAGTGTTGACCAATGCGAACTTTTTAAGACTGGGTTCACCAAACTATTAGGCTACGGGATTTTTACAGAACCCAATGTGTTCACTGGTGTTGTACCTGTAACCTTTGAGAGAAATTATAAACTTAGCATAATTTTATGTCGTAATAGGCTTACCAACAGTCGTTGGGAACTAGCAATCTGTGGAGATAAAGAATAAAGCTAGGAAGCATGATCCTTTCAGGTTTTGTAAAATTAATGAACTTTGTTTAAAAAAAACAAAGTATGGTTGCACGTGTACATGAAGACCTGAGCGCAAGAAGACCGTAAGTCCACTTGGCCCCTCAACATGTATACACTTAAGTTGCGTATAGTTTTGTATAGTTTGGTAATGTTTTATACATGTTCAGGGGCCAAAACAAATCTTTCACAACCTTTCATGATGTTTTCACCCTGGAACATGTATTAAACATTATAAAACCCTAAGAAACTGTACGTAACTTTCGTGTATACATGTTGAGGGGCCAAGTGGACTTACGGTCTTCTTGCGCTCTGGTCTTCACATGTTGACGAGGTAACCAAACTTTTGTAATCGAAGAGGCAGCGAGTGAACTTTTCATTAAGAACGCAGTGTTAGACAGGTTTTAAGCAAGCGTGTAGCGAATATAAATTTACAGTTCATTTGAGACCTAATCTGCTGCTCCCTCTGGGTACTCCACTGGGTTACTTTTTTATGTTTTAACTCTCTCCACGCGGGTGTCGACTGCAGACGACAAGTTATAAAAAAAAAATCAAAATTTCAAAAATTTCAGAATTGTAAATTTTCATTACCATATTTGGAATCAACATGAAAAATGCATTAAAATGAGTACAAACAAGCCCAGTATTGGTTCAGTGGTTCCTTAGATAGCTCTTGATATTTTGAGAGAATATCTCAAAACTTGGACTTTTTATGTTTAAGCTTATGGCTAGCAGGCATAGCATTAAATGCAATAAAAGTTCGTTCAGACAAAGGTTAGCAAACTTTTCTTTTATTTACCGGTTAACAAACTTTTGCTTTATTTACCGAAGACCGAATCAGGTCATCTATGGTCAGGTATACCAATATATGTATGTATATTTATTTATAGGAAAAGATAAGATTTTTTTGATAACATATGTATATTTGTTTTGTGTGGATAACTTTTAATTATATCCTTATCTGTTGGAATAAAATAAAGTTCGTTGACTACAGACTGTAACATTAAAAATTATACAAATGCAATTTTGCTTTTTAGAAAAAAAAAATTAAAAATACCATGGCAACAATGTTATATGCTTTGGAATCAGTAACATCTTGGCTAACATAAAAACTTTACCTGGTTTCTTTACTAGTTTGGCCTCAAACGATAATGCTTCATTGCTAGTAACTAATATAAATCGTCCAGAAACCAAGTTGGGCTACTTTTGACATTTTCGCGCATATCAAGCTTGCATCTATATATACCATCTCGTAAAATTGACTTTCATGATTAGCAATTGAATATATGAATACAAAAGCCACCTAAGTCCATACTTTGGCCAAATTGAGTTAAGCATGGGAAAGTGTTGCTATACATAGGCCTCTCATATGTTTGAAAGAACAACTAAAATTCATCCTCTGTGTCTATTGAGCATGTGAAAAATAGCATGTATAAAAGAATCAACCCAAGTCCATGATTTGAGTCTTGTAACACATTGATTGAAATCCAGTATGTATACAAGTCCACTTGTAACATCTTCATTGCTGGAGAGTGACTTTTGAAAACCAAATTGGTTTAATCAAGGAAAGTGTGTGGTTTATATTACATGGCAGAATGCTTATCAACATTATACATAACTGTGTGCTTTATTTTGTATTATCTTACTAGTGGTAATCTCATTCCAACGTTGTTGTCTTTGTATATGATTCAAAAAACCACCCAAGTCCAAAATTTAAAATGAACCCTACAAAGTCCCTGAAATGCTAATCGTCATACTTTATACAGTTTAATCCACTCATTTGCACGTAAAACTTACCATATTGACCAGGTAAATCTAACTTAAGGAATTAAAATGATACACAGGTTTTTCTCTTCCCATGGACTTGGGTGGGTTTTGTATTCATGTATTCAATTGCATTTTTGCTTTTTAGAGAAAAAAATAAAAGGAGTCATGGCGCGTGGTTCAGTTGAATTTGGCTAACAGAAAAAAACTTTACTTGCTTCATTCTTAGTTTAGGTTCGAACGCTATATATGCCCGATTTTACTTAATCGCCCGAGTTGGGCCACTTTTTGCAAATTCGCACATTCGCAAGTTTGTAACGGGTAAAACCATCTTTCATCCTTATCGTCAACGATTTCAAAACAAAGGCAAAGGATTTCATGTTTTTTTGTATTAGTTAATGAATAATAATTATGATATTTATATCAAATTTATGAATTCAAATACCACACTTCAAATGCGACATTGTTTGAAATTACCCATCAAAAAGATAGCAACTATTTTAAACTGTCGCGATTTCGTAGTTCACAGAATCTTGTGAATGGTAGTTAGCTTTGACAAAAATTGCATTGATCATTTCATAGCAAGTGTAGAAGAATTCCAATATCACAGGTATATTTTTGCAGGTCCTGAGGTTCTTGAGTTAAGTTGTAAAGAGGACTGAAACAACAACACTTTTGTGAAAAGTACATACTTCATTAACAACTATAAATTAAGAAAGTTTTCAAAGTACATGATTTGTAGAAGTGTTATTTTTCAATAATATATTGATTTAGACAATGAAATTCGATTTTTTTTGGTCTACTTCGACCAATAATACCTCGTCTACCCTTAAGAGCTAGCACCGACCAGATCGTTCATGATTCAACTCCCTTGGAAGCTATTTTAGGACTACTTTACGCAATTGACCATTTCTTCGCTTGTAGACCATCGATTTTATTGAAATGATTAATACTATAATGATATCAATCTATTTCTAATGATATAAATCTATTTCTAGCACATTAAGTACATGACACATGACTGTCCTATCAATGATCATTATCATGGAAGTTAAATATTCCTTTAGATTAGGCCAAAAAAAAAAATTGTCGTGTTGCCCTCAACCGTCCTACCCTAAATCCTGAAAAATCAGGGTCGCATTTTTTTTTTTTTTTTTTTTTTTTTTTTGGAATGATGATTTTTACAGATTTGTTCAAAAACTCAATGTTTTTCACTTAAAATTAATATTTTATTGTAAGACTAGTCTTTAATTGTTGTCTAACAGGTATCCAGAAGTCAAAATTGAGGGGATTTTAAAACTGAAGGTTTAAAAAAAAAAAAAAAAAAAGAAAAAAAAAATAATAATCCGACCACTTGAGGGCAACACAACAATATTTTTTTTGGCCTTATATCGAAGGGTTTATCAAGAAGGACATTTTTGTATAGCTGCCAGGTGTCACTTTTTTAGATTATCACTCATAGTAGAATGTCGAAATGGTCAAATGTTTGTAGGGCAGCTATTACAGATGTCGTGCCTTAAACACTGTATTTATGTTTATGTATTCATTATTTTTTATATTATGGGCAGTGATGGGGATGCCGTCACACGTCAAATGAAATGTACACTCTTTTAAATAAAAATTACTCAATATTAGTAAAAGAAATATTGAATAAATTGTACTTTATCCAATTATTTATTAAAAATTGACTCAATATTGAGTAAGTGATTACTAAATGTTTGCTCTTTTCCCCTTTTTTAGTCATATTGAGTAATCAAAATGCGGTTACTTTTGTACATGTAACTATTTTAGGACTCCCTAGTATAAACTTTTGAAATTGATTAACCATAAATGTTGCAAATGACATACGACGAGATTCCAATGATAACCCACCTCTACTCATGGCCTGATAGTGAATATCTGATCATTGCGCGAGTGGGTCTATACTACTTAGTAGGGCCTATATTATGAGATACCGAAACGCGGCAGCACCAGGGTAGACCGATTAATGGAATGCTGCTAATTCCCTACTCTTTACGAAATTCACTGCTGAGATACACAATGATACATGTACAGGTATTGCCCTTTGCCAGACTGACGAAACGTCCCCTCCAAAAGACGAAGCATTCTCGTTGTTCTCACAAGCCAAAATATAATGGGGAACAGAGTTCCATTTGAAGCGGCACCACTGAAGCGGCACCTAATTTTTTCAATCTTGTGTCATGTGTGTGTACGAACGAATTCCCTAGTTTTTTTTTGCAGATATTTTCTCACAACATCAAGAACTATCTTAAAAGAACCAACGAACAAACTATTATTGTTTGTACTCATGTTCATGTATTTTTTATGCTCATTCCAAATATGGTTATGGAAATGTACAATTCTGAAATTGTTTAATATTTGAAGAAAGTTGGGAAATTTTCGTTTGCAGTCGACATCCGCGTGGAAAATGTTAACATTATTGTCGTTCATAATCTTCTTTTCATGTGTATTTTCAGGCCATAATACAATACCTACACATTGTCTTCGACATTCGAGCAGCAAACAAGGACAATGTCCTTTTACATCTTCACGAAGTAAAAGTTCGGCAGCAGCAGCTTTTGCTGCTCCCATCGAAGACATTGCACATCTTACCCATGATGGTTCAGTAAAGGATTTTGAAGAGCTACCGATGCCGGGAGGCTACAGTAAAGGCTTCATGGGATCCGTAGCTCCGTTGGTTCATGCATTGAAACATGGTGCATTTTCCAAACCACACGAGTATCAAAGTTATACAGGAAAGGAACTAGGCCCCATATATAGGTAAGAATAGAGATCTCTTCAGTCCTGTCTGTTCCTTTTAAAGGGTCCGGGGACCAGGCTAAGTTTAAGTGACCGTGTAGTAAATATTAAACGGGCACAAGATCAGTGCAATGACGGATGAGACGCGCGTTAAAAAGTGTTCCTTTTAGCTGTTTAGCCAACTAAAGAAAAGGTAACGATTCACGTTGCCAGATATAAAGTTGGTGAATATGCAGCGCTATAAGCTGAAGTTTTAGTAATTATAATGCAGCAATGAATGACATCAGAAGTTCTGCCTGTTTGTTCACTGTTGTTGGTAGTGATAAAGTTTTTAGCTACATAATAGTGTTTTATTTAAAGTTTATCATTTATTAACTTTTTAAATTTTTTATTAAACAGGCAAAGATATAGTGGTGGCTGGATGGTGGTATTATCAGACCCAAATGATATTGAAACAGCGTTTCGCCATGTTGGTAAACACCCTCGACGACCAATAATTCAGCCTTGGGTACACCATAGGAAAGAAGCTAATATGGAACTCGGATTGATAACCTGGTGAGGGAAGTTATCATCATCATTATCGTCATAATCATCGTCATCATTATCATCATCATCGTCATCGTCATCTTCATCATCATAATCATAATCATTATCATCATCATCATCATCATCATCATCATCATCATTATCATCATAATTATTATTATCATCATCATCATCATCATCATCATCATTTAGTATCATCATCATCTTAATAATAATGCGGGCAGATCAGATGATATCATTCTTATTCTCACGTCTATGACACGTATTTTGAATAATGAAAGAGCAACCTGGTTTTTGGTGATAAACCAGGTTTTTCGATCGATAAACCTAGTTTCTTAATTCGAAAACCAAGTTTTTCGATTTGAGAAGCAAAGTTTTTTGAAAAACTTGGTTTCTCGGCCACGAAATCTGGTTTTTCGATCGAGACCACCAGGTTTTTCAAAAACCTAGCTTTTCGATCTGAAAAAAACCCACGTTTATTGATTCGAAAAGCAAAGTTTTTGAAAAATTTGATTTCTCTAGCGATAAACTTAATTTTTCGCCGATAAACCTGGTTCCTCAATCATGTTCAATAGTGAGATTATTTTTTGATTTTTACGTTTCTTTTCGATAGTGATGGAGAAGATTGGCAACGATTACGATCGGCAGTGAGTAAAGGAATCCTGAGACCCAACGTTGTGGCTAAACACGTCGGTAATATGCACAATATTGCCCTCGAATTCGTTGACAAAGTTAGGGATGTCCGACGTTCTGATGGTGTCATACCTGATATAGAGACTGAACTATACAAGTGGGCCATGGAAAGTAAGTAATAAACTGATACTAGATTATACCAAGTCTGTATTGACATTTTAAAGTAGCCAAAAACAAAATAACTAGCTGGTCTCAAGCAATTGTTGCTGGTGGTACAAGGACGAGTAGCCGGCGCTTTCGGACACCCCATCAACTAAAAAAGATGGATTTTAGCAATACATCATAGTGTTGTTGTTTTTTCCGAACATATACTCTGCCACTCAAAGACCCCTTATTGTTTTCATTTGATCTGTCACCCAAATATTTTGAAAACACAAAGCCAGTTGAAGCCATTGAGAACTAAAAATTCAATGTTTGAGGCTTTTGTGAGATTGTTTTGGCTCTCACCCAAAACCCAATTTATGGTCATGTTTTCACCCAATGCTGCGCTAACTCTCCCCCATATTTCCAACATTTTGCTCTCACCGAATGCTCAAAATTATGCTCGCATCCAATGGTCCCATATCTTTTGTAACTATTGCTCTCACCGAAAGCCCCTTCATGTAAAAGTGTCAGCCTATACCCATTTCATATTGAAGAATACCGGGAGATTGGTCGACAAGAAATAAGTTAATACGGATAAGGCTCAAAATATCATCATGCTCTTTTTATTCTTTACCACTGCCAGTAAAAACTCACAAAAAGTGCACAGCATCATGTAACTACTATTATTACTTATTAGTGGAGTGTTTCTCGAATAATTATGAAATACTGCCGAACTATTCAATGACGTTATGGTCAGAAGAGTCCATAACTTATGGACTCTTCTGAATAGACCAAGTGTTATAAAAACAGATTATAGTGTAATCATGTAACTACTATTATTACTTATTAGTGGAGTGTTTCTCGAATAATTATGAAATACTGCCGAACTATTCAATGACGTTATGGTCAGAAGAGTCCATAACTTATGGACTCTTCTGAATAGACCAAGTGTTATAAAAACAGATTATAGTGTAATCATGTAACTACTATTATTACTTATTAGTGGAGTGTTTCTCGAATAATTATGAAATACTGCCGAACTATTCAATGACGTTATGGTCAGAAGAGTCCATAACTTATGGACTCTTCTGAATAGACCAAGTGTTATAAAAACAGATTATAGTGTAATAACAGGTATATAATCTGAATGATCAGTGGAGTTCCCAGCACTCTGTAAACCCCACTTTGTCTGGTGTCGTCCAGAAAGGCAGTGAGAGGAACCAATCCCCTTTCTAAAAACGTTTAAGTATCAATAATTACTTTATGTTACTATTTCAGCGTCAGTGAAGTTCTTATTTGATCATACATTGGACCTGCTCAAAAAGGAAACATTGATAGCAGAGAACGAGGTTTTCTTTGACGCCCTCCGTGTGATTACCTTCAAGTCATTTTATCTCCTGATGTTACCAGAATCTGTCTTTAAGTACATACCAGCAAAAGTGAATCCACTCCATCAGACAAACAAAGCCTGGGATCAAGTGTTGCATCTTGGTGAGTGACATGTTTTGAATTTATATCACTGGGATCCACAACATCATGTTTATCTATCAGGGCACAGTTCTTTAACCACAATACATTTGTACATTTATTGAATGACCTTAGAAATTTTGGGTACAAAAACGCATACTCTGCAATTTGAGGTCAAATTTTGCAGTATGAGTGTTTAGTTAAGGTTATTAAACTATGCCACTGGGATGAGGCTATTGTGGTCCATAGTGTATGCGACTGGGTTTTTGACAAATTGCTCCAAAAGTTGACAAAAAAGGGACTCAGGGAAAAAAGAAATATACTGAGTAACCATCTGCTTAAAAACATTGAAAAAATAGCACTTTTCCTATATTTTGAAATATTTAGAAAAAGCTTCCCTCTTCTAGCACGGCTGTTTGATGTATATAGATTTGGCTTCATTATTAACTAAATGCAAACTATAGATGGCGCTATTTATCCTAAATCATATTTCTTTATTTGCAAGGGGTAGGTGATTAATACCGCCATTAAAACAGCTGGAATAGGTGAAACAAGCAACAACCGTGCTAAACCAGTTTTCTGAAATTTGCGACCCAAATCTAAACCAAATAGCTCGGAAACATGGAAAATGTCATCTAACTCTGTTACACATCGTAACACATGGACACATCCCACCGCCACTTCTCCACTAAGAACCCATTGCAGTCCATCACTACTTTTGCCACACAGTAAAACGTGTAAATAAACATACATCATTCATCACATAATTGTGTATACCCCACACATAGCCTACATCATACGAGGTGTACAGTGTTGAGTCTCATCTTGATGATATATGTAGCGCGATAAAAAGATAATTATAAATAAAAAAATAAAAAAATATTAACTAACTTCCTCTCGTATTTTTCCTTCAATGTCAGGCAAAAAATATTTGGATGAGAAAATGAGTTCTCTTGCCCGAAAAGCAGTCAGAGCAGAAGAACTTGATGATGGCACATTTGTCGCATTCCTGGTGATGCAAGACAAGTTAACACCTGAAGAAATATATAGTGTCGTTGGAGAAATCCTCGTTGCATCTGTAGATACAGTAAGTATAATTATCATCAAGTGCACCGACCATGATGGGGGGATCTGATTGGAAGGAACAAGCCGTTTTTCGGCAATTTTCCTATGGGATTTTAAAAAATTTCCCCCCCCCGTGCCCCTATGACGCTACGCCACTGTAGTCGCTACTGGTTTACTTTCGAGGCCTGGGTTCGATCACCGATGATGCTCGTAACAACTTCTGGGGCATTAGCATGAGGAAAAGATAGATCTATAGATTTACTGCGTCCTTCACTCTCCGACGGAACGCTCAATGCGTCGGATAACATGTGAACCAATATGTGAGTGGACACTACGAATGATCCGTAAACTCAGCAAATTGTATTCTGAGATACAGTGCAAAATGTGCGTGATGGTCGTATTCATAGGTGTCTCAATTAGGCGCGACATGTTTCTCATTTGATAACGTTTAAACCAATCAATAATCCTATTGCTGAAGAGGATAATAATCTTCTACATATAGAATCATTAAATAGCTCTAGTCTTTGCTTGCTTTGGCTAAATCCTGTTCAAGTGGTGGGTTATAATTGCATTGTATTTTGTCTAGGTATGTATAACCAACAATAACAATAAGAGGACATTCCTGAACCTCGTTGACTTGGGGATGATTTGAAATGACTGCCAATTATGACTTTATTACAATCAATGTGGAAAAAGAGACACGTGTAGAACCGAAAAAAGGTACAATTTTGTTGAAGGAGCAGAGTTCAACAAACCATAACCCCGCTTCTGGATATCGTTTGAAGTCAAATGATATACTATTTTAAAGCTCATGATATATATTTTCTAAACACGAAATAAAAAAAAATGACCGGGGCCGATTTTACGGCTGATTCGTAGTGTCCAGTCACATATTTAGTTAAATATCACTTTCACCAAACAATAAAGCAAATATTGTGACCAACCATCGATAAAAGATGTAAATTTTAACATTTATCTATTTCACTATCTTTTGAAACATTTATTAGACAGCATATACGACATCATGGGCTATCCATCTGCTCTCTAAGAACCCAAATGCACAAGAAAAACTGTATGAAGAAGTACAACGTGTAATACCAGCTGGCACTACTCCAGTACGGGAACAAATCGATAACATGCCATATTTGAAAGCAGTCGTTAAGGAAACACAGAGGTATTTAGAATTAGCTAGAAATTTAACATCTGACCCAAAAAGATCTTTATTCGTCCGTGTATTATTATCAGGCAAAGTAATTGTTATTTTCATGACGGCAGTTTGAGAAACAATCAAAATATTAAGTGATATAATAAATGCCTCAAAGGTGAAAACGTTTTACAAGGCATAAAAAACCAATGATCGAAATAATGCAAGCAAATTATACACAAGAAACACACACATTCAAATAAAGAAAGTGCAATACCACTTGTGTAAGGAAAAGAATTTTTGCGAGATTACATCGTAAGAGACGAAACATAATCTCAAAGTTCTAGTATATGGGACCAGTTAGCAAATTATGGGCTGTGCAATTTTGTTCCCTATGGGTGGACACAAATAGGAGGGAAGAAGAAAAGGAGGGGAGATTTGTGGAAATCAAAAAGATACGCACCTTTAAACCAATCAGGGTTTGCCATTTGGGTTCTCAAAAATGCTAAGGGAGAGACTATTAGATGCCAGGCAGAGGCCGAAAAGATTTTTTGGTATGCCGATGGGTGATGGGGGTGTAAGATTGTTTTGGCATGCCGAGAGGGGAGGCAAACATGTTTTGGCAGGCCATTTTGACATTTTTCTTTGGGACAGAAAATTATCATATCTAATACTACACGACCCTACCTGGGCCTTAACCAAAGTCTACATTTTCACTTCACAACGTGACGGAGTTACCCTGTGGTTTTATATCGGTCACTGAAATGACCACGTAAACTTAAACAGGTTGTTTAACACGACCCAGACAGGCCAATGTGTAATACAAGATAGAGATCTTCGACTGAGACATGTGGTTGTCTACCATCGATTTAATTGGCTGACAAAAGATGGTGAAATATTGCATATCATTAGAGACACAGTAACGTAACTAATGTCAGGTCAAGAGATCACTTCTAATTATTGAAGTAGGATTGAGGAAATAAAATAAATATATGTCCATTTTTCAGACTATATCCAATTACAATAGCAACGGCAAGGATTCTTGAAGACGATATCGTTATTGGAGGATATAATATACCTAAAGGGGTAAGTATTACAAATGGAGATTTCGCATTAATTTTTCACGACACTATCATACTTCTGTTTATGCGATTACGTACTCATATTTTACTGGTACATCAATGTTTACAAAACCTTGTTATATTTTTTTAATGGAGACACTGGGCCTTTTTATGTTTTCGGTTTTCTAGCCCCATAAACATTGGAATCGAGATAAAATGTATTCTGGATAGATTGCATATATACATGATGCAGTCATGTCTACAGTAGAATTCATCTCGACCTTTGCAGGACTTAAACCCCATTAAAAGCTATTAAACCAAGATAACACTCATTGAAGCAGCTCAACTGATTAAATCAGATCTTCTCTGGTTGTGCACAAGTGTCTGTTTTCAATGTGCGACATCACAATAAAGCTGGTATTATAGCTTCAGTTGGGTAACCGATTATAAAGGAAACGAAAGGAAACAATGGTATGTGTACTTTTGTTCACGACATGAGACAAAGACCTGCTTTTTGATAACCAGCATTCTTCAAAATGAGCAACATAATGATTGTTGACTTAACACGGTTTGGAAATAATTTCTTCATATTTTTGGTGTTATCTGTCGTTTACATATCCTTCCTAAAACACAAAAGTGCGACCCTCTCCAAACATCTAAATTAGCTAAAAATTAGGGACATGTTACAAAACTATATTTTCTAGAACCTATTTAGAATAGTTAAAATGTAGCTTATACCCTTTTTTAGTGGCATCCTTCAGAAGTGAGCGGTCCGATACTAATATTTTCGGTCAAATCTCCATTCAATTAACACGGGGAGTTGGCTAGCTATGCCTTGCCCTCACTCATATTTTACAAAAGTGCGACTATTTCTGAACATCTAACCTAGCTGTAATTTTAGGTCATGTTAGAGAAATATATTTGCTAGAAGTTTGGAGAATAGCTAAAATATTGGCTGGTTATTTTTCACACAGTGATGTTAACTAGGCATGTGCCCATTCTTCCAACGTACATCATTTGTAGAGGTCACGCGTCAATGGTGAGAGCACTGTGTATTGTGTATAGGAAAACGGACAGTAACTGCAGTATGACTGAACAAATTTGCCTTGTTTTTTACACATCCAAACCACCAAAAAAACATGCCAACGACAACTGGACTTCACTAAAAGTGATGAACTAATACAAGAAACCAAAAGCATTGTTTTGCAAAACCGAAAATATGGAAAGGTCCAATTTTCGACAACATATTCCCCTTTTTGTAACTTTCAGTGTAACATTTCTGTATGTCTTTCTTCTCTCCTTCCTCAGACACAAATTCAGACAAATTTCTACTCGGCGTGTCGTAGAGAGGATGTTTTTGATGATGCAGAGGAATTCCATCCAGACCGATGGCTTGAGCATGCGCATGACAAGACATATCATCCTTTTGCTTCCATGCCATTTGGTCATGGAACCCGGATGTGCGTCGGTAAGTTTTCTTGAATAACAAAGTATATTCAATAAGTTGGTGATACCCTCGCTAAAATATTGCGTGATTTAACATAACAATATAATAAAACGTTCTGCATATATTATAGTAATATTCATTAGAGAATGGATTTGGAGAAAACTTTCTGATAATTACAAACACTCGCTGAACACCGGGGCTGAGCAGCAAGACCGTCCCTCTAAGCTTTTAATCCGATAAGCTGATTATATATTTGTTTTCATGAATTGGAAGACTTTCTTTGATGTATTACTGAGCTCAATCATATGAAATTACTGGAGCGTGAGCCACCCAGGCTGGTGGCTCAGCATAGTATTTTATTAACAGAAGGTTTTCTCCAAATTCGTTTCCTAATGTGTATGATCCCGATTCATCATCGGTTTTTAATCCAACTTACTTTGATGCATTTGGCCACAATTAATGTACCAATTCGGTCTTACAAACTTTGAAAGAAGTTGGGTGCAAAATATTAAACCGCTCGACTTGATGCGAACCAAGCGTAACAAAATGATGATGATGAATGATGCTAATAACAACAGTGATCAGGCTTTTAACAAAACACAATAAAAAAATAAAACGTGTAGTGCTATGAAAAATATGCGAAATAATTTATGTTCTGTGTAATTCTTCTACATATAGGTCGTCGAGTGGCACAACAAGAGATGTATCTAGTGTTAGCTGAGGTAAGATAATTGTTATGGCTAAAAGATTGAAAAAGTTGTAGGTTATTACTAAAAATGAGTTCATATAACTTTAATGATGTTCCTATGTTGCGGTTGCTGCTGACTTTCAGTGGCGGCAATACTCATGTACTAGTTTGCCCCTCCCTCACTTTTAAGGCAAAAACCCCAAAAAATTACAAAGAAGCTACTTTTTGAGGCAGTTTTGTGTAAATTTGTTGTTTTTGCCTCCCCTAAATTATCCCGGCGCTGCCACTGCTGATTATGATATTTACGATGACGAAAACGACGACGATAACTGTGATGCAAATGTTATGCAAGTTGTTGATGCTGCTGCTAATCATCAACATCATCATCATCATTATCATCATCATCATCATCATCATCATCATCATCATCATCATCATCGTCGTCATGGTGATATAAGATAAATAATTTTGTTGTCATTGTTGTTGTTGGTTTTCACCATAATGACAACGACAAAGACGGCGAAGAAGATGATGACGATGATGATGATGATGATAATGATTATAATACTGATGAAGATCAAAAATGGTCGATTTTGATGAAGATGATGATGATGGTGATGATGATGATGATGATGATGATGATGATGATGATGATGATAACTTCGATCCTAGAAAAAGCTGCTACTACGACAACTACAAGTTCCATAGCTCGTCATAGCCTCGGGGTCATAGCATAATTTATAACGAAATTACATTTTGTTTTGTTTCTTTACAGACTGTAAGAAATTTCAAAATCGTGCCCTCAAGATCTGACGTGACATCTACATGTGGTATTATCATTAATCCAGAAACATCGATTGAACCCAAATTGATAGATCGAGTATAAAATGGACATAGCAGAGGAACCGTTGTATTGCTGAAAACGATTTTCTGAAATATCTTGAACTATTGGTACTTCATCTCCGAAAATTTCAAGAAGCCTAACCGTGTATAATGACACTAAGAACACAAATGTACTTTCTATGTGTAACCACCGTTCGAGTTTCATAATTTACATTTAATGTGGTTAAGTTGAAGTGGATGTACCGTGTCTTGCCATTCTCAGAGTGCAATGCTTATGGCATTACTCTAAGATGAACACACTCGCGCCCTTATATAGGTTGGAGATGTCATCTTTCTTTATGTAGAAGTTTAGTAGAGGTTTCTTTTTTAATACTTGTGGCAAAAGTTTGTCTTCTCTGCAGAGAACTTTGCACAAGGACATGGTCGGCGGGAAGAATTGAACCGGGGGAGGAGCACTCACTAAAAATGGGTGACGGCGTTGTGCGGCTACAAATTTCTGATAATGAATGGCCCCGTTTGTCCTCAAAAATTCACTGAATATATCATCAAATTGTTTCACCATTCTCACGGAAAGACCCCTTTAGGCTTTCTCTCCCAAACCTTTTTTGGTATCAAATCAGTCTTACCGATAGACACATACTTCAAACTGGTATCCGCACATACCCGTCACTTCTAAAGTCGAATGCCTCCCCACCCCCTCACAACAACCCCGCCCCACGGGGGAAGAATAGAGGATAAAAGAACGGAGGATACCGTCTACCACATGCAGGCAAATAGTGTTTTTGATGAAAGCTAAATTAATACGAAACAGCCGTTGATATGCCGACAAAATAGATCGGTCTTTATACAATAATCCTTTTTTTGTATAATTATTCTTGTATCGCTCATTTATTTGCTCAAACTCTATAATGATATAATTTTGTCGATGGATGGCGCCTGGATTAGCTTTCATCAAAAGCACTATACATGCTTTGCAACTAACACTTTGCCAAAATATCCTTACTCATTCTAAATAAAGAATAACATGAATTTACATCAAATGAAAACGGGAAACTGTTTTAAAATATTGAATTCATATTTTAATACTCAACTCAGTTTGATTCAGTATGTTTCACAGCCATTTATACTGAACAAATGTTTTATTGATATTATATTATTATTTCTCCTGTACATTTGTATAAAGTATTTACTTAAAGTTGATGAGTCTCACAAGAGACAAGAAGAGCAAAAACATGATGTTTATAACATCTGTGAAAGCAAAATAGTTTGAAAAGCACTTTCTATATAATGTGTTTTTGTTTATCATAACAGCATCTGGGCCAATATTTGTAACTTTGTAAAATACAATAAATATATGTATATGAAGGATATTATATAATAGTCCGAACTTTCTTGTAAAAATGACCTAGATATGTTTATTTGTATCTTTTAATATGATCAGGGACGTCAATAATTCCCCCGGAAGGGGTTCTCCCTGATTGAAGGTATACGGGAATGTGCCACGGTTTTGGGGTACATTTCAGCGATCTTGGTATATCGATGGGTGGGTTTTCAGTGGAGACCAGTGCGCATTTTGGCCAAAGTGCCCTTAAAAGCGCCCAATTAGGGCACATTTGGGTGACTTTTGAGTGCTTTTTTTTTAAATTGGTATATTGATGGGTAGCAAAAACAGTAAAAAGTAGGTATAGAGAAAGTCAGCATCCGAAAGTCTACGTGGCACATCCCCGTAAAATTATTTTCGAAGACCCCCCACCCGGGATAATTTCACAAGTGCCAAATAAAAATCATGGTTATTACTGTAGAAACCTATGTTGGGCCATACCACTATCCCCCCTCTCTAAACGTGAATTTGATAGGCGGGCCTACCCTCGGGTAAGGGCGTGTATTAACAATGTGTATCCTTCAAATAAGCGAAAAGGATGACTCTATGATTACGGCAAGTTATTTGGGTGTACACACAAGCGTCTCAGTATGTCGGGATTAACCCCTCTCTTCATAGATCGAGAAGTGTGTCATCAACAGTGGCGGCGCCATGGGAGGGATTGCTCAATAGCGTATCCCTTGGGGTGGGGGTAGTGGACACAGGGGGACATTGTGCTCCCCTGACAAAACCATCGGAAAGGCAATGTAAAAAAAAAAAAGGGGGGGGCAAAATTCATCCGGGGCGGGGACAAAAGAATGTACATTGTTCAAATTAAGTCCTTTTGGAAGCTGGAAGACTTTCGTACAGTCACTCTACGCTTTAAGTATCATATATCCCACCGCTTAAACCAAATTGATGCAACCGGGAAATTGCTTTCACCCGAAATATTTATTTATACACCCAGTCAAAACATCTCTCATTATTACGAGCATTTCCACTTTTGCGCAAAACCGTCACTGGTTTATCAACACATTGGAATGATCCGCGTAAGGCGAATGAGAATGTTCCCGGGGGTCATTTAGCATGTACTGCCTTGATGGTCAGGCTGGAATTAGCCAGGGGAATTAGGCTATTCATACGTCGTTTTCTTAGATTTATACTTTCCTTGTACCATGAAACAGATGAACCCTTGTATAGAGTAAGGGTAACCGTAAGGGCTGTGCAGTTTTGAGCTCTGGTGGAGGTTAAAATAAGGGGGCTGTATAAAAATGTTCTGGCAAGCCAAAGGCTGAAAGGGGTATTTCTTGCCATGTCGAAGGGGGAGTGGGAGTGATTTTGGGACCTTTTCATTAAGACGCTCTAAAAAAGGCTTGAGACAGTGCATAAACGTTCAAATCTGCAAAATTACCTGCTCGCTACATTATTAGCATTATATTTTTATACGCTTGCAGTTTGGGTTCGCAAAAAACTTAGCATGTGCAAAGGGGGATTAGCAAAATATTTTTGGCAGGCCGAGAGGGGGAGGCAAAGATTTTTGGCAAACCGAGAGTGGGGAGCTCATGATTATTGCACAGCCCCTATCAAAATAGAGTCAATATGAGTCCAGCCACTATGTCAAACATGCTATACTTAAGGGAGTTATCCTCTTCAAGAAGCTGAACGGAGCCATAATGACCCCTTCGAAGAACAACATAATATGAGAAATCTACGTACAAGAGACTCATGTAACTGACTTCGTTTTACAAAATGCATCATTCTTTATTAAAAATACGTTATGTTACACAGCAACAAAATATTATACAAAATACAAACTTGACGTCTCACACAGATAGTCCACAATAATTTGCGACACTTGGCTTCATGCAATTTTCAGCCCATTGTACTCATTGACGTTTCTAGTTCGAATATTTACGGCAGCAACTGAGATAATTAAGTGCGTTGCCAGGCCGGGCAATAATTTTCAGGGATATAATGGGGAAGGCAAAGAGCAACTACCAAAATGGTGAAAAAATGACATATGGGGACGAAAATTAGGATTTGTCCCCTCACAAGTGGCATGAAATGAAAAGTGGCATGCGTTACATAATCATCAGTTTCTTTAAAACCACTTTTCTCAAAAAAAATTGAGCTTTTAAATCCACTGGATACCTCTGGCTACGTAATGTTTATGTACAAAACATTTCTTGCAGAATAATTCGTTTAGCAAAAATATCGTCAAATTTGAATTACAATTACAGTGGCATATTCAGTAGTGTAATACACGTAATCATGCATAACTTACTAACACAAAATCGAAATCAACTGAAATTTTGAGAATTATCTTTTTTCGTAGACTGAAATATCATTAAAAAAAGGGTGCTAGAATCCCGAATACCCCTTTAACCGAATCGAATGCAATTAACACTAATATTTAGGAAATAGATTACGAAACCTTACATGCACATTTTGTGATTCCAGCTTGTACTTTCGGAGTAATAAAAATAAAGCATTTGGTAATTTTTTATTGGAACACACTGTTTATGGTATCTGCTCACTGGGAATCCACGAAAAAAGGTAATTCGCAATTTGTTTACTTTTTAATCCTAAAACATTTTTGTAAAATGGGCTATTCCATCTGAATCTATTCACCCCCAATGGAAGACATTACCATATATCACTTCTTCCACATGATAAGTTGCAGGTGGAACAATTAAAGCAACGCACAGTTGATGCTCACCACAAGGATCATAACATCTCTGCAGTGCTTAACCAATTCACTTAAAACTTGAAATTGGTAACCTATTAAAATACTATAATAACACGGGTTTATATCATGCCATGCCAATCCGTAGGAATCAAATTCTGCCAAGCCATTGTTTTCTTCCTCGCTGCATGGCAGAGTGCCACTACATGAGGCCCAATTCATAAAAATTTACTTACAATTTGCAACATAAGTAATACACAGGTATCATGCCATGCCAATCGGTAGGAATCAAATAATGCGAGACCATTGTTTTCTTCCCCACTGGCAAAGTGCCATATACCGTAAAACCCCGTCTACAAGGATATACCCAAGAAACGCCCTCAATAAAATTGGTTGCTTGTTGCATTTGGAGTTTGAGCAAATATATACTGGCACTGGGTGGCTATGCATTCCATCTAAGTATGTTGTAACACCAATCAATTGTATTGACATAATAACGACTGTTTCGTATATCAGGATCGTATAGCTCAATTGATAGAGCGTCAGACTTTGGAACTGAAGACATGCTGAAGAGAGCATGGTCCGGGCACCGGTTCCGTTTTTTCATTCTCGTTTAATTTTAACTTTTTGACATGTTCTTTTTATCTTTCTTCAAATGTACCTTTCTACTTTTAATTTTAGGTGCGTTTTTTTTTTTTTTTAGTTTTTTTTATAGTTTTTTTTAGTAATTTTGTGGTTTTATAGAAACT
Source organism: Amphiura filiformis (assembly GCF_039555335.1). Taxonomy (NCBI): domain Eukaryota; kingdom Metazoa; phylum Echinodermata; class Ophiuroidea; order Amphilepidida; family Amphiuridae; genus Amphiura; species Amphiura filiformis. The sequence goes on from NC_092629.1 coordinate 87,987,749, forward strand.
AGTAAAAGCATTTATTCTAAATAATAGCGAAACCCACGGTTAGACAGATGTGTTGTAACTACTTGTCTGTCCTCGTCTTTGCAGTAAAAACCTATGTTGCACCTTTGTGCCATCCCAATTCTTGAGGTAGGGTGCGTTTTTGGCTTAAGCACGATTTTGTTTCTACTTGAAATGAAATCAAAATAAATATTGTTCTGTTGCCACAATTGCAGTTTTTTCAATAAAAAAAAAAATAGATGAGGAATGATAATTATTTCATATTTGAATCTATTGTCCCATCAAGAATAGAGCCCGGGGGGGGGACTCAAGCTTGGTTTTGGTAGGGACGTGCCGCTGAGATTTTGGAAGTGGACCCATAAATATACCAATTTTTCAAGAAATTTGGACCCATTGATATACCAAAAGTCAAAATTTTCGGCCAAATTTAACCAAAATTGTCGTAGTTTTTACAAATTTTCCCAAAATTTTAGGAAAATTTGGAAAATTTTAGCTAGATTACGGAAAAATTGGGCTGTTTTCCGAAAAAATTGAGAAAATTTAGGATTCATATACCAAAATAGGGAAAAAGGGGTCATTGATATACCAGAAGGCTGAAAATGCTACCCATGTTTGCGGCACGTCCCCGTATGGTCATTTGTACTGAGTACCCCCCCGGGGAATAGAGTGTCTTCAAAAACTTCAATCAATTCATCTGACAAAGGAAACTATTCTGGTCATTCAATTTTGTTTCGCTTGCACCTGTTATATCACAGGCGTTGGTAGAGAAGGCACACTTCTCTTGTCTTCACCGAAGTAGTGATGTAAACACTAACATGATTAATTACCATAGCTAGCAATGGACATACACTATTTTTGTTTCACTTGAACCCATACTATAGGCTATTCGCTGTCGATGTGACGTAATTAATCGGATTAACTACCATAGCAATTGATGAATACAATTTCGAATATATAGCCCTGCACTTCATCGTTCACGTGGCACCTATGCATTAAACCATAGTTGTCAAAGAAATGCTAATCACTCGCCATGTAAGATAAGTATTTATGAAAAGAGTGGTATTCAATCTATGTTTGGTGACATACGCGGGTGATTAGTGCAATCTGCTTGATGGTAGTTATTGCGATTATTACGTCACTTCGACAGCGAATTGTAGTATAGACGAATCCAACAAGCCAAGTGATGGTCAGAATTTATTCGGCCATTATACGCTGGTGAAGTTGCGTAATTAATCGGATTAATTACCATAGCAATAGGTGAAAACAATTTTGAACATATCGCGCTGCGCTACAAGCAGGTTACACTCATCACCTGTACTGTGTATGTCTGCAATCATAGATTGAATACAATACTGGTCTTTTCAAAGATCTTACAGGTGCAGCATGATATGGTTCAATGAAGAGGTACCGCCTGAACGTATCAGTGTATAACGCGGTATATTCAAAAATTGTTTTCACCTATTGCTATGGTAGTTAATCCGATTATTACGTAACTTCGCCAGCGTATTGAAATAAAACAGGAGGATGTGAGTTCATAAGGGCAATGTCGGGGATAGGTCACAATCGATGTGGAGAGATGAGAGGTCCGACCAACAGCCATAGCGATTCAACTAATTCCAGCGGACGGTCTGTGGCTAGTAAGGAATCGTCTTTGACCACATGCGCAGATCTGTCTCGTCAGGAAGATATTTAATATCCCGAATTTATAATAGGCCTATGCCTACCAGTTCCATCGTATAACCGATCTGCTAGAGAATATTTGTTACCATGTTTAATAAATTCGTATTTATCGTATAATAAAATGTAGCCAAATGTATATTATGTGTCACACGGTTATCTGCTGAACCACTAGCAGGCTATGTTACCACATCTATGACAATGACAAAGGTGAATTTTGATGATTTTTACGATCGTCCAGATGAGCAAATCACTGAATGGGTCTTTAGTACCCTCCACACCTTATCCAGCCAATATTATATGAATCAAAGAAAAATAAAGAAAATGATAAAATTAAACAAGAAAAAAAGACAAAGAAAAGAAACAATAAAAGAAAAACAATAGAATAAATTAAACTAAATATGAAAAAAAAAATGATCACGAAAGGAGTCTTTAGAAAATGCAAGAAAATATAAATGAAAAGTTTGAACAATATTTTGTTTATAAAAGTTTGTGTGACCGTGATGAGGCTCGAACTCACCATCTTCCGATCTAGAGAACCAAAGTCTTATGCCTTGCCAAGTGAGCTATGCTCGTGAGATGCGAAATAAAGATAAAATAATACATTGTATACCTGCTTGTGTCGGTAAATGATTTGCTCAAATTCCATAATGATATAATATTGTGGAGGGCGCTAGCGTGAAATATGCTATCATCACAGTCGCTTCTATTCCTTATAGACGGGTTTCTACGGTATGAGGCCCAATACATACTTTTTATTCGACATCCCATATTCGATGCAACAAGTATTCCCATTCTATTTCCAGTCATAGTCAACTTTTAACGAATAGTTGTTGCCGTATATTGGATACTATATTTCCACCACACATTCGACATCAAATACATGCATTTATCTGATTTTCGGCAACAAATATCCGTTAGAAAATACAAATGAATTGAAACAGAATGAATAACGAATACTTGTTGAACAAAATAATGATGGACATCGAATATGAATCGATCTTGAGTTCATGATATGCTTTTCTAATGCATGACTGGCTATCATTACAATATTATTACAATTAAGGCAATATTTATAATAACATATCGTCATTAGACAAAATTAATTTTATGCAATATCTTCTTTTCACATTACCATTTATAACATTTATCATTTGGAATGCCTTCGCAGATATTAAAATTAAGATAAGATACAAATATACACACGAAAGTTATATATGGACACAAAAACTGTACATAATATTTGTTTATACCGTCATGCATTGCATGTAAATAAGGCAAAAAAGTTCAGCATATTGGAAAACCCTACATTAAGATCCACAACATGCTCATCTATTAGAGCACAATTCCTTAACCCCAATACATTTGTACATTCATTGAATGACCTTTGAAAGTTTGGGTACAAAACTCATACTCCGCAACTTGAGGTCAAATTTGTCACTATGATTGTTTAATTGAGGTTATTGAACTATGCCATTGGTATGAGGCCATTGTGGTCCATAGTGATACCACCCTTAAGAGTGGAAGGACGGTTGCACAACGGGAGTGTAAAATTATTAGATTAGCTCTGGCCGAGATGATAACACTATATACAAAATAAGTTCAACAAACTAACAATGTACATACAAAGAATATAAAAATAGGCTTATTCCTGACCTTATTTCAGATAACAATTAGGTCAAAAGAATACATTAAGTATTTTTTAACTATAGTATACATTTTATCGTGGAAGTATTAAAGGGGCTGTGAAACTATTCTGTTCAGTGTTAACTCCGGGGAAAGTTTTTTTCCTATCCACGATATACCGGTATGCCACAATATTCTCATCCTCTCCCGCCGAAACATGCCAAAAACATGCATGATATGCCAAATATTGAGGAGCCAAATTTTAAATATTTAGTTTGAAAATGTGTGATGCGAACAGCCCTTATCACATGTGACTAATACAAATTCTTTAACTACACCAAGCAAACACAAAACGTTTTCGACAATATTCGCAAAAGGTTATAAAAAGTTTTTAGAATTATATAAAGGGTATATTAAGGGTATAAAACAATAAAAAACATTTTTTGATAATCTACTGCCCAGCAAACACAAAATGTTTTACAGAAATGTCGTGTTATATAAATGGTATAAAAACGTTTTAATAACATTCCGAAAACATTTTTGAAAACTTGATACAAAGATTCTAAACAGAATGTTATTTTGGTGTTGAAAAAATATTTTGAAAAAACTGTTTGCCCAAAATATTTGCAATAACGGGTTTTGAAACGTTTTGATGTCCTTTATATAAACCCGACATTTAAATGATATTAAAATGTTTTGAAAAAAAAAATGCAAAAATAGTTTCATTTTGAAAATATTGTTGTAATGTGTTTTCATACAAAACGTTTAAAAACGTTTTCATGACCTTTATATGACGCGACATTTAATGTTATTAAAACATTTTACCTAAACCAAAACCCAAAATATAACTTACTGAAAACGTTTATGTGTTTGCTGGATAGCTCTTTTAAAAGCGAATACTACGTCGTTTGTTATAGAAGCCTCTTCTATGCAGAAATACTGGAACATAAAAGTCATGGGCTTCACAAATCGAGGGTTGAGGGCCAGAAAGCCCAACCCTCTAAATGATGCTCATTGTTTGATGGCGGTGGTATCATGAGCAAAGGGGGAAAAGCAGACATCTTAGTCCACCAGTTGGGGGGGGGGGGCACTTAACACCAATGACCATATGGGTATGCTCCCTCCCGGAAAGGCCCCTGATTTTTGGAATTCGCAGCTCCGAAATACCCCTATGTTTGACCAAAAATTTTGAGGCGATTTTCAACCAAAAAAGCCAAGAAAGGCCCTTGATTTTGACTGTTCGCAGCTCCAAAAGTCCCCATTTTACTTGTTCGCAGCCCGGTTCTCAGCTCCAAAAGACCCTCTTTTACCGGTACGCCCTCAGCTCCCAAAGACCAACCACCTCAAAATTCCGGGGAACATACCCACCAAAACTTTTTGATGTGCACTCCCCACCACCCCACCCGCAGCGGGGGAGTGGAGAGGGAATTTAGTTTTACGTCACTTGTATAAAGTTTGGTTGAAGTAGGGGAATCGAAACCTTGACCTCGAAACCTAAACCTCGAAAGTGAAATTCTCACGTTGCACTAGTTACGATCATGGAACTTGAGTTGGATTGGTTGGTCAGGGGTTATTACCAGTCTTGTTCTTGCAGCAACGTCCTTTGTACTTTCCAGAAAGAAATTCCGAGATATCTAAAAGAAAAGAAGGATATAATAGATGAAAATTGATAACTTTAAAACAAAATTACTTAAATTACAATGTAAACTTTAATTGTAAGGTAAACTGTCAACTGACATTTAAACTAAAATTGTAAATTCGACTTAAGGGATCTGGAATGAGCGTTTTTAGCGTTTCGTCAGTATTTGTGGGACATGAGAGGACATCAGACATATTGAATTGCATTCTGAATACGAAGAATGTCTTTTTGATATCAAATAATTTTCATTTTTTGAAATTCACGATATATGGTTAACACATTATTGATTTTACTTCTATTTAGGTTAGATTGTGTCGCAGGTTTTCAACTTTTGATTTGAGATGAATATTTCATACCTCAGTTGTAGCCAGGTACATTTCTTGCTCTGCCACACGCCGTCCTGTAGTACAAAATAAAATGAAGTTTTCAAAAGGATACATGTGCAGTAAATAATTTATGTCAAAATTGGTGATCGAAAACCCAAGGATGGGACGAAATATTAAAGTTCAAATTATTGGAAAACACAAGGCGGTTATCTTGTTCGAGGATACTTTGTGTAAAAATCAATAGGGCATTCAAATTCCAGAAAATAAGTGCACACCCCCTATAGAGGAGTAAATTTTCAATCAAAGAAATGTCCGTATTTCCACGTCTGCTTTCTGAAAACGACTGGAATTCCAGTTGTCAATGACACTTAAAAAAACTTGGAAATCCAATTAAATGAAGGAAAAATCGCGGAAATGTCCAAAATGACCTATCAAATTGAGAATTTCTAATTTTGAGCTATTTTTCTGCCGGATATGTTTGCCTTTGGACACTTTAAAAGTCTGGATTTCCAACAGTCACGACTGTACAAAAAAAGTCCGGATATCCGAACTCCTCTATAGGGGGTGTGCATCTATTTTCTGGAATAGCCCAATGGAGCAAACAACCTGCAACTTTTGAATTTGTATCTTCCTTAAGATTTTGGATCACCGTGTCTTTATTTTCTAGCCGATTACAAAAAATGAGGTCTTATTAAATCCGAGCTAAAATCCGTTCTAATTACGACATATCTGTATATGTGTAGGTAATGTAATGAAATGAAATATAATGTAATGTGATGTGATGTGATGTGATGTGATGTGATGTGATGTGATGTGATGTAATGTAATGTAATGTAATGTAATGCAATGTAATGTAATGTAATGTAATGTAATGTAATGTAATGTAATGGATTGTAATTGATTGTAATGTTTAATTACGACATATCTGTATGTGTAGGTAATGTAATGTAATGAAATGAAATATAATGTAATGAAATGAAATATAATGTAATGAAATGAAATATAATGTAATGAAATGCAATGCAATGCAATGCAATGCAATGCAATGCAATGCAATGCAATGCAATGCAATGCAATGCAATGCAATGCAATGCAATGTAATGGATTGTTACTAACCTAAACACATTCTTGCTCCTAATCCAAAAGGCATTGATGCGAATGGATAAGGTTTGTTGTTAGGATCCAGCCATCGATCAGGTCGAAAGCTTTCTGGGTCTTCGAAGATTTCAGGATCACGTCCAGCGCAGTAGAATGATGTGTTGATGTTTACCTTGAGAAAGAAGGTGAAAATAAATTGTGCTGATTTTAGAGTCTTTGCTCTGCGTGCTAGCCAACTTCGACATAAGTTTTGAGATATTTTATCAAAATATCCAAAACTATCTTAAGAACCACTGAACCAATACTAGGCTTGTTTGCACTCATTTTACTGCATTTATCATGCTGATTCCAAATATGGTTGTGAAAATTTACATTTCTGAAATTTTTGAATTAAAAAAAAAAAAAACTTGTCGTCTGCAGTCGACACCCGCACGGAGAGAGTTAAGTTTAGCATATAATCTAATTTCTTCCTTCCAAAATCCTTGTTTCTGAGTTTTGTCGTTTTATGCGTGTACACAGCATGCAATAATATTACATTGTTCAAGCGAGCTGATGGTAAAAGTCTTCTTACCCCTGCTGGTATCTGGTAACCTTTAATAACGATGTCTTCGTCAAGAATTCTTGCTGTTGCCAGTGTAACAGGATAGAGTCTAAGGAAAATAACAACATCGATGCAAAAGAATATACATTGTAAATTGAACACCAACGTGATTCAGGGCAGCGAGCAGCATCTTGGACATCTATCCAGTTACTACCACACGGAATAAAGCAATTCGGTCGTGGTAACTGGATAGTTGTCCAAGATTCTGCTTTCTGCTGATGCATGTATGCCATTCTTATAATCATAATCCTGGAATATAGTCAAAAGGGAAACTGTTGATATCCATAATAATTGTAACGCTTGTTGTAAGATAAACAGACTATATTTTGTTCTCAATGTACATTGCATTTTAATTTTGGACAAATTGTACTATCGATCTGGCGGGTAAGAAAGTGGTGAAATAGCTCATGTTCATCAAGACAATTCGCCGTAGCAGTAGTTAACAGGATTAATTACCATAGCAATGGGTTTACACCAGTTTTTAATGTATTGCCCTGCACTACACGTTGCACCGTTCCTCTGCATTGCACATGTTGGATTATCAAAGAACAGGGTTAAAGACATGGATCGTAAGTCTATAAACTATTCTCATCATTGAATCAAGCTGATAACTCGCACCTGTAAGATTATTGTCTTTAAAAAAGCGGTATCGTAGTCAAACTATCACTACACACATACAAAGGTGATGAGGCAGGCTACTTACAAACCGGGGCAATACATTCAAAAATAGTGTAAACCCATTGCTATGGTAATTAATCATGTTACATCACTACGAATTGTAACCTAATGATCAATGAGATTACTGAATATAAACTGGGCTAGCTCAAAAAGAAACTTTGACATTTTTCACAAGGTCATATCTTAAAATAATGTCATTCAAAATCAACCAATATAACACACATGATTACTTTAAAGACATGTCAGTAACCAAGCACTTGCCCAACTGACACAACAGCAATATGCACTGACATGGAACAGCTTCCTAATGTCACAGCCCAATAATTTCATTCAGACTTTAACGTTCAAAGCTGTTCAAGAATCAACGAACTTGCGTACTATGGTGCTCTTACTCCTCGGACCTCTATTCAATTCAACAATTGTGGGATGAGCTCGGTTGACGTGTTTCGGCATGGGACAATTCGTCTGTTAATGCACAAACACTCAGAGCAGCTCTACAGCAGGAAGAGTGGAATAATCTCTCCCAAGCCTGCATCAGAAACATGGCGGACAGTATGCGTATATATCAGATGCACTGAATGCTTTCAAGCACATCCTGGACACACGCACTTATTGATGTTTGTGTTTGGGTATTAGCGACATTACCTTCATTTCAATTTCTGTTGACTTCTTGTGCCTTAAATTCTATGTTGCAGGAATTTCCAGACTGTGATATATGTGATAGCAAGCTGTTCCATGCCAGTGCATTTTGTGTCCGTAAGGTAACCGTTTGGATATTGACAAGTCATTAGAGTAGAGCACTGAGGTAATCCTGTGTGTAATGTTGGTTCGTTTTGATGGACAGATTTTCAAGATATATTACCATGTGAAAAATTACAGTTTCTTTTAATTTATTTTTATGGACTCTGTTGTTTCAATCGATTATAACATTTTGATCAGTTGACAAAAACGATACGTTTGTCCTTTAGGCATATACCTTAATGTTTCCTTGATAACTGCCTTCAGATAGGGCATGCTATCAATGTCCTCTCTGCTGATCGTCCTATCTACCGGGTACTTTGCAGTGATTTCTTGATGAAGTCTTTCTTGAATCTCAGGGTGTTGGGCGAGTAAGTACATACACCATGTCATGGACGACGAGGTCTGCAAAACGAATTCAAAATGGTGTAAATTAGCCTTGTTTCCTCACAGGCCGATTGGGCATGGTACCTATGCAAACAACGTGGCACCATCCCAGAAAGTAGATTCTTGGCGCATAGCCTGGTCAGCCTACACCGTTGCAACCAGAATCATTTGCAACTTGGAACCTGACTCATAGCCAGCACACTTTCTAATAGAGTACCGACGTGTGACGTCATAAAATTTTCTTTTTTTCATTTCACCATATTTCAGCAGAACATGATGAAAAACATCCACAGTCCAAATTTGGTGGGAATCGGATCATGAGGGCCCGAGATATGGCCGCATGAATACCTAATTAGCCCCATTGAAATCAGTGTAAATTGGCCTGGTTCATAACTGTTTATAATTTTCTGTAACGTCATCACTTCGGTACTCTATAGTAATTTGATATATTGACAATTTACCAGGAAATGATTATGTCGCATTTTCTTCCCCCTACAGGCGTATATCTATAATACTAATAGACACTGGAATTAGAGATAATAGAGCATCTAATAAATACACTACGGGTTCATATCGTCTATGGAACGATTTTCTTACATAAATAATTGTCAACTTACAGTGTCCACAGAGGCGGGTAGTAATTCTGCCATGTTTCCATAGATTTCGAGGGGAGATAACTTATTTTGTGCCATCAAAAACCCCAGGAAGCTCCCGTCGTTGACATCTTTTCCCTCTAATGCCAAGTCTGCGAGATGATTTAATTTCTGGTCTACGTGTTTCTTACCTGCGGAAGAAAATTAAAGTGTTCAAATAATGTATGATGTGTATACAATGTCCATTACATTTTTTGAGTCAACTAATCTGATATTTTGTCTCCACCATAAAGTCGTGCGGAAGACTCTTTTCATACTCATTCATCTGTAAAGAAATGTCCTTGAGCACATGAAATAGGGAAATAACAAAATCGAAGCCCTCTTATTTCAGTGTGAAAGTTATGGAACGTTAATGGTAAACTTGTCTCATTTGCATAACAAGGAACCACTATAAGTTGATAACTGGTTTGTCATGCTGCATTGATGGTCAATTTTAAATGCATTGGTCCGCCAGGTGCGGCTCTTCCCCATGCCCTAGTGACGCAGAACATAACTTAGCATTTTCCCTTTGTTAGAGATGAATGTGGTGCACAGATGTTGACTATGAGTTGTCGTCTTCAAAGCAAGTTTGGAAAGAGTTTATCTTCTTCATTCCCGTTGTTTTGCAATCTGTTCTCTGTATTTTCTCACACTTGCTATAGCGAGGACATTATATTTTGAGCATGATCATCATGCATAAGTCAATAACGAACGGCATACATACAGAACATGACAAACAAACAAACAAAAACACTTACAGACTGCAAGCAGAATCTCCCATGCAGTCCACGTGCCCTTGTACGCGGAGGATCCTACCATTTTATGCCATTTTGTTGGAAACATTAACAGTTGCAATGTTTTAGTAGTCAGAAGATTGAGTGCGTCGAAGAAGTCCTTGTTCTCAGGGTTCAGAACGTCCTCCGTCAGCAAATTAAGTTGACGATCAAAGAATACCATACACGAAGCTGTAAGATTATGAATTGTTTTAAGGAAAATGCATGCCTACTTCTATTGGTAAAGTTCCTTAAAGCTAAGCAAGTGCTTTCCTGGGAGGGGGAAATCCCCAACCAAAGCAAGGAAATTAGGAAAATGATGGAAAAAAGGAAATTGGGAAATGAAGTGAGTGTTCTGGAAGAGCACAAGATAAAAAAGAGCGCAAGAAAATTTGAAGAGACGATAGACAAAGGAGAAAAATAGGAAAAGTAGGGGATTAGGAAGAGGAGGAAGTGAATCTATTTTTGGAAATTAATAAGATTCGTTCGTCCTAATGGTCGCTAACCCAAAAGTTCGCTAGCATCCTAATCCTAACTCAAGCCCTAACCCTAAACCCAGCCATACCTTAACTTTTGGACTGGCGAACCCTTTTCATTTTACGGATTATAGAGTGAACCATATTTTCGGACTAGTGAACCTTCGGGATAACGACCCTACAGCGGTCATCTCCTTTGAAGTTGGCTATGAAGCGCCCACGACATACAAATCCATATGCATCAAACACTTTAATCTGACCAGCAGGCTCATTCACAGGAAGAAGGCCTGAATAGTGTATTAGGTCCGTATGCACAAAAGAGTTAGACCGGGTCTAAAGTTAGACCTGGTCTAGAATTTAGTTCCATCAGGAATGGTCTTAAGCAGTCAAGATAGCTCGATCGATAAAGCGTTCGACTCTGGTGCGAGAGGTTGCGAAACTCGGGGAGCTGATCCTGGTTGCGGTGGTTATTTTTGGAATGTCTAGGGTGTGTGCGCTTGAAGCAGCAAAGCCCCTGATTTCTTGTTAAATGGTTTATGTTTAATTTCCACCTAAAGATTTTACGAACATGCGATTTGCACCGAATTTTAGCGTATTTAAACCTAAGTAAAACGATAAAACGTGAGCTCTTGCAATAATTTTTCAAAAGCATATGAAACTCATAGTGGATTTTACTGAGAAACCTATGGTGGACATCACTGCCTGGTCATTGTTGATGGTCGCCCCTACCCCGTTGTAAATGTATCACTAAAATGAACTCACAGATGGATCTACGATTAGCAAAGTCATTTTGGGGCAAGCACGCCCGTTGTTTTATTCCAGATAAAAGCTTTTTTTTTTTCAGGAGACAAGTTTCTTCAAAACCAGGAATACGTTGGCAAATCTACTTTTGAGATGACGACCTTAGAAAGATGAAAATGGTAAAATGTCTGACATTATTTTGGGGGTGGTGTGATGTGGCACTTGTATTAATATAAGGTAAGTTGGATGGCAGGAGCTACATTTTCAAAGGCTGTAGACATCTGAAACACTGCAGTGTATTTATTCAGTGGCTCCGGGACCGGGGGATAATTGTGGCTATGTCCAAGTACTATAGCGCCCACCACACCCATATGACTTGGGCCAGGCACCATTACCCCTCGCCATATTTAAAATCTTCCGGAGCCTCTTTATTTATATTAATACATTAATGATATTATACGCAACGAAAGAGGGAATAACAATAATCGACTTTATATCTTGGTGTAGATTATTCATCCAGTAGTTTAAACATTAGTTTGTAAATTAAATCTAATACTGGAACTAATTTGCAACTCACTTTGCTACGTTGCGTCCGAAAACATCGGACTTCGTCAGGCATCTGATTGAAGATGTTGTGATGACGTCAGATGTTGTGACGTCAGACGGCGAGGAATATCTCGTAACGCCGGGTCCCATGCACGTGACAACTGGAAGCGGAGTCCCCCTTTTCTGTTAATGGCGGGATCCTCCACTCTCTCCCATATGGATTCTCTGACTCCTCGCTCAAACCACTTCTCCTCCTTATCTAGAATAACCGCTTCCTCAGGGTTGAAGAAATGTTCAGTTTTCTTGTTGCAGTGGTTGTAAACCGCGGAGTTTTGGGCTTCGCTGGAGCTAGGGCGCCTGTGTTGGTTCAAACGCGCTCGTAGAGATTGTTTTGTCTCGCCTACATAGGAGTCACCACAGTCCGGGGCAGCACAGGTAATGCCATAAACTAGATTGCACTGTTTATCTCTGGGGGTTTGTCCTTAACATGCACGAGCTTCCCCCGTAGGGTGTTGGTAGGTTTGAAGCACGTAGTAATGCCGAAGGACTTGAAAGAGTTCTTAAGCCTTTCCGATAATCCAGCGATGTATGGGATGGTTACCTGTGTGCGATTGTCATGGTTAACCTCTACTGTGGTGGATTTAGTGGAGTCTTTGGTTTTGTTCGCTTTGGTAAACGCCCAACCGGGGTATCCACAATTTCCAAGGGCTTTCTGTAAGTGATCTTTTTCCTCCGGAATGTCCTCAGAATTGCTTATGACAGTGTCCGCACGGTATTGGAGGGTTCTGATCACGCCTAATTTGTGGATCAGCGGATGGTGTGAGTCAAATTGTAAATAGTGATCGGTATGCGTGGGCTTTCTATAAACCGTTGAGTTGAGGGTACCGTCACTGTTCAAATGAACCAAGCAGTCCAGAAAAGCTAACTTATTGTCCACACATTCCTCCTGAGTGAATTTGATGTTCGGGTCAACTTGGTTAATGAAATTAAAGAAGGACTCCGACTCGCTTTTGTCTATGATGATGAATGTGTCGTCAACAAAACGAAGCCACAATTTGGGCGGTTTACCGGGGTAACTACTCAGCACGTGTTGTTCAAATTTCTCCATGTAGAGATTAACCACAATTGGGGAAACGGCTGAGCCCATCGCGCACCCATATTGTTGGATGAAATACTTATTGTCGTACGAGAAATAAGTTGTTTTGAGGCAGATGGTGACAAGTTCAACAATTTGTTCAACGGTTAAATCTGTGCGTTCACTCAAAGTGGTATCCTCCGATAAGAAATCCTTCACAACCTTGATGGCGTCGTCCGGTGGAATAGAGGTGAAAAGTGCGCTCACATCGTAAGAAGTAATGATCTCGTTATCGTCCACTGAGGTATCGCGGATTTTCTTTACAAAGTCCTGTGTATTGACAAGATGGTGTGGGGATTTTCCGGCAAGCGGTCCTATAATCTTCGCTGCGTGTTTGGCTAAGTTGTATGTAACCGAGCCAATGCTACTAATTATTGGTCTCACTGGTATGGGATCTGGCTTGTGTATCTTAGGCAGGCCATAAAAAGCTGGAACGCTCGGTTCGGTAGGGGGGGGTCAATCTAAATTTGAGACTGAGGTCCACCGCCCCAGCAGTGTAGATTTTGTTGATAAACTCCGACACTTGCTTTCTATAACCGTTGGTAGGGTTATAACCTATGGGTTTATAAGTTTTCTTGTCCTTGAGCAACAGTTGGCACTTGCTATTGTAGTCAGTTTTGTTCAGAACAACAATGCACTTGCCCTTATCGGCAGGTACGATAACAATGTTATTGTCCTTGCTCAGCTCATCAAGAGCTTTCTTTTCCTCTTTGGTGATATTAGGAGGTGGGGGTTTGGTGTTACGAAGTGTGTTACTGACCTTGTGACGAAGATTTTCAGCCTTTGATGGGTCTAATTTGGCCTGCTTAATCGCGGTTTCCGTAGCTGTGATGAAATCTGCTGTGGGAATTTTGTTTGGAACAACCGCGTAATTAAGTCCCTTAGCTAACACAGATACTTCACTATCCTTCAAATTCCTATCCGACAGGTTCGGACCCATTTCCGTTGGAAATCAGGGTTATTAGAACTTGATCTCCAATTCTTATCAAGGTCCGCTTGCGATCTTTGTTGCGATGCAGTTTTGTATTTCGCAAATTTTTCAAGATGGCGTCCCTTGGTTACAGCGTGTTGACTCAGCTGTGCAACCCTGTTGAATTCGGCAACCTTGTCGTATTCCGTACCCGGAAGTAAGTTGGATAAACGATCTTCTAAATCCGACTTTTTCTGGTGTAACACATCTATTGTAAAGTTTGTCTGCCTAATTCTCTCGTTTAACAGCTTCCGTTCCGCATTTCTCAGGATGTTATCCGCTCGATGTCCTTGCAAACTCGATTTCAATTTGACACTCCTCGGGGTGATTTTCTCATGCAAACACCGTAGGTTGAAACGCAAATGGTTCCTAAAGTTAGCGATCTTCCTTGCCGTCTTTTCGTGGTTTCTAACCAGATCAAGGCATTCCTGCCCGAAATTGTTCTTTATATCTTGGTGTAGATTATTCATCCAGTAGTTTAAACATTAGTTTGTAAATTAAATCTAATACTGGAACTAATTTGCAACTCACTTTGCTACGTTGCGTCCGAAAACATCGGACTTCGTCAGGCATCTGATTGAAGATGTTGTGATGACGTCAGATGTTGTGACGTCAGACGGCGAGGAACATTTCTTCAACCCTGAGGAAGCGGTTATTCTAGATAAGGAGGAGAAGTGGTTTGAGCGAGGAGTCAGAGAATCCATATGGGAGAGAGTGGAGGATCCCGCCATTAACAGAAAAGGGGGACTCCGCTTCCAGTTGTCACGTGCATGGGACCCGGCGTTACGAGATATTCCTCGCCGTCTGACGTCACAACATCTGACGTCATCACAACATCTTCAATCAGATGCCTGACGAAGTCCGATGTTTTCGGACGCAACGTAGCAAAGTGAGTTGCAAATTAGTTCCAGTATTAGATTTAATTTACAAACTAAAATCGACTTTATAATTTCATAGGTCTTGCGGTTCTTGAGTTAAGGCCAATAATATCAAAACAAGAGTTGAGGGCGTTTTACCCTCTCGAGAATCTTTACAGTGTGTCGATATCTCAAAACATTACATTTTGTCATATTCAGGATGTGTTGTACGAATGTGTCAAGAAAGAGTACTTTTTCAATATTATCAAATTATCATTAGTGGGCATTTTGTAATTATAGCAAACTCTTTTATGACATTTTTAGTAGATATCCACGCAAAGAAAACTTATTCCCAAAATAAATTTCAGTTGATTCCGATTTTGCGAGTTGCCACTTTGTGTTGTAATTTCATAATTGTTTACCAGAAGGTAAATACAAATTTAATGATCAATATCTTTGCCAAGCGAATGAATCTGCAAGAAATGTATTGGACTTAATTAAACATTATGTAGCCAGAGCTTTCCAGCGGTACCAAAATCTTTTGAGACAAAAAAAAAGGAGGTGGTGATGTGGCTGTGGATATTGAAATGCCCCTTTAACAATATCTTTATATTTTATTGTTCAACCACAGTTATTGGTTCAAGACTCTATTATATTAAACTATGATTGTCGGAAATGCAAACACGTAGAGTTTATTGACATCCAAGTGAGCGCTCCTAATTTTTCCTCCGGAGGTTGCTGTGAAGGTGGAAAGTTTGTCTACCCTTTTGTTGTTTACCAAATTAAACTGGAAACTTTAAATTTGAGAAAATGAAAGTTTGTTAACCTGAAATAGTATTATACTTTAGTGTGTTGAAATGTTGCAGCAAAGTAAAGAAGTTCTTTGGTGAATTTTATTTATATGATTCAAGCAAACCAATATTATTACTTGATTTATTATCAACAAACATATGCACCATTTATCTGTAGAAAAATCATATTCTGATGATGAAACAAAACATGAATTAACTGATTTGTCTGTATCTAATATTTTTATATAACAAAAAATAATGAAACCACCAATGAAGGGGCGCAAGAAACTGTGTAAACTCTCATATCTGGGTATGTTGAATTCAATCTGGTCAACCAGATGTACCATTTTTTGATGGACGTCTGTTTGTCCGTCAAAAATAGGTATGTCTGGTTGACAAGATTTAAATAAAATCTTAATTACATTTATGACTGTCTTTTAAAAACCTCAACCATTTACACAAACCATTCAAACGAAGAACACAAGACAGCCTTTACTGGCAACTGCAACTGTTAATACCCGTTTGATGATGGTATCATTAGTTCGCGGTCCTGATCAGGCCCGTAGCCAGGATTAATTTTTTTTTTGAGGGGGGTGCTGGTTTTGAAAAAGTGAATCTTTTTTTCAAATGAGACTTTTTGGACCTTTGGCATTTGGCGTCGCACCCCGCACCCCTCCCCTGGCTACGGACCTGGTCCCGATATGGCGATATCACCAAAAAATATTGTATGCCATATACCCTTTTGTTCGGCCTTGGTCGATCGCGACACTTTTTATTGACCCTTCAATATTATTTCGCATCCCTTAATGTAATTTTTTCGATGTAAAATATTTGTAAAAAGAACACATCTGTTAAATGTTAACGTAAAGATTAAATAGGTTGAACGCAAAAAACAAAGGAGCATAATGATGCGGGAGAAAGTAAAACACATAATTTAAAAACAGAAATCACAGCGGAAAAGGTCGCTTTAACTGATTCTAAGTTAGGTGTAATGCCTCTAAAGGGGTCCATTTTGTCAAGTCTGTTTACCCCTCTGAACTTGGCAAATCATAGCAAATAAACGTATTCATTATTCATGGGATCTTGGCTACGAGAAAAACACGACACGACACTGATTTCAGTGAATACAATACTAGAAGTTCGTTCACATCACAGCTTCTTAGTTTTGAAAAGGCACGTGTTTGGGTTTATTTATAGAATCAGAAGGTAGACGGTTTATTGTGACTCGTCTGAAAAAGTTTGTTAAACTAAGAACCTTTATAAAGTTTGTTCACCTGCGTCAGATCGCCTTACAATCTGATAAGGTAAAATCTTGAACATATTTAGTTGCATACATCAGCAAACACAAAAATGTTCTTAAAACGTTATAAACGTATTATAAATGCGTTTTGGCTTGATTCAAAAGTTTTAACATTTAAATGTCGGGTTATATAAATATCGTAGAAACGCGTCTTTAAAACATTTTGTATGAAAAAGCAGCTACAACGACATAAATGTCGTTAAAATGTTGGTTTTTTTTGTCAAATATTCTGATGTCGTCAAAATGTTATTGCATGATATTCTTGGGCAAACATTTTGCAAAATATTTAATTTGGTAACACTTAAACAAGATTTATGTACGACTGTTAGCCACCTGTTCTGTATAATGTTTATAAAAAAAATTACACACCAGGCACAACAACCTGATAATTTTTAATTATTCTGAAATATACATTTTATTAATTAGGCTATGCTTTCTCATTTGACAACCTGTTCGTAAAAATCGAACAAGAACTGACCAAGATATGCGCCTCCAAACCATCAAACCTCAAAATCAAAAGTTGCACTTTCAAAGATTTTTAATGTGAATATATCGTTGGATTGCACACAAGTACCACGGGCCAATCAATAAATGTATTTACAGGCACACTTGAATCGCTAAAATTGTAACTTTTGATTTTGGGGTTTGAGGGTTTGGAAGGCGCATATCTTGGTCAATCTCGCTCGATTTTCAAGAACAGGGTGTCAAATAAGAAAGCAAAATCCAATTAACACAATGTATAATTCAAAATAATCCACAATTATCAGGTTCTTGAACAGCAAGGATGACTACAACTGATGACGAGTTTCTTTTTGTTCCTGGTGTATATTTTTAAGATTGTGTGGATTGAAATGTGATTACTTATACAGTGTCTCTTCAGTCTCTTCAAATAGTGGAACTTGGCAGCTCGCATATTAGGGTAAGTTGATATTTTGTTGCTGTTAATTGTGCGTTATTAAATCTTACAATAATAATAATAAAAACCGCATCAGTGAATATAAGTATCAGAAGTGGGTAAGTGCAATAGCTGCCCTGTAAACATTTGGCAATTTATATACATAGTATATTGTACTAATCTACACATGACAGCTATAATTGCACTTACCAACTTCTGGCACTGAGCATGCAGTCATGTGAACTTCACACGACCAATTTAAATCCTTATTTTATGAGACAACTGTGCATGTTTTCAAACATTTAATATTGTTTCTCGTATACTTTGACAAATTAATATCCTTACATGTATTTGCAAAGAAAATTACGAACTTTCAAGAATTCAAGAATGGTTTGATAAGTATCTGAGCTAATAAGCTAAATATAATTTTGTTATCGAACGGTTTTATCTTAATTAAACATGTATTTGTTCGACAATACGGGAATATAGATAAGCCAATATTTATTTGTACATGAGATTCGATTGTAATTGGCTTTACGCTTGGAATTCAAACATGCTAATGTTGTAACTCGTAATGACCTTTTAATGTCTTGGATACATTATGAACCGTGACTATTGAACTATGCCATCGGTAATGAGACCATTTAAGTTTAAAGTCAGTCGTTTTGAAATTAAAACACAGCAAGCAAGTTTATTTTTCTGTCGGCTTTACAAAAACCTATAAAGTTGAAGCAACTTTTGAGCACAATTGGTTTGTTTCAAGTTGCGAAATATAATTAATTATAATATTTTAATTTTCCCTCCAGTTTTCGATATCATACTCATGAAATTGCATTTGCCAGGCCCTTTAGACTCATCAACAATATCCGTTTTGTACCAATAAGGCCGAGAACGGCCTCACGTTTTCGTTTTCGTAATTTGTGGTGCAATAAAAGAAATAGTTATCTATGCCCAAGCAACTTAAGGGGGTACTACACCCCTGCCCAATTGTGTGCCTATTTTTGCATTTTTCTCAAAAATTATAGCACATTTGATACAATTAGATATGTATATTATAGGGGCAAGGACTACAACTATTGCACTGAAAATTCA
The DNA here is from genome assembly GCF_039555335.1 of Amphiura filiformis. Lineage (NCBI taxonomy): Eukaryota > Metazoa > Echinodermata > Ophiuroidea > Amphilepidida > Amphiuridae > Amphiura > Amphiura filiformis. The sequence continues at coordinate 88,006,724 of NC_092629.1, forward strand.
GCAACACAAGGCAAGAAGTTATTGATTTATTGATCAAATATTGGTTTCCCTCATTTTTGACTGTAACTCCACAACTGTTGTCTGTGCTGAAATAAAATTTCAAGTGCAGTATTTGTAGTCCTTGCCCTTATAATATACATATCTTACTTGTCACCAATGCACTATAATTTTTGAGAAAAATGCAAAAATAGGCAAACAATTGGGCAGGGGTGTAGTACCCCCTGAAGCTAATCGTAGATCCATCATTTGCGCTCAATTTAGTGATGCGATTTTTACCCCAGCATCTTAAAACAGGTGCATTGCATTCAAAATTATATTACAAGAGGGTGGGGCGGGGAGGGTGGTGGTGCGGCCTTTCATAGATTTCTATAAAGTTCACGATTTTCATTTTCATTTTTTTTTTTCACTTTTTATTGCTAGTTTCAAAATGGTCATTTCCTTTTATGCTTAGGAGACAATTCGGTGAAAATTGCATTTTTGTAGAATTTGTGTAGAAAATCAGTTTGCCTATATTTTTGTTCATAGCCAGAATTTCCAAATTCACATTATGACGTCATAGCGCATTATGTGGGAACATTTTGTACTTATTTTGGTATGACTGGATAGAGCAGACCCCAAGCTATGCATAGGTAAAGGTATAATGACGTTTATAATTGAGAATTAGGGGGTGCAACAACTCCCGTTCTTCGCAGTCCATGTCACAAAATATTGCTCAATATGCAATAGTTCTAGTGGTAATGTATTAGTAACAATAATGTGGCGTAATCATTAATATTGATTAAATATTGAAATATATAAAAATTATATAGAATTGCAGATTCATACGTAGTGGTAATAACAATGAAATTTATTAATTTAGACTTCAACACTACTTGTTTATTTCGCTTCCCAGGAGCGCTTTTAAGGAACGTCCTTGTCATCAGCCGATGTTGTTAGCTCTGATGTTTTCTTGGAAACGGCTAAAGACCAACATGATCAGGTGACATCACACTTGATGACGTCAACGAAGTCGGAAGTTTCCTGCCCCTGGTGCCGCTGGGTTTGATCAGGTTGTCCCACACAGGATCTAGTTCCAATTCTGTGTACCTCTGAACGTAGAGCGTTTAATACAGCAGGTGTGCCTACCGCTTTTAAACCCCATCAGACATTACGTCAGACCTTGGTCTCCCCGAAAGACAAGGTAGACAAGTTGAAACAGTCGGGAACAGTCTACAAAATTGCATGTGCTGATTGTCACGCCACATACATCGGAGAGTCGGGCAGGAAGCTGGAAAAGCGACTTGCAGAACATAAGTCGAAAGCGGCTGGCTCTAAATCGGCTGTACAAGAACATGTAAAAGCGAGCAAGAACACGCACCAAATAGACTGGGGCAACGTAAAACTACTGGAGAAAGAAACAAAAGAATTTCCCAGGAGGGTCCTGGAAACTATACAGATCAAGCAGCAGGGACCTTCATTGAACCGAGACACAGGATTGGAACCAGATCCTGTGTGGGACAACCTGATCAAACCCAGCGGCACCAGGGGCAGGAAACTTCCGACTTCGGTGACGTCATCAAGTGTGATGACACCTGATCAGGTTGGTCCTTATAGCCGTTTCCAAGAAAACGTCAGAGCTAACAACATCGGCTGATGACGAGGAAGTTCTTCGAAAGCGTCCTCGGTAAGCGAAATAAACAAGTAGTGTTGAAGTCTAAATTAATAAATTTCATATAAAAATTAAACTTACATTCCATAGCCCATTTATACAGCTCCGTCTCAATATCCTCTACCATATTCTTGCCGTCTCCCTCGGTTATCCGAAGCTTCCTTATTTTGTCGATCAACATCCGTGAGACATCATGCATGGTATCTACATGTCCAGCGATTTCTTTCGGACGAAGGATTCCTTTGCCAAGGCTCCCTCTCATTTTAGCCCACCGTTGACCATCTCTGTGAAAATGATAATAATTTGAAATATGGTAATTGAACCAAATGAAAGTAGCTATGTCCTTTAGAGGAGACAAAATGTTTGCCCATGATGCAGGTAACAAATCGAATGGAGGATACATCTGCTATAAGCCCCTCTCATTAAAAACTAGTGCTGACCATCTCGGGAAGCACTTAGAGAGAGGATTTTTGCACACAAAAAAGAGATTGGAAAAAAGTTCTCTTTTGAATGAAAAACGAATTAAAGGTTTAGTAAAAGACTCGGCACTTTGACGGGGCCTCATGGTGCCTTATACAGAAAGACCTTCGGTGGAATGTGCTATTCCAGTTATACATCCACTATAAGTTAAATACCACTAATATGTATTACACGATTTTCAATGGGAAAATGGCTAATTTCGGGTGGAATTTTCTCATATTCAGAACTCTCGCAGTTAAATGCCACTAATATCAGGTGAAACTATATGATTTAGATGCCAAATGATCAAAAACTCAACATAGGTTAACCTGAGACTTCTCTTGTTTTAATCCACTGAACCATAAACACCTTAACATGGCAGTGCGCCCTCGAAGCTGAAAGTTACAATATGGTAGGGCGAATTTTGCATCAAACCCTAAAAAGTACTTTTTTGGCTATATAACTTGATCAATTTCAGCGATTTTAATGCAGCCTTTTCAGTATGCCATGCAAACAAATAGTTACTTGTCGAATGTCCATATATCGCTCAGGCCTATTGGTGGTATGTAACCTATAGAAGAGATCACACAAATCTGTGATCGGTTGAAAACTCCGTGAAATCCAACACAGATTTTCGCAGAAAATGTCTCCTAGTGGTATTACCTGAATGGGTGACTTCATCTGACATCCGCACCCCTTGTGAGGGAGATTAAGGTCATGTCTTTCACAGGGGGTGTATGGATTTCAACTGGAATAGCCCAATTGTATTTGTCTACTTACTCCATGACCACTCCATAAGGAAGCTGTTTTGCACGTCTTATTTCTTTCCACAATTCAACTTGTGTTCTTTGAGGGTATTTCCCCACGACTCGGAAAAGCTTCTCAAAATCATGAGGATCGTTCATCATAATCATCCAAGAACCATTACCAAGCTGTTGCCTAGGAAATAATGATAATAATAATTATGACAATAACAACAACAATAACATCAACAACAACAAAACAAGAAGGAGGATGATGATGATGATGATGATGATGATGATGATGATGATGATGAAGATGATGATGATGATGATGACGATGAAGATGAAGAGAAGGTTGAGAAGATGGAGGAAAAGAAGAAGAACTCGCTAGCAGTTGAACTTTCAAGAAAGGGAAACTTTTTGTATTGAAAAAGTTCATGAAAAGAGTGACTTTTTATGCTGAAAAAGTTCGAAGCCCCTTATTAATGCATTTGCTGTCCACGTGCACATCATCCATATTCCACTTGCAAAATTAACAGTGATAATTGATATTTAAATAAATATAATAAATTTATTAATAGCATACACGTAATTATCTTATTCAATATTGAATCAATTGATTGTTTTGTATATCTATTTTTATACTTATTGTTGTCAAATAAATCATTTAACATCAATATTTACTAACCTAACTATAGTCTTCGAACTTTTTCCCCGGACACAAAACTCAACCATTAAGCCTATTATATTGATCATCATTATGATTACGTAAGGGGCAGACTATTTAAAATAATAATCATAATGTGACCTGCTACCACGAAATGAATGTAAAGTCGAAAGTTGGTAGTTTCGAGACGCCCTGGCTGCTGTGTTGTTTCATACGCATCTGTTCAAGCAAGCCATTCACAAAGGACATACTACTGGCTTGTGCAGGTGCGCGGCAAACAAAGACCATCAACTCAGCAGCCACCATGTCTCGAAACTACCAACTAAAAGACTAAAAGACGGGACACAAAATTGACTCAACCCTACTCGTATGACTCTTATCATTATGATTACGTAATGTGTGTGTTCGGTGTAAGGGGTATGGGGGTGGGGGGGCGTACACGTAGGATGCGTTGGGTTGTATATCCATGTGTGATCAGTGTGACAAATTTAGTGTAAATGTAGTGTAGGACATGTATCAAATGATTGATTTTTAATTCAACCTTGAGACAACGAACTAGGAGAAAACTTGAAACTTCTCCAACTTTTTTTCCTCCTTATTCCTGTTCTTCTTCTTTTTTTTTCTTCTTCTTTTTTTTTGTTACCTGTAAACTGGTCCCAGTTCTTTAAAACAATGCTGTTGGTAGAGATGGTTTGTGCTAATTGCGCCATATTTCCAGGCATGATAAGCTTTACCTAGCGCGCCAACTATTCCATCACTTTTCCCCCCAGGAGCCGGGACATCATCAAATGGTCTCACTGTCTCATGCGAATGTCCTCTGTGATATGTTGTTTCCACGTTAATGTATTTAGGATCTAAAATGGCGGATGCGGCTGTACCGACTGCAGCGGCGCTGGATGGATGATGAGATGAAGTTGAGTGAATTTCTCGATTTCCTTAAAAAAAAGACACATTCGTTAAAAAAAGTTTTGCAGTTAATGGGCTATTCCAGAAAATAGATGCACACCCCCTATAGAGGAGTTCGGATTTCCGGACTTTTTGTCCAGTCGTGATTGTTGGAAATCCAGACTTTTAAAGTGTCCAAAGGCGAAAAATTCCAGCAGAAAATAGTTCAAAATGGACATCCTTAATTTAGGAGCTAATTTTGGACTGTTCCATGATTTTTCATTCATTTCATTGCATTTCCATGTTTTTCCCAGTAACATTGGCAACTGGAATTCCGGTCGTTGTCAGAAAGCAAACTTGGAAATCCAGACATTTCGTTTATTGAAAAGTTACTCCTCTATATATAAGAGGTGTGCACTTATTTTCTGGAATAGCCCAATCCTAGAACTACTGAGCCATATTTTGTAACACGAACTACGAAGAGGTGGTGGTTGTTGCAATCCCCTAATGTTCAATCATAAATATATTTTGGTACCAATGTATAGCTATTATGGGTCTCTTCTATCCGGTGATACCAAAATAAGTACAAAAATTCCCTACATAATGTCGCTATGACGTCATAATGTGAGGGCGCCCATGCAAATTTGGGAAATTCTGGCTATATGTACAAAAGTATTGGCGAAATTGATTTTCGGCTAATAATTCTACAAAAGTACGATTTTCATCAAATTTTCTCCAAAATATGAAAGGAAATTACTATTTTTACCTAACTAATAAGTGAAAAGTCCATAGCTCTTGGAATGATTTCACAAGAGCGAAATGATTTTACTGTAGAAACCAATGGTGGGCCTCGATCACCCCATTGGTAATCTTTGATGACTGGTCCAACCCCAGGTATAAAGTGCCGAGGTGAAAAATGTTATCACTGAAATGAGCGCAAAGGATGGATCTACGATTAGCTTAGGCCGTTTGGGCGTAAACACTTGCGGGTTTTTTTATGACGGATAAAAAAAATCTTAGGGGGTGGTACGTACCCCCTCGTAGTTCTAGGGTTAAAGGCGAATGTTGTTTTATGCTTTAATGCAAATGCTTTAATATAAACGGATTGACCTAAAAATAAAAGCACTGTGCGATAAGCACACGATTGCTTTTGCGCGAATTACGAAACCCATGGTTCTTTCTGAACCAATGAGCTAGCAACACTAATTTTAAGGGATAAATATAGACAAAGAATGCTTCAGCCTTATTTTGTAAAAGTTCACAAACGCTTATGTTTCAAGATTTTCCGATTTCAAACGACAAACGAAAGCCAAGTTTCCTATTTTGCCCTACCGATGTTGTCAGTTCCCTGACATTTTTCAACGCCTACCCCTTGCGTACGCTACCGGGGCGATGTCAGCATTTTTCACAAAAAATAGTCCCAATAGTTTGTGGGTGCATCAATTGGGTGCATGTGTTCAGGTAAAAACTCATGGATATACTCTGAATAGATAAACCAAAGCTGTGGCACATTCTGATATGTATACCTTCAACCAGGGAGAACTCGAGGGTGGGGGGGGGTTAAAAGGTGTGATTAAGGAACTTTTGAATTCAACCAAGTTCTTTCATTTTTGGTATGCGACAGAGTTCAGGAGCTGCATCATGAGAAGGATCTTTGATAAGATGAGCATACTTCATAAGGGAACTTTCAAACACTTGTAACAGAGTGGCCTGATGCAGAGAGACATATTTTTTCAGGGGCCCCCATTCGGACCTAAAATTATTTTCAGCCTTTGGTTTTTTTTGGCAATGTCAAAATAAACGTCAACTCTATAAAAATAGTATAAACTCATGTTCTAAGAGAAAAATGAAGGTGATATTTCTAGGCCCTCCCCCCACTCCCGGGGTCCAAACATTTTCACCCCCCCTTTTTTTTGCATCAGCCACCCCCTTACAAGTGTTTGTGAACGACTCCAAAATCATTGTAAGAGCTGTACATTATCCTTATTTAAAGGAGTATTTCGTGATCCTAACATCCTCTTTTTATGACATTCTTCAGTAGATATTCACGAAAAAAGCTTACTCCCAAAATTTCAGTTTATTCCGAATTTGCGTTTGCGAGTTATGCATGGTTATATGCATTACGCTGCTCTACAGGTCACTGCTGTAATTTTGTTCTGGTATATACCAGAACGTAATTCAAATTTGACGATATTTTTGCTGAACGAATTAGATATGTTTTGTACATAAACATTATGTAGCCAGAGGTTTCCTGCGGTATAAAAATCTCATTTTTTAAAATAGAAAAGTGGGGGGCATTATATCAGGGAACCAGACTGGTTTCCGTTTAAATCGTATCTTGGTAATATAGATCGTAAGCTGTACTGTCTACCATAACACGTAATTCAACTTGTTTGGTCCATGCGATATAAACCAGTACAGTATAAAATTATACCCAGCAATATGATAACCTTTGGTTTTCGTCGTAACGTTTTAAAGGGCTCACTTAAGGGTACCTGAAAACGTTAAAATGTTAACTCTAGAAGAGTTTAAAAGACGTTTTCACAACATTTTTACAATGTTTTTATACAGGTATCAGAAAACGTTGTTCATGTTATATGAAAGTGAAGGCGACTGGGTCATTTCCCTAACGAATGTACTGGGTTTAAAATAAACATCATGTATAGGCAGATAGTAGCTGATAGTATAGTCTATCAAATCATATAATATTTTTATCCACAGAATATGCATTTCATTACTCTTGGTTCTTGTAACTTACCAACATGTGATGCTGATGCCTTGCACCGCTTAAGACCTGTTAGGATGCGGAGTCCTTGCTGAGAAGTACACGAACACATCTTATTTATCTGCACAGCCATGATAATGCGAATTTTATCACTTGCTCTGAAAGTGTCTCCAAGTTTCCTTTTAAATAGAATAGATAATGTTAAAATTTTCCTCACTTCTGCAAAATCTGCCGATTCATAGATGACTTTCTGTATGCATGTTTAAAATTGTGTATTTTATATTATCTATAATATCACCCGCCATGCGCACTATTTTTTTCCTTGCAATAGTCAGTGACCGTGCATTTTTTTTGTCACTTGGTTAGAAAGTTTGTCGACCTCTTGGCAATTATACAACAGTTAGCTCATGCAGTTAAATTTAAGCGTAAGTAGTGGATGTTTTTACCGACTTAAGCTGCAAGCACAGATATTGGAAGTGTGCTGCAAGTGTTTTGTAATGGGAAAAGTTTGTTGCTCTTTGTTTGAACTTTCTGTGACCAGCGATGTATATAACACATTATGATATAATTAAACCGGTTGAAACGTTTGAAACAAGAAGTGAAACAAGGAACCACCGTTTGTTTCGAGATCTATATAAATACCACAAATAGCCATTTTGTTAAGGCGGAAAACTTATATGCGATGCATCGATTTTATAAATGATTGAAATGTGGAAAAATGGCCTATCCGTAGTTCCCCAGCAAAACACTCACAAAAAAATTGGAATTAGCATTTGGTCTGTTTTCGACCTGATTTAACCCCAGTTTTGGACCATTTTAGCAATAAAATGAGAAATCGCGCACATCAGATGATGTATCGATGCCGATACATATCTGACTGCCATGTTGAATGAAAATCAATGAGCGGTGGTTTAGGGAGTTGGATTGTCATTATCATGAGCACCTAACCAGTGCTACACAGGCACAACGCCTAGACGTTGATCCGCAAGCCTCAGCACACTTTACAGATTGTCACTGACCGCTACGGCCCCACATCATTCCATAAACCATTTAACAACAAATCAGGGACTTTGCTGCTTCAAGAGCGCACACCCTAGACATTCAATAACCATCGCAACCAGGATCAGCTCCCCGAGTTTCGTACGGGTTACAACGAGACAATTAGCAGCTAGTTCCTTGTCAAAGGGAATTTCAAGCCAACTTAATTTTTCCACGAGAGCGTACTAGGCACCACCAGGGTTCGAACCCACAACCTCTCGCACCATTGTCGAACGCCTTATCGATTGAGCTAACTTGACTGCATAGGGACAACAAATCACATCATGGGATTGGGTTTTCCTAAAACCTTGTACAAAAGACAGTCAGTCAAAAAGTTCAAAGTGAAACTGGTGACCTGTACCATTTCTATAAAGGGTTTTTATGAACATGGAATTGAATACGTAATTGACACTTCTCCAACGAGTAAAAACCATAATAAACACTTGATTAGGCCTACACAATAAAACTAAGTAACTAACAGATATGAATCAAAAGGATTTTTTTTCTCAAAACATTCTCACTGTATTTTCCTTGAATCGATTTAGTCAAATATGGACATAATCCCTCATTTCAATTAAGTGTTGGTTTTTCATTTGTTCAGAAACCAAAAATCAAGGGATTAAAAAGTGGAGATAACTTGGTCAATCATAACACTATTGTGCCTATTGTGCTAAGGGGTGGTGCAATAATTATGTGTACACCGGGGTGGTGAATTATAGAGGGGGGGCAAAGATTATTTTGGGCACCGTTTCTTTATTACGCCCTAAAAAGGTGTAGGAAATCATTCGGAACACGTTTAAATATGCAAAATGTCCTGCTCGCTGTACTCGCATTATATGATAAGAAATCTTAGTGTGTAAAGATTTTGGCACGACCAAGGGGGGCAAAGATTTTGGCATGGTCAAAATGGTGGGGGCGATTTTTGGCAGACCACTTTGAGAATTAACCACCCGGAGGTACACATAATTAATGCACATCCTCTAAGCAATATTATCGGATATCTATCACCGCGGGCGGTATCTGATGCTCTTCAGAGAAGTCTGTCGTAGGTGGCATACTTTCATTTCATTTTTATATGAAACATAAACGATGCATGAAGATGGAGATTATTTGATTATAAATTAATTTATTGTCCCCGAGAAGCACAACCCTAGCTCTTACCTAGGCTCCCCTCTCCCCCGCCCCCGCCTGCTCCACACTCGATATCTACTCTCCAATACACTAAATTCCACTCCACTCTCGATCGAGCTCTCCTCTCCCCTCCTTCCCTTCCCACTTCCAATGCTCTCCACTTTGTTTCTCTTTCTCCCTCCCCTTACATCACCCACAGACCCCACCCTCCTCCTCTCTCTTCTGATTTCGAGTAATAAATTAACTCAATTTAAACCAGCCTAGACATTGGAAGTCATAGCTTTCTATTACATCGATCCTATGCATGCGATATGCATTTAAATAGAGAATTAAGTGTACAATGGTAGGGACCGTTCCTGGGGCTTAGGCAAAGCCTCTCCCTGCCGCTCCACATTTTCTCCGCCAGTTTGTTCTTTCTTTTTCTCCGCCCATTTCTTCCCAGCAAACACAAAAACGTTTTAAATAAGTTATATTTTGGCTTTTGGTTTAGGTAAAAACGTTTTAATAACATTAAAATGTCGGGTTATACAAAGATCATGATAACGTTTTAAAACGTTTTGTATGAAAACAACACTACAACAATATTTTTTTAATGTTTTCAAAAAATGTTATTTAAACTATTTTTGCAAACATTTTTGCCAAATATTTTGTCAATACTTAAATAACATTATGTTAAAATATTTGAACCCAGCAAACACAGAAATGTTCTTAAAATGTTTTTTTTTTCAAAACCTTTTAATAACATTTAAATATCGGGTTATATAAAGGTCATGAAAACGTTGTTAAAACGTTATTGCAAATATTTTGGGCAAACATTTTTCGCAAAATATTTTTTCAACTCCAAAATAACATTCTGTTTAGAATGTTTTGTATCAAATTTTCAAGAATGTTTTTGGAATGTTATTAAAACGTTTTTATACCCTTTATATGACCCGACATTTAAACGTTTTCTGTAAAACATTTTTGTTTGCTGAGCAGTAGATTATCAAAAAACGTTTTTTAAGGTTATGAAAACGTTTTATACTCTTAATATACCCTTTATATAACCCGACATTTAAACGTTTTCTGACAACCTTTTATAACCTTTTGCGAATGATGTCGAAAACGTTTTGTGTTTGCTGGGTTCTTTCTTTTTCTCCGCCCCGTGTCGACTTTCCTTTTCTCTGCCCCGTTTCTTTTATTTTCCCCAAGTCCCCCTGTTCCTTTCCGCCCTGTTTTCTGTTTCACTTTTCGACCCCTTTTTATTTTTCCTCCCATTTTTTCTTTCTATCGGCCCTCATTTTTTCTTCCCTTTCTTTCTCCATTCCCGTTTTTTCCTTTTTCGCCCTTTTTTGCGCCCCTCTGCGTTTGCCGCCCTAGGCGAACGCCTTACCTGGCCTAATGGTCAGAACGGCCCTGATAATGGTGTATATTATCACTCAAGTGTCTATTCTCATGGTATTCTTTTGTTATATCGGTCTTCAATCTTCAATCTTCAATTGATACACTCCTAACAAAGCGTGATGCTTGTCCAAGGAGACTCTTGATGATGCTCAAAGATGTGCAGTTGTGCGATGTGCAGAAAATATACAGGTGAGAGTAAAAAGTAGATGCCCAACTAGATGAGCTGGTGAACTGCAGTGGGCTGCATAGCCCGGACTGCAGGGAGAGCTACTGACTGGAAGATGTTTGGTGATGTTGCTGACACAGCTTCCAGAGGTAGTCTGTTCCATGTAGGAATTGTCCGAATAAAAATGAGTACTTGTACAGGTTGCACCTTGCGTGCACTGGGTTATAGCGGAGTTTGTGTGATGTTCTACCAACGGTGGGATTCATCTTGATGTTGGGTGGAAAGCCGATGTTGATTAAGCTGTGATGAATCTTGTAGAACAAAGTGCATTGGGACATTGTTCTCCTTATGGCAAGTTGATCCAATTGCAGTTGGTCTAGCAATGGTGTTACGCTGGCCTTTCTTTCAAACACTCCGGTGGAAATATTTCGATGGTCTATATTTTTTCACAGTGAAATTGATTGACTTGTTCGACTTCTCTGCTCGTGAATATTGCACTGCGAAATTTAAAAAAAAACTTGTACGTAACTTCAAACCCGATTATATAACAAACTGAGTTGAAAACCGAAACGGCTTCCTATAAATTTTAAGTTATTAACAAAGGGCATTGACAAAGATATCGATAATATTGTCACTCAAGAGCTTAAGCAAAATAATAGGAACAAAACCAAAACTAAAATTCAATATTTGAAATGATCGAATATATAATGTCGTATAGTAGGCCGGAAAAACGAAATATCTGATACATTAAATCAGATGTAGTGATTTTTTTTAGTGATTTACGTGCTCTGCAAGTAATGTTTTAGCCTATTCCTTGTATCTTTTAACTAGCGTCATATTTTTTTAATTAGGCCATACACTATTACGATCTAGAGTGACAAAGGAAATCTTTTAGTCAATTCACTTAAAGCCTACGCAACAAAACACATTGTGTCTATGAGCCAATAAAAATGAAAAATACAGGGTGCTTGCATATAAAGGGTCGTTCAACAAAATAGTGACCTCAGAAAAGTTTTCGATAAATTCATTAATTGTTTAAAAAGTAAAAATAGCAGTTTAAGTGACAAGGTCAATTTTGGGACATTTGGTGTCATCCGGGGTCAAATTGCCGTAGATTGTTGCAGGTTCAAGAAATGACCACTAAAGCGACACAACAAATGTCAAGGTTAGTTTGGAATCATCCATGGTAAAATCACCATAAATTGGTGCATGTTCATGACATTTGGTGGTATAAACACCACTGGAGCGAAATTTTATTTAAAGTGACTGAAATCTTCCACCAACCACCTCATCTGTTTTAAAACCGCAAAAGACGGGTGACCTCCGGGGTGACCTCCCAGTACTTTTAAAACACTTTATATTCACCCCGAAGCACCAATACGTCTCACTATTGCAGATTGGTAATTTTATCACACGAGGACACAAATACAAACACCCCCACACATATACCCCCACACAATACAGCGCCATGCTGGAAGGTCAGCTGTGGTGTCAAATGTTTCCTCGACTTCAAATACTACTTGAATTTCATACCTTAGACCTGTCACGAAATTTCCTTCGTATTAATTATTGACAGCAAGTCATATTCAACGTCGCTGTTGCAAAAAGTCATTCCCAAAAACAAATCACTGGTGCCTGAGGGGAAATATCAGTCCGCCATTTCATAAACCAGACTGCATGTGCCCTGATGTATTGGACTCATAGAACAGGCAAGTTCGCAAAACGGCGGCGTCGTGACCTTATCATGATCAAAGGGTTGAATAAGAATTATTTATAACGGATCGATAACTGGCCAGAAAACCAGCGGGATTTTACTATCACCAAATTGCATCGAGTGCAGGGCAATACTTTTAAAAGATAAACCGGTCGCTATGTAATCCCATTACATTATTGCTTCTACGGCGAATAGGTCTACACAAATCACGGTGAATAGGTCTACACAAATCACAGAGCTCGTGACACCAATAGTGCATCTAATTTCACCGTCCTGTCGCATGTAGTGTCGGCATATCTTGTACATAGCATACCATGAAAACAGCAGCGCGGGGAATTCAAACTTTGCTGCACATATGCAGTGGGCCCTGTGATTTGCCTGAAGACCCGGGCAACGATCTAGCTACGCTACTACATTACGACGAATTGAGAGGAACATATAATGCTATGAATTTGGTTAGTTAAGGGATGGGTATGAACGTTTGGACAGTATTAATTGTGGGACATTAGAGCACATCAGACATATCGAAATGCATTATGAATACGAAGAATGTCCTTCTGATATCAAATAATTTTGATTGTTTGAAATTCGCAATGTAATACACAATTTATGGCAAATGATTAAAAATTGATATTATAAACTGATGATTTATACTTAAAGCGTATGTAAGGTGGGATGAAAAGCCGACGATCAATTGAAAATTTTGACCTTTCGTATAAATCCATATCTTCAATTTGAAGATATGGATTTTTTTCCCAAAACACAAAAAAAATTAGGCCTTTTTGGGAAAAAAATCCACATCTTCAATATGAAAGGTCAAAATTTTCAATTGATCGTCGGCTTTTTCTCCCAGCTACATACACTTTAAGAATATATCATTAGATTTATAAAATTTACTTCGAGGACTGTTATATATCAAAAATGTGAAAAATATCCAATTTTTTGTCATAAAATTTGTATTATATCGTGAATTTCAAAAAATGAAAATTATTTGATATCAGAAAGACATTCTTCGTATTCATAATGCATTTCGATATGTCTGATGTGCTCTCATGTCCCACAAAAAATACTGTCGAAACACTCTAATCTCTCATTCCAGATCCCTTAAGGACAACCGAGCTAAGAAAAAAAAATGTTGGTAAGTCAAAATCAAAAGAAGAATGGGCACAAGCTGAGGGAGACTGGGATCAAAGTCTTACCGCACGCCGAAATCCAGGTTTGACAGTAATCTTGACATGTCTTCAGACTAGCCTGAGTCCCTCGGCCCCGATCTCTAAACAAATAAACATGGCGGAACAAAATGGCCGTTTCTCGATTCTCACCTGCAAGCACAACCCGAATACCGTGCGTAGCAGTTGAATGACTGGTGGATCAAGTCTATCTTCAGACTACGGAAAATGCAAGGGTGACATTTTCGACATTTAAATTATTATTCATTGTGGTCTGGAGATTTTTCGCAATGTTTACATACTCAATAAGAAGCACACTCATTATACTCATTTATTATATGGAAGCTTGAAGGTATTTTATTTATAATCTTTAATATTTATATTATAATGTTAAAATAAATATATTCTTACGTAAAGCTGCTTTGATACACACATTTTGGTTTTTACTTGCATTGATCATGTTGATATAATATTATCCAACTGACATCCCACATTGAATTCGTGTGAAAGAAGATGAGAATAAAGTTTATATTAGCCTCGAAGCAAATATTTCAGGTTACTAATAATATATGTAAACATTTACATTGTATTCACAACATTATACATGTTATAATATATCATAGATGAAAGCTGTTGAATTGTTTTTTAACTGCTAGTACAATGATGTGTCAACACATTAACAATACAATGTTTATAAACAAATCATGGGTATGCATTCATGTTAAATACATAGTAATTGCAAATAATGTACAATTTTTATACACAATATTTACACAGGTATTAAGTAACGGAGGAGTCCCAAAATAAGCCCCATGTTTTTCTTCAAGTTTATAGCCAAATGTTTATGATGCAGTTGAGCAAAAAAGCACATTAAGAAATGAAGAAATAATCCTGGTATGCAATACGCACACGTATAACCCTAACCCAACCCCAACCCTAAAACACAGGGTGCGCAGTGTAAACCAAAATGGTACCGAAAGGGAGACTCCACTTGATTGGGTGGCAAAACTTTGAGTACATTCAATCACCATTGAATGACCTTCGACAATTTGGGTACAAAAACTCACACTCTGCAACTTGAGATCAAATGTTGTACTATGATAGTTTAACTGAGGTTATTGAACTACGTCATTGGGATGAGACCATTGTGGTCCATAGTAAATTAAAGGCAATACAATCCACATGAACGTGTAGAAAATTTTGTTTGCTGCAACATAGTACCAAACTTGTTCAAACTGAAAATCGGAATTGCCGAGAAATAATGAGTGAATGATATTTGGTGCGACACAAGTTGCATTGTGATTTAAGGCCGCTACAGACTTTCTAATTTCAGTCTTGTTTAACTTCTAACGAATGTTTAATGGGACATGGAAAGGTTTCTATACAAAAACGATTCTCTTATAAACCACCATGCGCACAGTTTCCACCTCAATACACCTGAGCACACATTTTCGTCCCAAGAGCTTCCAAGCAGAGAACAACAAGTAGTGAATGTCTCCACCACAGTCTTTGATTGCACTACACGGTTGAGTGCATAGCAATATAGGAGCTATAAAGCTTATAGCTAAAAAAAATGGGCCTCTTTGATTGGTTTTTGACGAAATCCCAAGTGTTCCCTTCATCCAATCAGAATTTTTTTATATTCCCCCTAAAAACACTTTTAGTCACTAGGTCAACAGATAACACAATTTAATGTTATAGCAAGGCGAATGTGGAAAATATGTTGAAAACTATCTATCCAAGCACATTTTTGGACCAAAATGTAGATTTTAAAAGTCCAAACCTCAAGTGTTCCTTGCAATATTTTTCACATTTTATGTCATTAAATGAAAAAGTACACTTATATTGTCCATATACTAGAGTCACTAGAATGAGCAATGGTCAATTCTCTTTAAATTGCAAATCGTGTGCAAAAAGTTACTATTTTCGTCTGTTTTGTCATACGGTTGTAAATTCAATGAGCTATGACTTTTAAAAAAGCCCTTAGTCCGACTCTTAGTTACTGCATGTAGTTCAGGTGACAAATAAATCATTTTCTATCGATGAATTTGAGCTCAAGTGGTTGATCAGGGATAATCAAGACTTTGCAGACATGATCAATGTTGTCTTTGGTCGGCTCGATGATGAATCGTCGACTTATCTGTAAGTGTGATAAAACAGTCCACGTGTTATGTTCCATATAACTATTTTTTATTATTATATATTTTATTTGCATTATGAAATTCAGCAACCAGGGTGGGATTTACATTTTGCTGGCCCCTGGCCCAGATCGTAGTCCCTTGGGGACCACTGTGCCATATGGTTAAGGGGCTGTGCAATAATTATGAGCCCTGTAGGAGGGTGAAATTGGGAGAGAGAGAAAGACATTTTGGCAAGCCGAAAGGGGGGGGGGGGGGAGCAGTTTGTGGCGAACCTGGGGGGGCACAGATTCAGTTTAATGGGCTATACCAGAAAATAGACGCACATCCCCTGTAAAAGAGTTCGGATTTCCGGACTTTTTATGCAGTCATGATTGTTGAAAATCCAGCAAAAAATAGTTCAAAATAGAAATTCTTAACTTTAAGGGGCTCATTTCGGACAATTCCTTGATGTTTTATACATTTTATTGCATTTCGAAGCTTTTCCAGTAACATTGGCAACTGGAATTGCAGTCGTTTTCAGAAAGCAAACCTGGAAATCCATATATTTCTTTTATTAAAAAAATTTACTCCTCTATAGGGGGTGTGCACCCATTTTCTAATTATAGACCAAGATTTGCCAATTGGAATCATAGCGATTTTTGGCAGGTCGAGAGGGGGGGGGGGGGCAAACGATTTTTGGCGGGCCGTTCGGAAATTTAACCCCCCCCCCCCGGACTCATAAGTATTGCACAGCCCCTAATCCGGTCAGATTCTCTAAGGAATTTTCTCACATTCAACTATCACAATTAAACGCCTACAGTACCAGATGAAATTAGATGATTCAGATCCCAAATGATCAAAAACTTAACATAGGTTGACCTGAGACTTTTCTTGTTTAACGCACTGAACCGTAAATACCTTAAAATTCTTGAAAAAACTGAAAGTTCCAATAAGGTAGGGCGAATATTTACAAAAACCCATACCTCACGGATATTAATTGTGGAAACATTACAATAAAAATGTCATAATTTTTATAAGGACAGAAATTATACCATTTCGAAGTATCAAAACCCAAATGGTACTTTGTTTGTTATATATATAACTTGTCAATTTCAGCGATTTTAAAGCAGCATTTTCAGATAGCCCACAAACAAATAGTTCCTTGTCGTATTTTCATGCATCGTGTAGGTGACCATGGAAAAACAAAATAATGCACTGAAATGTCGATATAATACAAAGGCACGGTTTATAATTATTCACGGTTCGTCAGTATGCGCATACATTTAATTTGTCCCGGCCATATTATCATCTTACCTGTGACATAATCAGGTACATTTCTTGTTCTGCAAGTCTGCGACCTGTTCCGACAGATAATATCAAATGTCATTATGTTTTTATCCTTTCTCTCCTCCTCCTCCTCTTCCTTCTCCCCTCCTATTCTTCCTCTTCCTCCTTCTCCCCTCCACGTCTTCTTTCTCTCCTCCTCCTCTTCCGCTTCTTCACATTGGCGTGACGAGAAGGGGTGGATACATTTCCGCAGGTTCGAAATACCGGGACAACATTGACCAAAATGTGCGATTTGCACCTTCCTTTCGTCACGTTTCATACCAAAATTAACCTACGTTGATCAGCTCGTAATCGGCGGGCCTCATAACATCACGGATTAATACCGATATATCTTATTTCGAGAATTGTCTTGTAACATCTCACCAGAACATCACAAATTATTAATTCAAGTCCAATACTTTGTCGGTTTTCTTTAACAAACACAATATAGACCAGACAGGTCAACCATAAAACCCTTAACTTGGATCTACTTTTCGGCGTAGTGGTAAAAGCCTAACAATTCCCGCCGATTTACGAGCTGATCAAATTATAGTGTTAGGCCATTGTGCAGTGATAAAATGACAGATTATCATCATCACCACCATCATAATATAAATGCAAAAAGAGCGAAAGGTAAGAGCGTGGCCATGGTGACCGCTAAACAAATGAAGAGGACATGTTTGTTCCTAGCTTTGATTCAAATCTTCATCCTATTATCCTTCCAATGTCCAAAGTTCACTTTCTATATATAATATATACATCTGTATACAGTATGCTCATCAACAGTATGCTTGTAATAAAAGCTTTTAATGCTCTGCGTGCTAGCCATGGGCTTCAACATAAAACGTTTTGAGATATTTTCTCAAAATATCAAGAGCTATCTCAAGAGCCTCTGAACCAATACTAGGCTTGTTGGTATTCATTTTATTGCATTTTTCATGCTGATTCTAAATATGGTCATGAAATTTTTTTACCCGTGAGTTAAATATTGTCAATATTAAATTAACTCCATCATGATGTTATCATTGCTAATACTTTGATTTTGAGGGTTTATAGGGTTCCCTCGGTTCCTTGTACATGTATTTATTTGGATAACCTAAACTAGCGCATGATGTTCTCTGTGTATATACTGCAAGTACCTACCTAAGCACATCCTTGTGCCGAAACCAAACGGTTGTGACGCAAACCCCAAGTTCTTGCAGCTACCATCTAACCACCTCTCAGGTTTAAACTCGGCGGCATGTTCAAATATGGATGTATCGTTTCCCGATCCATAGAAAAATGTTTGAACGGCAGTCTGTAAAAACACAATGAACATGTTATTAGTTTTATTTCTTTTCTTAAAGGGGCATTTCGTGATCCACAGCCTCATCCCCCCACTTTTCTCCAAAAAAGTTGAGATTTTTATATCACTGGAAACCTATGGCTACATAATGTTTATGTACAAAATATTTCTTGCAGATTAATTCGTTTAGCAAAGATATCGTGAAATTTGAATTTCGTTCTGGTGCACCAGAACGAAATTACAACGTATTGTCTATGGAGCAGTGTAATACACATAATCATGCATAACTCGCAAACGCAATATCGGAATCAACTGAAATTTTGGGAATATGCTTTTTTCGTGGATATGTACTGAAAAATGTCATAAAAAGAGGATGCTAGGATCACGAAATACTCCTTTAATGTAAACAAACAATTCTTTATTATTCAGATAATTTAACAATTAATTGCTATTAAGGGGGTACTACACCCCTGACCAATTTTATGCCTATTTTTGCATTTTTCTCAAAAATTATAGCGAATTGACGACAAGTAAAATATGAATATTATAGGGGCAAGGACTACAACTACTGCACTGGAAATTTTATTCCAGCACAGGCAACAGTTGTGGAGTTAGAGTAAAACATGAGGGAAAACCAATATTTGATCAATAAATCAATAACTACTTGCCATGAGTTGCTGAATTTCAAAGGAAGTAGTTGTAGTCCTTGCCCCTGAAATATACATATCTTACGTGTCACCAATGCGTTATAATTTTTGAGAAAAATGCAAAAATAGACCGAAAATTGGCCAGGGGTGTTTAGTAGTACCTCCTTTTAAGCATTCAAAAATTAAAAGAACATTTAAAGTTCAAAAGAAAAGCGTATGTCAAAGTAATTTTTTCGAAACGTACCCCGGCTGGTATGTGGTAGTTCCTTATTATGAGGTCCTTTGGTAATACACGTGCTGTACCCTGAGTGATTGGAAACAATCTGTATACATGGAGCAAAATTAAAGTCATATTTTAAAATTTGCTGAGGAGGACGAATCACAATTCTGAGGTCCGCAGCCTATGGACAAGGGGCAGTACGGGCCCTTTTAACCAGGACAGGATTTATCTAGTTGGGGGCCCTGAAACATGCCAAAATTTTGAAGCCCCCAACTCACGTGCCGAGGAAGACATGTGCACTGCAGTCAGTGGCCAAGTTTTGGTTTAATACGTATAATGCGGATGCATTAAAATATAGAGGGGGATTAACATATTTTGTTCCGATGTTACCAGGACATTTGCGCGCAAAGCACAGACTATTTTAGCCCCAAACATAGAATTGTTATTTTTCTGTGGCCCCAAATTAGCCTGAATTTTGTTGTTTGAATCCGCGCGAAGCGCGGAAAATTCTACAATTTTGCCCTATTTTGGCTCAGAAAGATGCATAGGGCAATTTTTGGGGCCCCATCTGGCTCAATGGTAAACCCGGCCCTGCTTTTAACATCTCCATTATCAGCCCTTACTTAATTTTCGCTTTAGTGCTCGGGGCCGGGCCCCTGAACCTCGGGGCCCACGGACCTCGTCCACCCTACCTGAGTGTTTCTTTGATTACTGCTTTCAAGTAAGGCATATTGTTAATCTGGTCTCTCGTTGGGTTCACATCTTCTGGTAGCACCCGCATGACTTCTTCGTGGAGTTTCTCTTGGACATGTGGGTTCTTAGAGAGCAGATGTAGGCACCACAGCGTTGTCGTAGAGGTCTGGAAGTTAAGAGATTGATGGTGGTGTAAATCTTGTGTAATGAAACAGCATTAAGAAATGTACTATAGTCCGTTTGGCTTTCCCGGAAGATGGACTTTCGGCTCCATTACTGGATTTGAATTGCTGGCAGATATTTACCTTTTTGACTCCTAGCTTACTGAATAAAATAATACCGCTCATTGCACATGGTATTCCAATTAACATTTCCAATCTTGATTTTTAAATGGACTATATCATATTTACTATACAAAGCATCTATTAACAATGATAATACGGGCAACCTTCATTTTACATTATTAACTCTTCAATAATAATAATAATTGTTGCAACAACAATTCTTAATGTATGTACCATATAACAAGTATTTTTAGTTGAATTAGATATAAATTAGCGAGCACGGTGGCCGGCGGTTAGGGCGTTCGACTCATGATAGTAAGGTTGCGGGCTGGAGCCCGGTCAGTTCCAACGTATTATGTCTTTGGTAAATACTATATTTCGCTTGCTCCACTACACCCAGTGTATGATGGGGAGCTACCGTATTGTGGTAGTCATACCGGCATTGTTTGAACAAAAGACGCAAAAGTGGTGCTGCAAGCATAACGAGGAATATGATACTACCGAACAGTTCACGTGACTTACAGTATCCACTGATGCTGTGAGCAATTCTGTCATATTACTGTAGATTTCCTCTGGACTGAGTTTATCCTGAATCATGAGAAAAGCTATGAAACTCCCATCATTCACTGCTTCTCCTCGAACAGCTCGCTGCGAAAGTTCCCTCAACTTTTCTGTAACATAGATTTTGGCTGAAAAACAAAGACATTTTGTCTATTAGGACTGGAATTTACTCAATAATGACTATTTGATCATGTTGATATACGACGTACATCGATAAGAAGAGCGCCGCGCGTTTTTCAGTTATGGTAAGTGGAAAGTATGGTTATATGTGCACAGCTGAGGCTAATAGGAAACGTTAAAGCAATAATGTGTGATTTGCATAAATAATAGATTCCTGTTGAAATGTTTGTTTTTACTGATCACATTATCCCCTTTAATTTCGAGCCAAACAAAATGAGGTATAACGAAGACAATTGCGATATCATTCCAGTGCCTACAATTCTTGTACTACGCTCGTCGATCGTGTTATATTATGTAATACTAGACATCTCTAGCAAGTGTCATCTTCAATGTGAAGACAATTCTCGATGGAGATGAGTATCGAAAGGAACCCCAGCTCCATCATTCCGGGCCATCATTACCTTCTACTAAGGAAAGACCACTCCCCAGCAAACACAAAAACGTTTTAAAAACGTTTTAAATAAGTAATATTTTGATTTAGGTAAAAACGTTTCAATAACATTAAAATGTCGGGTTATAAAAAGGTCACGATAACGTTTTGAAACGTTTTGTATGAAAACAAACTACAACAATATTTTTAAATGTTTTCAAAAAATGTTATTGTAAACTATTTTTGCAAACTTTTTTGCCAACTATTTTATCAATACTTATTATATTATGTTAAAATATTTGAACCCAGGAAACACAGAAATGTTCTTAAAATGTTTTTTTTCCAAACATTTTAATAACATTTAAATGTCGGGTTATATAAAGGTCATGAAAACGTTTTTAAAACGTTATTGCAAATATTTTGGGCAAACATTTTTCGCAAAATATTTTTCAACCCCAAAATAACATTCTGTTTAGAATGTTTTGTATCAAGTTTTCAAGAATGTTTTTGGAATGTTATTAAAACGTTTTATACCCTTTATATAACCCGACATTTAAACGTTTTCTGTACAACATTTTTGTTTGCTGAGCAGTAGATTATCAAAAAATGTTTTTTAAGGTTATGAAACCGTTTTATACTCTTAATATACCCTTTATCATGTTTATATAACCCGATTTTTTAAACGTTTTCTGACAACCTTTTATAACCTTGCGAATGATGTCGAAAACGTTTTGTGTTTGCTGGGTCGTTAGCAACCCCATTTCCTGAAAATTAATACGACCACACTTAACTAATTCTTGGATCTCAAAACCGGAAGCAATAAAAAATTGAAAAATGAGACCAGTACAATGACCAAAATCTGAATGCTTTCACACCATCCTTATCAATTCATTTCAACGGCTCTTTTCAGATCCACCACAATTAGCGCTAAAACTGCTCCAGTATTACCACTTGAATGCTCCAGAAGCATGTCGTGGTCAAATTACTTTATTCCGTTCTATTTATGTGAAGAAATTTTGAAATAATTCTCATCATAGGTTTGTTTTCTTTCAAATTTCGTATCAGTGCAAAAAAAAATGTGAAAAGGTCGTTGTTTGATCTTTGATAACAAAATCAGAGTCCGGTTATTGTACCAGCCCCTTATTAGTTGCCCACTTACATAATGTGAATATCTTTCCCCATGCTTCCATGGTGCGAACGTACGGTTTTGATTGAAATTTCCGATGCCACTTAAGCGGGAGCATGAGCAAATATATTGTGACTTCAGTGAGAGTTCTGATTGCATTGAAGAAATCGACATTCTCTGGAAGGACATCGCCAGAAATCATGTTGAGTCTCCGATCGAACAGGAATTTGCAGGCGGCTGCAAATGCAACAGAAATGAAAACATTGCATTAAGTATTCGCTCTAACACTGTTGCTGGGAAGGTTGTCCTACTTATATAGATTTGAGCTTCAAGCCCTCGGCTGTGGTACCTCAAGGTTCTATCATAGGCCCACTGCTTTAAAATGCAGTAGGCAGCTGGTGACTTTAATTTCTTTGCTATAATTTAATATGCAAATTAATTAACTTAAAATGTATAATTAGACGATTAATCAATGGTAAATTTAATGTACAATGATTCCCGCTGCAAGCCGGGATGTACTTGTTTTCTTCAGCTGTACTTCATGGATGCTTATAATTTCAGCAGAATCATTTGTAAATGAATAATTTGTGAGCAAACTTACATTCCATTGCCCATTTATCAAGTTCTTCTTCAATGTTGAGAACAACATTGCTCTTATTTCCAGCCTCTGGTCCTTGTCTTATCTCCGTTATCTTGTCTACCATAGAGCGCGCTACGTCATTCATGACACCGACATATTGGGCTACTTCAAGTGGTCGTAAGATGCGCTTACTCAATGCATTTCGGTGCCTCTGCCACTCCTCACCATCACTGAACAGAAAAGATGACAAATTGACAGATTGCTTCGACTATATCTATGTATTTATAAATACGCACGTGACCCATAAGCACGACATTCTAAGACCAGCAAGCGTGACCTAATCTTCATGCATTGACCACTATACAGAAAAGGATAGGAACGCTGTAGATATCGTCAAATTTAAGTATTAATTGATTAGCAAAATTATTACACATGGGTGGATTCCGAATCATGTTATCAAAAACAACATTTTGAAAGTATCTGACCAAAAAAATTACGACGGAAACATTCGCAATATAATCACAAAGTTGAACAAAATAAACATTTTTGCTGCATGCACAGTAATCTCATGTTGTGGCGCTTTTTCACTCAAATGCACAGGAAGACCACCCGCTATGTAGAAGGTTACTTTGAGACTTACAGTCTACAAGCTGTTTAATATGGCGGCGCGCATTTATAAAAGCGTATTTATAAATATAGTCGAAGCATACTGTCTGATTAAAGCGAGAATTTTAGGATGTCCTGGTTCGGCAAAACACTACTATTTCCTTTCAAAAGATTCTTATACATACCTGATCAGTACACCAAGTTCTTCACCATGTTGGAATCTATAATCCTTCCAAGCTTCGATTTGAATACGCTCAGGGTATTTGCCAGAATTGTGATACACATGCTCAATATCAACGGGGTCGTTTAGACTGATAAACGGGGTGCCATCGCCCAATTTGATACGATAGATTGGTCCTAGCTGCTCGTGGTTTCTTAATGTGTACATATGTGGACGTCTGTTTTAAAGATAACATGAAAAGAATATTCGGTATAAAATGATAAGGTGTGATGCAGAGTGATTGCCTTTTTTGGAGTGTCTTATAGACGTAATATGAAAAACAATAAAGAAACAGAGAAAGAATGAAAGAAAAGAAAAACGAAGAAAGAAAGTAAGATAAAAGAAATGAAACAAGAAGAAAGAAAGAAAGAAAGAAAGAAAGAAAGAAAGAAAGAATGAAAGAAAGAAAGAATGAACGAAAAAAAAAGAAAGAATGAACGAAAAAAGAACGAAAGAAAGAACTAAAGAAAGAAACAGAGAAAGAATGAAAGAAAAGAAAAACGAAGAAAGAAATGAAAATAAAAGAAATGAAACAAGAAGAAGAAAGAAAAAAAAGAAAGAAAGAAAGAAAGAAAGAAAGAAAGGAAGGAAGAAAGAAAGAAAGAACTAAAGAAAGAAACAGAGAAAGAATGAAACAAGGTAAAAATGAAGAGAGAAAGTAAAAACAGAAGGAAAAAGAAAGAGAGAATAAAGAAAGAATGAAAGAAAGAAAGAAAGAAAGAAAGAAAGAACGAAAGAAAGAAAGAAAGAAAGAAAGAAAGAAAGAAAGAAAGAAAGAAAGAAAGAAAGAAGGAAAGAAAGAAAGAAAAAAGAAAGAAAGAAAGAAAAAAAGAATGTAACTTAGTTATTACTTACTTGAAAGCATCCTTCTTGATAGCATCGATAGCTAATAACATGCCCCCTATAAACCCTCCAGTAGAAACAGGAGTTGGGACTTCTTCAAAAGGTTTGATTGAACTAGATATGGAATACACATCACCATCATCTACATCCACGGCGACTGCAGCAACCCCAGACACCTTACGCGAAGCTATGGTGTGTTTCCGACATGTTTGTGTAACCAAAGGAACGTAAACTGAAATAAGAACACAAACATTGGATTAGGTTTTTTTAAAAGTATTTTCATCCAAATCATTGGTAAAAAGGTCCCGGTGCTCAATATCGCCGATTACCTTGTCGGCGTGCCCGGAACCTAAGCCGCAGACCAACACCGATGCAACTATGTTGAGAAATATATTACTGTTGCGATATCCACTAACAAAATGTGTGTCAATGCACTGTTGTATGATGGATATCGACTGATCCACAAATTACTTAATGTGATTAAACTCAAGTATGTACTACAATAATCATTGATATAATTGTTTCGAGTAATGAATATCAAGCCGCAGAGCAGGAAGCACATCGTCATCATCCCTATATCTTCGTGTCAAAAATTGCCGTGATAGTACAGCGAATCCTCTCGTTTTTTCAACAGCTACGCATGGCGATTTTGTTCGAGATAGGCCGATCAACTCAGGCTAAGCATACCATGACTATCATATGAGATACCACAGAGTTTCTATATTCTACACATTATTACGATTTGTGCATGTTCTAGTACCCCATAAGATGTTGCTATTACAAGAAAAATCGATTTGTTTTCAGGTTAAACCCAGGTTTCGTTTCCAGTACACTAACTTGAAATGCAATACACTAATTAGCGGCGACTGATGTTTGTTGTGTATATATTTTACTGCATTTTATCCGTAAAGATTATTAAATCGCCGCAAAAATTGTGATATATTTAATTTTGAGAATTACAATTATACTTTATAGGTATAAAAGAACACGTTTAGCCCATTCAATTAAGAACCAGGTGCTTGTATAGATTATTCAATCACAAGTCCTATAACACAATGCATATGTAAACTTTATCTGTGTAAGTAATAGAATGTTGATTTCAACGGAGTATGGAGTTGTATGGAAAAAATGTTTATAATACAGGGAGTTGACACTGTGAGAAGATGACAAGATGTTGCAAAGTCGATGGCAACCAATGATATGGATGCACTATATTAATTCATCGACGTGCTGCGGCTTGAAACTGCAAGCCACAGGAAAGCCATCGAAATGGTCCGAGACGCCATTCACTTAGTCCGCGAGATTGAGCGCCGTTTTTCAAACAGTGCCTGTAGCGTCACTGTCATGTATGTAGTGATATTACCCAAACTGGACTACCAAATGTCTCGGGAAATGGAAATTAACTTCCTAATAACGACATGACTGTAGACCGAGAATGTTAGTCTTTGACTTTTGGTTTTCGATCACTGATACCTCGACATTTCCTCTCCACCCCAAGCTCAACTAGTAGTATACGGCGGATACGATATGCCGTGTCCCAATTCGCCAGCGAAGTGGTTACCTAACTCCTTGGGAACTGGATCACGCACTTTTTTCTAGAATTTCAGAGAGCACAACAAATGTTGGCCGGTTATTTTTTACACAGTGACGATAACTATATTAAGTCACCAAAATCCCCAAGTGTCAAGTCTTATTTAAACTTGGAGTGTAAACCACCAAACCGTTGGTCCCACACGTCCTCGAATTATTTTTGGGTCCAACATGTCCGAATCTCTGAAATATATACACTCGAAATTTCTAAAAACGTTAATATTTCAACATATGGGACACGACGTACGTAACTCATTCTAACGCTACAGTAACAATGTTATATTCAATTCAATCGAAGTCAACGAAACATTTCTTTGCAATTATAATGGAAGGTGTACATTTTTCTTCCATATTACGAAGGAAATATAACCAAACAGCAGCACAGTGAGCACACCAAGTATATCATTATTACACATTTTTTACAAAATTGTAAATAAGAAACGAAATACTCTAACCTTTTCCAATGGTAAGCTGCGTGAGTTTCTCTTCCTTCAAGAGATTCCTTATCCCAGATAATGTGCAAGGACGAAACATAGTTACCAAAAAGTCGAATTGTATGTGTTTCCCGCCAAAAATAATATCGTCTGCTTCGTAGGATCCGCCTGTAAATTTACACTTAAGTGAGATTGGTGTACGTATTTTTATCGTAAAATAAAATACGTCCGAGATAAATTGTATACACGGTTAGTAAAGTAGATATGCGTTCTTCAATATTATAGTTATAAGTTGTTATCAAGCGCAAAAATACGATAACAGAACAGAGCCGAAATGACCCGAATTCACTTTTATATGTTTCACATACAAATTAAATGTTGTTACTGATAATAAGCAAAATCAGTCTACACCGGCAAAACTAATTATTTTTTTCTTGATATGCACAAAATGACTGGCCAATCAGAGACCAGGAAAAAAGGACGTTTACATTGGAAAACTATTTTTGTAAGTTAAATAATAAATTATTATCTCTGTGACACTATTATATTTCTGTCTCATCTCTCGATTTTATTTTGGTTCTAAATAAAGTCTATATGCCCATGCTGCTATTTTTAATTATCAAACTATGATCAAACAAACGTGCACGGCAGCTCATAGCTGTCACCTTGACCGAGCCCGCGTCGTGTCAAATGAGCAGAACAAATAAAAAAGCGCTTGCCCAGATTCTTTGTAAAAAGTGGATTTATAATTATACAGGTCCGGATTTCAATAAAAGTGAATAGTTTAGAAAAGAGAAAAACAAAATTGGCACTCCTACCCAGTGCTCCTTCCCCCGAGAATATCGTAGACGCGGGGGTGGGGGTGGGGATGGCGTATGGTTAGTCTGTTACGTAACGATTGCTTAACCCTAGAACTCCGAACGGTTGTACACCCCCTCCCAAGATTTTTATCCGTCATAAGAATCAGAGAAGATGAGAAAAGAGGAGATCGCTCGAATATATAATCCGATTACCCACAGTTAACCTCCATTCACTTTTCGTTGTTTGGGGTACTTAAAATACCACTTGAAACTTCCTTTGTGGTAGTCTGTTCATCCGACACACGCTCGACTGATTCGGTAGTTCTCTTTAGTGGAGAAAATATTCCACACACGGAAGTACATCGTTAAATTCCCTATTTCGCAGTCAAATCATGCTTTTTTCTTTAAAGAAAAATAATACTAACCAGTGTGACCATGTTTTTTAAACGAGTGAAAAAGCATCCTCTATATCGCAACTGCCATTAAAAAAATCCAAAGTTTTGTTAAGTTATGGAAAGTCAAGCATAAATAATTTTCCAGTAAAATTAATATAAGGTCAAAGGAAAAGAAATTTAAATGATAAGCATTTGAATATTTGCGGCAGTTTACGGAAACTTAAAACTGGTGTAATCAGTAATTCAAACTCGTGGCAGTTTCTCCATATACTCCCGTTTTGTGTCCAAACGTGTCCAAAAATGCTATTTGGATCCAAAATGAGGGTCTTTTTCACAGGGATCTCAGGTCAACCTTAGCAGTCGGTCATGCCAAACAATACAGAAATTATATTTCGCGGTCAACTGACGTAACAAATTGATATCCGGGCATGCGCCGTTTAGAGCTAGACAGTCGTGACTCGCAAAGCCACTTATCGTATTAGTTGATCAATCGGATTAGATCATTATTTCCATCAATAGGCGGATGCACACATTATTTATTTGATGTGGGCAGCGAGCGACCTCCTCTTTTATCATCTTCTCTGTAAGAATGCACGCGTGTACGCCCAAACGACCTAAGCTAATCGTAGATCTATCCTTTGCGCTCATTTTAGTGGCAATTTTTTCCCGCAGGGAAGACCGGCCAAAGATGACATAGAGTAGTCCATACAGGACCAACGCAATATTTAGTACTATAATCAACGCCGTCAGGCGTTGGTCCTTATAGATCCGACATATCCTCCCTTGGAAAGTCAAGGAAATGTCAAACTGACTAACCACGCCTACTGACAGCTACTGACGATATTTAGCCAATCAGATTAGACTTGCCTTCCACCTGCCAACTACTATCTTCCAGCTTTGGATCTAACACCACTATTGCGTAACAATATCGATAATCATGTCCATTCATTCAGTCATTCAATTTATCTATGTCCTCTTCAATCGCGATCAATGTTCATCATCCACGTGAATGAGCATTGATCTGATTTTACTTCTTAACCCGCGAGGTGGTAGGCAATTGGGCAACTATTGAAGATTTTTCCCGGGACTTTTGATAATAGAGGTTATCCACTTCACTCATGTGTGACTTCTAACAAAAGGCACTGGTTCCCGTAGTATTCCTCATTCAAACTAATTCAATGCACGACCTCGGAGTTACCTGCATGACTTTGGCGGGCTATTTTGAAACAGTCATGGTTGCACATGCAGGTACTTCTTTAGAATGTCCTAAACAAGGTATAGCAGTCGTTGATAGGACATGCAGCTTATAGAACATGGGTAACCTCTATTCCTGTCCCATATAAATCAATGGAAGATACATGGCGATTATTTGACCAGTGATTCGGGCTGAAATGGTTTTTTTCCAAGTTCTTCACTTTGTAGGTTGGGCACATTATACAGGGTTTTTTTTGGGGGGGCATCGTTTCATTTTATCATTACGCCTCAGTTATTATTATTTGTTTTTCAATAATATAAAAATGGATGACGCCGCTATTTTGCATGCTTCGAATAAACTAGGAATTCAAGAAGTTACCCGCCAACAGACGAAGGGAGTTATACGTTTTTTACATGGACATGGTTTTCCGACAGGATATGGCAAGAGCTTTATTTTCCAGTCAGCGCCAATTTGTGTTAATTTTCTTTAAAATGTCGACATCGCCATAAAATGTAGTCATTTACTTGATTTGTAGTTTAGTCCAATTCCTATTAAAGTGAAGTAGGCCTATTCACTTTCTTTACTAACACAATATTTCAAGAGTTTGTTTCAAAAGGCATTAGTTCAATAGCTGCCTTGTGTAACATTTTGCTGGAATATTTTTACATTCTAAAGTTTAAATGACATTTAACGATTGGAATGGATATGTTTGCACATCTGGCTTATTCTCTTTCAATAATAGATTTGTCCCCTAAAATGGTCAAATCCAAGGTTTTAAAATGGCTGCCATTGCACTTGAGGGAGCACACCACCATAAGATTCCGCGGCCAAAAGTGTAACCCACAAAGTAGTCCTCATAAAACGTAGAAATTGAGCTTTTTGTTACATTTTTTCAGCAAATATGTGTCTGAGATACGTTTGTTTGATGACACGCGCATTCTAAAGCTGAAACGGTTTTGATGAAATTACGTGCAGAAAAAATTATTTTAAATGTGTTCTGGCGGACTAATCGTGCATATCATGTATCGATGTCAAATCCCAAGAATTGAGCTTTCAACAGCTTTGAAATCACGGGATGGGGTAAAAATGTCCAATTTGCAAAAAACTGACATTGGAAATCTATGTGCAAAAGAAAATGTATTAAAGCTTAAGGATCGTCCCATAACCATGCCCAGTTTCATTGCTCTATCTATAATGCAGGGAAATAATTAGAAGAGATTTCCGAAAGGCTTTTTTGCACGTATTTCAATGGGGAGCGTAATGGTGGTGTGCCCCCTTGATGCCTTTTTCTTCTTC
Organism: Amphiura filiformis; assembly: GCF_039555335.1. NCBI lineage: Eukaryota > Metazoa > Echinodermata > Ophiuroidea > Amphilepidida > Amphiuridae > Amphiura > Amphiura filiformis. The sequence goes on from NC_092629.1 coordinate 88,037,223, forward strand.
CCACGTGGGAAGTTAAAGGGATTTGCAATTATTTGCCAAAATTGTTATAACTATATATTCTACTACGCCATTATGTTATTAGAGTGGCAAGGTTACTGCTACTCAATATTTTCAAATAAAAAATCCCACAAAACAGTCTTTGGACTTAATGCCTTTTGGAACCAAACTCTTCATTTAATGATGTTCAAATTTTCTCCATTATTTTAGGACCCTGGAATAAAGCAAAAAAGACCATCGCTTAATTCAATACATTTAATTTATGGGTATAAAAATGGCATTTTTTTGGTGATTTTTGTTCAGTTTTGACCAAAGGAACAAATTTTTATATGGGAATTTTTTTGAAAATTGACATATACATCTTACAAAGTGTATCAGTTTACTAAGATGGATGTTTGGATCAAAAACGTCAATCATAACATTTTTCTGCGACCTATGGTTTTTGACCTATGACCCCTTGGAATTCACAAGTAGGTCTAAAACGGGTGTTTTTAGTGATTTTGGTGTGGGGGTACAAAATATTTTGGTGTATACAAAAAAAGGGATCCAAAACATTTTGAATCTATAAAAAAAAGTGGTTCTAAAAGTAGTTTTGACATACCGAAATCAAAATTTCCCAGCCCCCAAGTATTTATGAACGTTCCCTTAGCTCTTTAAGTACTGTATCTCTACCAAATATGGCAAATTAGGCCTATAAACATTTAGATTTTGCAGTGTTCCTCTTTTGGACCTCGCCTCGTACAAACAGACGGCTGCCAAAAATTGAAAAACGATGAAAGCAGTGCACTTTTTTAAATTTTGTCTTGTCTTGTCTTTTCTTGTTTGTAACTTTGAAATAAAACAAAGACCAGGAAAGTATTACTATCAACGGAGCGGAGAGCCATTGCCTCAGCTCCGTCCGTGAATGACGTAGTTAAAAGTGATGAATCCCATGCCCCTCGGTTAAAACGAGAAGACCATGTTGTTTTTTAAAGATTTGATATTAAAATAGTTTAAATCAAAACCCTAAATTCAAATAGTAATCACAGGCCCTTTCATGCCTTCGGGATTAAAGAAATATACTGTGATTTTTCCGTTCCTTTTTTTTTCACATGCATTTGAAATATCAACACATTCAACAGTAGGCCTACTTGCGAGTTGTATCACCTTTTATTTTATTTTACTCACTCTGTTATTTCCAGTTAGGTGTTAAAGGCTTAATGTACGATTTCTTCAAATTTTAAATTTGTCATTATATATTCAAAATGCTGAAATAATACCAGTAATATGCCCTAATTAACGGGAATGGCTTCTGTCCATTTTGAACTGAAATAACGAGGTAAACACTGCTTGTTATTTTGGCCGTTTAACACGCAGTTCTATAGGAGGACATAAAGTCACAATTCTTGAATTGACTTGTGTTTGGTGTATATGCACTTACGCCTAGACGTAAGTTGCTCGTAAAAATTGTCTTGCATTGAAATATATACTAACCATGTTGCCAAGTTATAAGCAAAATTCTTTGATAGTGGCGATTAAACGAGCGTCTGAATTAGTCAATATCTCCCAATGAGGCGCGTACAAGTGGTGATTTGGTAATCATGTTTTATATTGAAATGCAATACAAAAGAATAGCATTGGAGCAAAGATAATGTATTCTATTCATTCGTACCAATGGCAAGCTAATCTGATAATTGGTTGGGCCTATATGTAAGCATGGAAGTAATACACATGGAAGCTGGTCAAATACTACATCAAAGTGAGCATCATACTTGCCGCGATACTGAACAAAAGCAGTACAGTTGAAAGTGGAACAATTGAGTCATCGCATGTTCAACGTGTACCATGTCTAAAATCAAAGTTCCCGCTTAAAAATCAATAGCAGTACGAGGTCGTGTACTAAGTCCTGACAATGGGCTGTGTTATATTACCGCAGTGCATGACTAGTTTTATGAACACAAACAGATTTTATAAAATCCCTACGTAATGGTCAGAATGCTATCAGTTTAATTTATACAATTTTACTAAAATTATGTGAAAACCTACCGATTAAATGTATATATATGCTAGACTTTCAGATAGCAGTTTTAAAACAGAAAATGAAATGAAATACAATTTATTTTACGCAAAATGTAAAGATAATACCCGACTCTGGAACATTCTGGTCAACAGCAATTTCAGGCAGCCCTGGGCACACAAATAGATGCGGATTCATTTTATAATGGAAAGCATGTGCCAAGTGCGCATATCAATTATTACCGCTAATTAGCGGTTTAGACGTAAATGCATGATTTCCAATATTTTGAAGTTTAAAGGTGAACCTCATTGAAAATAAAGTTATATATCAATGGAAAGCTTATGATATCAGGATATTAAAAATAATTTTTTCCGATTTTTTTGATGGCCAATAAAGCTGAAAAACTAAAAAAATTAATGAATTTTTGGTCTTTTGACAAAATCAGTCATAACTGGCTGGGTATAACTGGGTAATTGAGTTTGAATTTCGCGCTGGGATCAATTCCATGCGCAAATGATTGCTGCTACCGTATACCGTTCATGTCATGGACTGAATAAACATGATCGAATAACAAATTAAATAACTTGTTTGTGACATTCCCTATTCTTGATTCATTTTAAAAATCTGATTTTTAAAAATATCGTCTTGTAGTAATTAAAAAATTAATAAAAAAAACCCGCCGACTTCATCAAATCCAGCCCATAAAGGTTTTCATATTTAGCGCATTGCGGTAATACATTCTCCCGGTACATTCTTTACACACAATCACGATTGAAAGAAACAGATACTTTATTATAAAATAAATACAATTTAGGCTTAGTAGACCGTTATTTGATGGAATTCTGAAATCTGAATAAAATTAAAATATTGTCACTTGTGTCACGATTCTTTTAATGATACTACAATCAGTGTACTGAAAAAGTGAAACATTCATGTTTTATGGATTACCGAACACGATGCGTAAATTGCTGCTTTTATGCTGAAGAAATTACAGGCAGCCGCGCCGATCAAGGTGGGTAAACACAGCGACTCGCTTCGTCTCTCCGGTAGCACAAGTTTGCGCCGTGTTTCAGCAGATTTGATCAATCATTCCCTTATATTTGGAACATTTACAGGAATAAATTTTGCTGATGAAGTAGCAATAAGTTGGAAATATCAGAATGTGAATATCAAATCGGTCATTTTGTCTGCAAGTACAGTACGTACAGTCGCGGATACGGAACACTCGGCGACTGAGACTCAGTCATAGTCAGTCACTGTACTGAGTTCACCCCGCCCCGTATGTATCTACGAGTTCGCCTATCATACATGACCGGTTGTAAAGTTAAGAAATAATTAAAAAATCCCGTACATGTACCTTATTCTATTCCTTCATTTTCTCATTGTGATAAGTTCATCTCAACTTGGTGTGACGATCTGAACTGGTAGCACTAGCAGTTATTTTTGCAATCTGTTTTCATTCCGGTTCTTCGGCGAATCTTCGCTCTTCGTGCTTTACTGTAATATTCCCTGCATATCGTGGATGGCTTGGCCTATCCCAAATCACCCCGGCCAGCACTTTTCCCATTTTTTAATCCACACACTTTATTCAGGAACTTCATTCTTGATTTGATCATGATGTTTCCTTCATGTTATTTTTATTTTATTGAAGATATTTTTCATGTAAAGTAAGTTGACAATGACTGAGTTCGTGCATTGGCCCGATGCATGCCACAGTAATGCATGGACATTGTGTTTACAATCAAACCCGGAAGTAACTGTGTGTCCCCGTGCTGACGTCATCATCGAAAGCGCCCAATTTGAACGATTTCGTTTTGTATTTTAGGGGGGGTGCCAATATCCAATCTTTGCATGGAGATTATGTCTATCCTGGTGCGTTAGGCAAATAAAAAATATTCTTTTCTGCTTCCTGGCATCATAAGCTTTCCATTGATATATAACTTTATTTTCAATGAGGTTCACCTTTAAGAAAATCTGTAAGTATAGGGTAGAAATCAATATTTTGATTGGATTTCTGTAATTATGGACTACAAATCTAACATCCCTGTCACTTTTTTCCGAATAAAAACAACATACTTGAAACATAATCAAGAAAAACAAGATTTTTGCTCAAAATAATAAACCTGTAAATAAACGAACTGGCAATACAGGCGGCAAGTCTGATCCACATCAAAGACACGCTGACTACATTGTTATCACAATAGCTTGATACGTAACCTCTATAGAATGTTACGTAAATAATTCAATAGGTGTTGGATCGACCAGCTTCCATGTCTCTTACTTCCATGATGTAAGGCTCGGGTTTATTTTAAATGTTTATTTTTGCAGAGCTTATTTTCAGTCATGGAGCATTCTGATGAATTTCGCAAGGGAGGGGGATGGAGGGAGGGAGTGAGATACTTGAGACTGAACAAGTGAGAGTGGGAGGGGTGAGGAAGAAAGATAGGAGATGAAAGACTAGAAAGAGAAGAACTCGAGAGGAGAGAGTAGGGACTGGGGAGGGAGTGGGGACTGATGGGGGGGGGGCAGGAGGAAGCAAAATAGGAAGATAGACATTGATACGAGGGAAGGGCGACACTGTGGCCATGCACAAGTGCATTGGGGTTCGACAGGCTCATAAGCGGACCTTTTGTGATTTTAGGGCTTATTTTCAACGTTTTTTTTGGCATGCATTTTGTCAAATTAATGTAGATCAATTTACCAATTTTGAAGACTTGAGGGCGCTAGACCATTAAAAACACTGGTGTTAACATAACCTTTTCTCTCCCGGTTTTATTGACAGGCATTCGCATCTATTGACATAAGCTGATTGGTACTTCAAAGTTAACAATGGAGTCAGATTACAGTATAAGCTTACTGAATCCCTTGCGTTTTCGTATCTGAACAAAAGACTTACGGAAACTGAAAAGATAAAAAGACCCCAAGTACTTGATATGACTTGAGAGTCCCAGTTATGTAATAGATGCGGTTGAATGATGGCCCGAATGATGGGCGGGGCTATTTTCCATATTTGGATTCATGACGTAAATTATCGACTGGTTTGGTTTTGGTCACTGTTTATTATAATGAGGGTGCACTGCTGGGGGTAGCGAACGGATGTGTAAGGACCAACGCCTGACGGCGTTGATTATAGTACTAAATATTGCGTTGGTCCTGTATGGACTACCATAGAGGAGTGAGTTGGTGAGGCCAACCATTGGTGTATACAGTAAAATTAATGATTTTCATTTTACTCTTTTGAAATTATTCCAAGAGCTACTTTTTATAGAATTTTTAGCCGAAAATCAATTTTGCCTATATTTTTTGTACATAGCCAGAATTTCTCAAATTTGCATGGGTGTCCTCACATTATGACGTCATAGCGACATTATGTGGGGAATGCTTGTACTTATTTTGATATCTCTGGATAGAGGAGTTCCATAGCTTAATTAAATCGGTTAAGTAATGGAGGTATTGATTATGCCATTAATTATGAGGCCATTGGTGATTTGTTTTTGTATACAGGTTGCAACCAATAAAAATTATTTAATTTAGAAAATAGTATTAGGAAAACATGCCAGCTATTAATTGTGTTAAATGGTTAAATTGTACTTGGTCGTTAAGGCAATACCTTACGCTACTACATAGGCCTTGTTGCAATAAAATCGTATGTAATCCTAAAATAACGTGGGCCACTTTCGTGTCTTTGTGTTGCAAAAGTGACTGAATTGAGTTGAATCATGAACCATCTGGTCGGTGATCTTAAGATGGGTAATTCTAAATAATGGGGCATTTTTCAATTTATGATTTTAAAATAAGTATCATATTTCTATTTAATAATGTCAATTAAATGAAAGAAAAACATGAAAAACCTGCGGTTTTGTTCTGATGTTTTTGACGATATTCACGCGAGAGTTCATTTCAGATGGTACAAAATTGATGTGCGAAATTGGCAAAAAGTGGTCAAACCCGGGCAATTAAGTAAATTCGGGCATAGAGTTTGAACCTGAACTAGGGAAGAAACCAAGTAAAGTGTTTCTGTTAGCCAAGGTATTACTGATTCTTCTGCATATCACATTTATACCCGGGGGAGGCACTCCCTATCTGAAATGGCAGTGATGTGCCTCGGCCATGTTAAAAGTAGGGGGCATTCAGGTCAAATGTACAATTACAAAAATATGGGGTCATTCAGTACACAACCTGAATAAAAATGGGGTCATTCGGTATGAAACTTTGAAAAAGGATGGTCATTGGGGTAACAAAAAGTAAAATGGGAGTCATTGAGTACAGGATTGCCAAAAGAGTATCATTAAGTACACATAAATGTATATAAGTGCCAAACTGCGTAAAAACAACTTGTCCACCTTGGAAATGTGAAATCGCATTATTTCTGGAGGAGAACACAAATACCACCTAAATTTGGGAATTAAAAGGGGTGTCATTGGGTATAGCAAGAAATAGAAAAAGGGGGTCATTGAGTACATAATTTTTTTAAAGGGGTCATTGGGTAATAGGTAGGACCATAACACAAAAAAGGGGGGTCATTGGGGACAAGCCGGTTTGAAAAAGGGGGTCTATCCCGAGGCACATGATGCATATCTGTCATGGAAGTGCCCCCCCGGGATTTATACCCCATGATCCCTTTTATTTTTTTCTGGAACAAAAATGCAATTGCTAATCATGCAATGCAAGCTTGATAAGTGCCAAAATGTCAAAAGTGGCCCAACTCGTTTTCTGCACGATTTAGTTAATTGAGCATAGTGTTTGAGCCTAAAAACTAGTAAAGAAACCAAGTAAAGTTTTGTCTGTTAGCCAAGATGATACTGATTTCACTGCATAGAACTTTGTTGTCACGATCTCGTTTATGTTTTTTTTTCTGAGAAGCAAAATATGCCTATTTATTGTTCTAACGTAGAAATTCTTGTAACAAAATCTTACTAATTTCAGTTAAAAAGCTACGTATATGATTTCTTTGGGATTCAATCATGTTTCACCGTTGTTCATCACGTCTGCGTGGTTTACTCGCCTTTCAACAACGAAAACAAGCTAACAATTCACAATATCATTTCACAAGAAGTCAGTTAGTCATTGCCACTCAACATTAGGCCTACAAGAACTTGAGATCGGTGATTTATTTGTTGATATCACTCAGCAATGAAACTACAAAACAAAACGGCAATGTTCAGCCGCCATCTCTCCAAAAGGTAAACCAAGTTCCAGGCATGACGAATTTTACGCACTCATACGTAACACGTATTCGCTTCCGTTAACGTGCGTTCGCGTCACGCGTAACTGGAAAAGTATGGATTCATCACCGATTAACAATGTTTGGCTCCTGTATGGGAAGAGTTGTTGAAGTGTGAGTGGTTGTTGTTTGTGGAAATGCAAGCGAAGATACTGTCTTACATAAAATAGTTATGAAATTGAATCAATAATATTATTATTACGGAAAATGAATGGACAACCATCCTGTTCTTTTTGTTGATTTATACACACAGTGCATTTTGTTGCGTATCCTTATGATAAGTGTTTATGTTATGCCTTGGTCAATAATTATATAATTTGAGGAAGGGCATATTATTCTTTTGCGTCATATCTGGTCCCGAACAGCCTTAAAAGTGACTGTGTTACCTAACTTTTAAAATCTGCTTTTTATACTGTTTTTATTGGTTAGTTTTATTGTGTGATCAATGTTTATTATGGTATTTGGTCCTGTGTCACAACCTGGGGTACCTTTGTGTTACATAGTAAAAAAAAGAACTGGTTCAAACATTTTACCTACACATCTCATTTGAAGTGGTTCATCCTTCTGAGCAGTTTGACACCTTTTTTATGGAAATCGGTTAAAAAATGAGAGAGTGCGGGCAAAACAATCACAAACTAGGGAGGATATAACCCCACCTCTTTTTTCCACATTTACAATCATTCTGAGCAAGTATTGATCTTTTTAAAGGTCCGTAACCCGATCGACAGCATCATCCCCCGATTTTTTTCATTGTTGATGAGGTTTTGGTATCACATAATAGATACTATTTTTCTCATTACTATCCTGAAATTTGACGCTCCAAGTCGATGTATTTCCGGAGAAATCATGAATCACAGCGGTTTTTACAGGTATACCAGTTTGTAAACAATGGTATTACTTTGGATTTCTGGGAGGGAATTATGAACGAAATATCAGTCACCGCAACAGCTACTTTGGTTTCGCGTCATACACATTCTGTGAAAAAAGCGAACCACACTAACTGCTGAGGAGACGGTGCGCCGTATATAGTTATGAAAACGGCAACAGTAAGCGTGGTGTGCTAAATAGCTCAATTGACTAGCGCGTTTGTTTTTTACCCGAGAGGTACCCGGTTCAAAACCCGGTCTCGGAAGGGTTTTTTCCCTCTCCATTTTACCCTAACTTTTTTATATTCATTTGAAATGTACATATTTGCAAGGGGAAATATATTTTGTTTCCTTTTTTCTGAAACGGTACGAAAAAAAAACATTTTCCGTTCAATACGGGCCGGGCATTGTACAGCATGTCAGCATTCGTCATTGCCTGCCCAGAATGCAATTCACGTATACCATGGTATTGGATTGCAAATTTGGCTATTTATTCACATTTACGCTGAAAATGCTCTCGTTTTTTCACAAAGCAGCATAAAGGAGGCGATATTTGATATTAATGAACTTTTATATTTTTTTACTTGGTTTAGATGTCTGGGAGTTCATTTAGACATTTTTTTACTAGATTCACATTTTTAATGGGGGTTTTAAATCAAATTAACGATATAAATCCCTCCCCCTAATCCTCCTCCCCCTAATCCTCAGCCACCCTTGGCATCTTTCATGCCAAACGTCATAAGAAAATAATTGAAAAATATTTGAAAACAGGATAAAAACAGTGAGTAATATAGAATAAATTAGCCTCAATTTAAGACCTAATTAAATCTTCTAAGTGAAGGAATACTCAAGAAACAGTGTCTTGAAATCCAAGCTGCACATCAAAATGTAACAAAACCACCTTTTTGAGTACCCCAGTATATGACACATGATCGTTTACTAGTTGTAGTGTCTATTTCGTAACTCATGTTTCATAAAATAAAAATAAAAACCGTGTAAAGAAATGATACATACCACATGGGTACAGATCACCAGTTTCACTTTGAACTTTGCCCTCAACATGAAACGTGGTGAAATGACTCTTTTGTACTCGATTTTATGGATATGTGGAACATATGCTGAACATCCAATCCATCACATTGTGCTATAACATGCATGTATTTCGTGTAGTGTGTATACCAGCCAAACGAAAAAAAAGGAACATTAATTGCTTGCAAGTTTGATTGTCGTAAAGCAGGTAAAATTTTCATAAATTTATCTTTGATCTCCAAAAATGAGTGATATTTTAATCATTATGAGGCCAATATAAGGTAAAATGCGCAAAGGCAAAAATAGATTAGACTTGTTCTACGCAATGTTTAGGCTAGTGATTGTTGATCTACAACATGGCAGTCAAATGTATTGATATCAATATAACAACTCTTTAGGGCAAAGGACAAGAACTCATGTCTCACACCATAATAGGCTAACAGTAAAATTGCTTGTTGGAAGTGGCTTTCTTTACTTCTTTCTGTTTCTTCCTTCTTAACTGTAACTAATACCAGCATGCTTTTTGAGGGTCTTCTTGGCCCATTTAAACTTGATATATTAGTCTTAGTTCATTTGCCTGGCTTGTGCATCTTGTTTGTATGGTTTCAGTGGTTTTAAATAGATGAGACTACAAGCTGCTAGGAGGGGGTGGTGGGTCTCAAGGGATTTCTAGGTACCTATATGCTAAATCTAGGGTTTCTGGAGGTAACCATTACCTAACGGGACTAGATTTCACCGACCAAGTTACTGACCATTTTATAAGACCAAGTGCACAAATACGACAATAATTATCAAAAATTCCAAAAAATATAAGATACGTGAATGGAATCAGAAAACTTGATACCTTTGTAGAGGTGAATTTGATACACCTAGCGGGACTAGAAGAGACATCTGGAATATGATATCCCAAGGGAAAGTCATTTGTTTTCATGGTTTTGGATTTGATACCCCTAGTTGGAGTCTCCAAACTAGCGTTAGTCTCGCTTTGTTCGGATCGAACATGGGTACACGGCTAGAATCCAAATACCCCCCCCCCGGGTAAATTTCATCTCCCCACCTTATAGCACGCGCATTGGTAAATGGAAAGTGTTCTTGAATTGGTTGTAATCACTATTGTGAGCAAAAAGTGGAGGGGGTAGGGGTTGACATTCTACTAGCGGTTGTTGTAACCAAATTTTACATGTTCTATTATGCAGCACTATATTATGTACATTAGATATTTTCCAGAAAAGGGGCAAAGAAGGGTTGAGTGCACGATTTTTTTTTACCAGAACATCAGTGCTGAACAAGCATGATACGGAATGCGCTATTAAGACATCCCTAGTTGTTGAGCACGGGTTTATAATAATTGACTGCACGGATTTTCAATCTCACTGCACAAACGTTAAAATGCTGTGGATTATTTTGGGTAATAACGTAATGGGTGCTCGCTACACGAAACAAACCAAAAGACAACTACTCCGCAGGGCAGGCTGCTCATAAAAGTAACCTGTCCGGTCTATATAGTTTATGTCCAGGGCAAGTTTGACCAATCGACTAGCTTACCCTGCTACTAAAATGACTTTACCGCAAATATTAATGTTGAAATGGACCAAAATAAGACTCACTGGGGCCTAAAAAAGTCAAACGGAAGATAAACATCACAAATTTGGTCCATTTTGTCCTGATATTTCGGCGGTCGTTACACCATTAGTGGTGGCAACATTTCAGGTCGTCGGACGGACTGGCTAGGAAAATAGTACGTCTGAAGAAGACAAAGTAACCCATCACCTTGGACGTGTCTATTTTACACATTGATAGGCCCTATATCCAGTATATCGTAATCATGTCTATGCCGGTTATTTTCTTATCTTGTTCAATTAGAGAAACTGCCAAACACAACAACCACAGAGAATCAAAAACAAACTCGATATCTGTATTGCAAATAAAAGTAGTTAATAATAGTGACTTTTAAGAGCTTTGCATTACTATATTTAACTCCTTTTCAAATAATACAAAAGTTTATCAGTAGGTCTATCACGGTCAATGAGTTGCATTTTTGTAACATGTGTCTAAACAAATAAACAAAATCAATCGGAGATAAACTAATACCATACGTAATCAGTAATGGTCCAATATTGGCCTTTTAACAATTTACCATTATTAATTTAATCAATCCACGTGAAGTGTTCTTCTATTCCTCTTTTACCCGGTTCAGGCATTATTGGTCAGTTTCACCTGTTCAACCAGATATTTCCTTTTAAAAGGAAACTTACAGGTTACTTGCACTCAGTATTGAATTGTTATTAACTGATGTGCAAAGTATTAAAGTTCGATAACAAACCAAGCTAACAAAACCGAGCCATATGATAAATGAAATATATATTCTATGGTGTCATCGGATAAAAATTATGCCTTGCTCACGCAGATTCTTTACAAGGCAGTAAATGAAATATTCGGAACAAGCGTAAACTCGCTGCCTCTTCTTTATAATAATAATAACATGTGGCCCTTCAAAATGAAGATGATAATGATCAAATATTGTATTTTGATAGTGAAAATGTCAGGGTTTCAAAACCACGCCCACATTAATGAAACATTGGACCAATACAGGGCCGGTACTCAGGACCTACGAGTCCGGCCAACAAGTGTCTGCCACCTTGGTCGCTTAACCACTGGCGTATAGGACTTTTATTAAAAAATAGAGGGCAGCATTCCACACCTCAACGTTTCTATTATTAAAAATCGCATCCACGCAAATTGTAATTTCAAACACTATAAAATATTTTATGATATTAGTGCATACGAAAATGTTACATGTAGTTCTAATAAAATGCAAATAAAATAAATAACAGACATGATTTTTACTCCTTTTGTTGTGGTTTAATTCGTGTGTGATCATTAGCTGAAATATTTGAGACATAATTTAACGAGTTTAGGGAAATTTTTATAGCCCGGAAAGCTTACCTAAATGTTGACCTGTGGTAAATTACGTGGGTGGACGATGGCCATTTACAGAAAACGGACTCGTTATTTTTTGGAGTGACTCATGTCATGTTTACGTTACATTAAGGGCTACCTCAAGATGTTTGTATTTTATCTGCTCTCCTCTTAGAAACCTGGATTTACTGATTGTAAAATGTGCCTACCGGCACTCTGACTGAACTCACAACTCGTAACATTAAAACACCGTCTAGTTGATGCACAAACTCAGTGTTAATTTATAACTGCACTGAAAGTTAATTTTTGGTATTTCTATCGTATTAATTCCATAAAATTGTAGCTACTTATCATGTATATTTAATTTATACTAGATAAATTATAGATTTACAGTAGGTAACACACAATATGAATAAAATATCGAATTTATGAGCATCACTCATGAAAAAATCATGGCCCGTGCGGTGAATTGCCAGGGTGCATTGCCAGGGATTTTATTAGCTTTTATTCCCAGATTGGGGATAGGCCTATTATAAGAGTAGGCCTAGGAAAGAAAATGCGATTGCTTAGGTAAAAAGGCAAGCGATGTAGTTTCCCTAAAGGACTTTAATGAACAATAATCTCGACCTGGAGTGACTTTTTAATAAGGTAACTTTGTCAAAATGGTTCACTTTTTATGACTTTCTTTTTCCATGTCAAGTTCAGAAAATCAAACTATGACCCCGGACTAAAACGCATACATCATTTCCAAATGATTGTGATTTTTCAAGATTGTGATTTGATCAATTCTGGGACGAAAATAATTTGACTGGCACAGCTTTCACTTTTCCAAATTTGACAAAATATTTAGTATCGGAACATGATAGGCCTACCTGTAATAATATAATTCTTTTTTCTGTGTTTCAAGTTTCATTTCAAAATTTGGACCATTGACACCTTGTTCCTTTTAACAACAATATTTTAATTTAATTGATTTTTTTTTCTCTTTCAACATACGACAGACCTGGATTATGATGAATGTTTTTTTTTTTTAAATAGCGTGTGAATACGAGCATTGTTTCTAATATTTTGGTATGATTTTCTGTTTTGTCCTTTTTTGTATTGTTGTTTACATCGAAAAGTGTAATTATATGAAAACAAAAAAATATAGGCCTAAAGTAAATAAATGAATAATAGAAGAAGCATAAGGTAACGGGAAAACTCCGTTTTATAGGCCCGACTGGCCAGATCTTGTGTTTTGGGGATTAAAATTTTTTTTTTTTTTACTTGTTGCTAGAATTATATAAAATCAACCGTTTAGGGGCCAAAATTGATGATTCCGGAATTTTTTGAAAAATATTCAGAGCATCCCACAGCCACAGGGAGGGGGAGGGGCAAGACTTCTCACAAGTGGACTGGCATGGCCCCTGGCTGGGGGAAGCTCCCCCCTCTCACGGGGGGAAGCTTCCCCCTCTCCACCCACCCCCTGTCTACACCACTGTTTAACTGTCATTTTGGCCTCCATAAAACCAAATTTAAACCAAATAAAAAAATCCTGACCGACTGACCCTACTTAAGGTTGGTCTGAACCCTGGAATTATGGAAACTTTCGGGCCTCATAACTTTTAAATTGTTGGTCTAAAGTATATAATAGTATACATATTTAGAATGGCAAAGACTTGATAAGTTCATCTGTGAGGTCAAATTTTGACCAATTTCACCAAAAATATTTGAAATTTGGGCCAAAATCGGGCTTTTTATGATTTTTTTTAAATATCAGCGTTTTTTGACATTTTTTGGCGCAAATTTCTCAAAGTTGGTCGAAATTCAAAAAAATGAAAAAACGGGTCCTAGATATTTTAATCTAGTTTTTAAAAAATAATAAAAAAAAAAATTTGGCCCAAGAATTTTTTTTTTTGTTATGATGCACGCAAAAGAAGTGGGCCAAAACCGTTATTTTTGGGATTTGGGGCCAAAAGTGCCATTTTGGCCCAAATTTGACCTCACAGATGAACTTACCAAGTCTTTGCCATTCTAAATATGTATACTTTTATACACTTTAGACCAACAATTTAAAAGTTATGAGGCTCGAAAGTTTCCATATTTCCAGGGTTCAGACCAACCTTAAAAATCCATCCGCCAGTAAAACAGTGTTTTTCCTCGCCTAATCAAGAAGTTGTGTACCTCAAAGAAATAATTAATAAAAGCCAGAAGTCATTTTCTAGTCAAGTAATAAATGTAAGTCCTGTATTACAAGTAGGCCCTCTATTAATATTTTAATGGTTACATTGCGTTTATTAAAAGGACAACATCAACAAATCACAGAATGTTTTTTTTTTAATTTTTTTTTTATTGAACAAATAATAGCAAAATACAAAAGAAATGTGGTGAATTACATAATCATACAAGTAAATCGTAAGGCTTTTGATGTAAATATATATGATAAAATGTATAATGGGCTATCCCAGAAAATCCGGGGGGCACTGTTCATTGACAAGGGGGTATCATGCGTGGCCACGAAGTTTCAAATAGCACCCTAAACAAGTATTTATGAGGTCTGAAAATGCACCCCAAGTATGACAAGTGCAATTTAGAAGCAAGTAAATCAGTCATATTTTGACTCTAAAACCCTTCATGATAACTGGGAAAACACAAATTCAAAAGTTCATAACTTTTAACCTTTATTACATACTACATTTGTCTCAAAGGACCCTAAACAATGATTTATTGTACAAGGTATACCCTTTTTCTCAAATTTCCTTGTTTTAGATACTCTATTCACGATACGTAAGTACAGTGCCTGATCATGAAAAAGACCCTTTTACTTGAATCTTTGGCCACGATGATACCCCTGGTCAATGACCAGTAGCCCCCCTGTGCAGAAAATAAGTGCACACCCCTATAGAGGAGTAACTTTTCAATCAAAGAAATGTCCGGATTTCCAAGTCTGCTTTCTGAAAACGGCTTGAATTCCAGTTGCCAATGTTACTTGAAAAATCCTGGAAATCCAATTAAATGTAAGAAAAATCACGGCAATGTCCCAAATGAAGTCTCAAATTGAAGATTTCTGACTTTGAAGCATTTTTCTGTTAGATTTTTTGCTTTTAGACACTTTTAAAAAATCTGGATTTCCAACAGTCACAACTGGACAGAAAGTCTGGAAATCTGAACTCCTCTATAGTTATTCCTTGTTACCAATTTAAGTTAGTAAGGGGCAGGCAGGATCACTCAGTGAGAAATTTAATAGACATTGTTTTGCATTGTATCTTTAAAAGTACCATAAGCAGTGGCGTGCATTGGCGCTCCTACCCCGGGGGCTGAAGAAAATTCAATTTTGCCGCCTTCCTCAACAACCCAAAAGGTTGACCCAATTTTTTTTTTTTCCGGTGGTTTGAAAAAGTGAAGAGCAAAAAAAAAAAGGATTATAAGCGCTGGTGCCCTAAGAGCAACATATTTTCACATAGTAGAATTTTTTCAAAATTTTTTTTACTTTTCTAATTTTTTCCACCCTTTTTTTCTTTACTAATTCTTTTTGCAGCCCTTCTTTTTCCTTGCCCTTCGTTTTGGCCGCCCGTGCTTTTACCCGGGGCTGGCGCTAAAAGCCCCCCAAAAAATATGCGCATGATAAGTGCATAAAACTAAAAGTATACATAAAGTTGTGTTTAACATGTGTACATAACATTAAAAGAAAGAAATTTATTTTTGGAAAGGAAATGATGCAAGCAACCAACACTGGACATTTCTACAAAAAATGAGCAATTGTTGAGAAAAGCACCAAAATTGATTTTTTTATGCCAATTTGTTTTTGGTATGTCATAACAACTTACCCTAAATATCCAAATCGGTGAATTTCTCAAATTGTTGTCATCATTCTAAAAATATACCTTAAAAGTCCAAAAGTAGTCAAAATTAAAAAAAAAATCATATTTTGATCCTTTTTGACCCATATTTTTAACCCAAAGAAAAAATTAAAAAAATTCGAGAAAACTCTTTCAGGAACTCCTCAGTCCTATACCTTTGTATAGGAGCCACCCATTGTTAATCCGTGATGAATCCACACTTTTACTGTAACGTATACTGCTGAACGCAATAGCGACTTTCACGCATTACGCGAGAGTGTAAAATTTGTCATGCCTTGAACCTGTACATTGTATGCATGCTTACAGCTTGAATTCATTATTTTGCAGGTAGCGGGCCTAGCGGCTAAACATTGCCGTCTTATTCTGTAGTTTTTTGCTGATTTTAACTGACAAATCACTGAAGTTTTTGTAAGGCTGAGTAGCAATAATTAAAAGGGCATTTTGTGATCCACAGCCTCATCCCCCTACTTTTCTCAAAATAAGTTGAGATTTTTATACCACTTGAAACCTCTAGCTACATAATGTTTCTTAATTTCCACCCGGCACTCAAGTTAATTTTGAGCCCAAATACCCGGCACTCCAGTCTCAAATGTTTCAAAATTGCTGAACAATCAGTATAAAAATTAGTAATTTTTATCAAAATTTCAATTGTTTTACCATTTCATATAAATGTCATGAACAACGAGGAAACATAATTGAATCCCTAATTCTAGTTTTGTCTTTAGAACACAAATATGCACTTTTTGTCAATTTGGGCATTTTTCTCACAAACTGCTCATTTTTGTAGAAATCTGCTGTGCTAGTTGGATTCCTTGCATCATTTCCTTTCTGAACTTGTATGTACTTTTATGTATTTAGCATCATTACTTTTCAAGATACAATGCAAAACAATGTCTAAAATTTTCTACTTGAGTGACCTTGCATGCCACCTTAAGATCTTGTAATCTGCCCACTGAGAGATAATATTGGAGGAGTACTTTAGTCTTATCAGCATGACATGATGTAAAAATTCTACAGAATTACAATGATCAGGGATGTAAGTTTGTAGGATTAATCCTGAATTCAGGGTTTTTTTTTTTTCTCATTTTTTCGCACTTTATTATCAGCCTGTTTTTGGGTTATTTAACCCAAATTCATGCCCTTTTTCAGGATTTTTTCCAGAATTTCAGGATTTTTTCTTCAGGCCTACTTACATCCCTGGGTCAATCCAGTTATGTATCCCTCTTCTTTGCATGTAGAGGAATGATGTAACGTATAGTGCAGGGCAATACATTCAAAAATAGTGTAAACATATTATTGCTATGGTAAATGGTACCTGTGTTACATCCAGTTGCGTACTAGACATTTTCATTGGGGGGGGGGGGACAAGCAGGGGCAAACATATTGGGGGCAGGCATCCTTCATGCTGTTTGGGTTTATAAGCGCATCAACACCATCATCGCACTGGGTGACACAGGAAGGGGGTTCTGAGGAGTCTTGGGATCTGCTTGGAATGTGTCCCCGGAACAGTGGTGCAGATTTCTTTTTACATGGAAGAGGGGTGGAATTGGAAAAATTGTCTTGAAGTATAGTGAATTCAAATACTTTTTGCGACAAGTTTTTGGTAAAAATGTGCGCAAAGCGCGCAATCATTTTTGGCATATTGAAGCTAAACTAGTGACATATGGTACAAAAGTGGAATAAATGCAAGGGTTCAAATCAGGCACCTTTGTTCCATAACCATTAAGGTATAGAATTTTCTTTTGTATACTTAAGTAGCCCCCGAATGAAATGTATTTAATTAATCCGAACTAAGTGCCATTCTCTTTTTGGTCATTTTAGTATCTAAAATGGCCCAAAATGAGGTTTTTCAATATTGCCGTCCAATTCTAATAGTCACCCCCATAGACTTTACATATAGCACTTAGTTCTGATGTAAAAATTTCACACAAAATGCTTTTTGAGTGATTACAAAGATAATGATATACTTTTCATTCAGGGGCTATGTGGACTTTTTTTTGTATTGCTTGTACAATGACATATCGGTCCTTTTCACAATAAAATGTCAATCTGAAACAAAGGTGGATCGCATGGGGTGGCTCCTGCCCCCTGCTAGTTACACCACTGGTTACATGACTACTTATACAGCAAATTGTTTGTGCTTCTTTACATGTCACACATTGCAATGCCAATTCTTAGTCAGTGGCCGTGGCCAGGGATGTAGCTACAGCACCCACCACTGACATGACTGAGAAACAAGTTAAGCTCAAGTGTCAAAACTTTCAAAATAACATCAAATTTGGCCAAATTTAGGCCATTTTCAATAAAATTGTCAATTTCAAATGGGGATGATGTTTCCGGTATAGAGTTAGCTACATATTATAAAACAACTGATGAAGAAATTATTCATCTACAATACTTGTCTAATTTGCAAAAACCTAATCACAACCTGTCTAGCTCACACAGCAGTTCCATCACACATGTAATCTACTGTTCTGCATGTAATGAAAATGTTTCATTTGACTAAAAGTAGCTGAAGTTCCAAGATTCTTAATGAGTACACCTACAGAGAGTTATGGGTCAGATGCAAGAACATGCTCTGCACTGGCTTCCAAGTTGAAAACATGATCAAGGCCCACACTACTTGCATCACATCACAGGAGGAGTTACATCACCACCCGCTGAGCACCTAACACAAATGGCAAGTGACCACTCGTCTGGTGAACAAGCTGTTGGTGTCATATGGGTGAGCTGTAAGATCATTGATAGCTTCTTCCTATTAAAAAATTGGCAGGCGATCACTAGTCTGGTGAACAAGCTGTTGGTGTCATATGGGTGAGCTGTAAGATCACTGATAGCTTCTTCCTATAAAAAAAAAATCAAATACAATATGCTGACATTTTGCATAATGAACCAAACTTACAAGCTTGCATGATCAAATTAGTTTACTCATTTTGCAATTGGGTAGACAAAATGATACGGTCTACAGTATTTATTTGGGAGTGTTCACACTATCATGCCTAATTTGCCCGGGTACAGGGTGTTAGTCCAACACACCGCTACATGTAGTCCAAATCTGAAATGCACTGCACCAGTCCGACACACCGCTAGTCCGAATCTAAAATACACTGCGCTAGTCGAAACTGAAAACCATTGCGCTAGTCCGAATTTGAAAACCATCGCTAGTCCGAATTTGAATTGGGGAAACACTGCGCTAGTCTGATATTCGGACTAGCGCAGTGTTTATCAGATTCTGACTAGCGCTGTAGTTTTCAGTTTCGGACTAGCGCCATGGTTTTCAGTTTCGGACAAGCGCAGTGTTGGACTAAAGAAGTGTTTTCCAAATTCGGACAAGCGCAGTGTATTTCGGACCCGGGATTTCGGATTCGGACTAGCGGTGTGTGGGACTGAAAAATGTGATTTCAGATTCTAACTAGCGATGTGTCGGACTGTTGCAGTGGTTTTCATTTTCGGACTAGCACATGCTTTTTTCGGACTAGCGCCGTGCTTTTCATTTTCGGACTGACACACCTCTAAGTATAGGGAATTTGTGTTGTCGGACTAGCGGTGTGTCAGACTGAGCGGTGAACCCCGATTTGCCATGAGTCCCGGGTTAGACCCGGGTAATTAGTGTGAACAGAAAAAACCTCAAAAAAATTGACCCGGGTCATTTTTTTCCAACCTCGGAAAGAACAGGTTACAACAGAAATTCACTGTTTGACCCACATTACTGGAAGTAAACACTACCATTATCACTCTCTTTCTATTGTTTCTGTATGCACAGCAAATCAGGCCACCATATCTAATCACTGTACTAAGTTTGAAGTTGATCAGTTATTGCATTGGAGCTGCACAGTGGATTAATGAATTTGCTTCCGCCCCGGACAGCCAGGCAGCCAAACAGCCAGGCAGCCAAACAAACAAAGAAACAATCGGGCAACCATCTGGATGATAACATAGGCCCCACAAATAAGTGGGGGCCAAAAATGAGCATAATTAGGCTGCAAGCATGTTATAGTCAATGGCAGAATATGTACACGCCTGCAATTTTTAGTAGGTTTAGCCAAAATAATCAACCAGGGTCAATTTTCTTCATGAGAACAGAATTTTTTTCAACCTGGATTAACTTTGGTACCCGGTAAATAATTTATATGTGAACATGACCTTTATCATGTTTATCAGAGTGTATATGAAATTAATTAAAATGGAAGTGAGAGGAGCTGCACTACTAGTACTGTTACTGTACTTACATTTCACTCCATTGTATGGCCATTCTCTTTTAATACATCAGGAAGAAACACACACAAATTGCATCTAGAAGAAAACACACACAAATATTATATTATGGTTATTACTACAATATTCATCAAAGTATACAAATTACATACCCTTACCTGCCATGTACTTGTTCCATTTTTAATGGGACATTTGCTGTGGAAAAATGTCAATATTAGCAGGGACTGTCTTTTGGAATTTGCAGGAGAGCATGAAATAGCTCTTCTGGAGCCTTCAAGTTCAAGGAAAGCTGTTTAGAGCATTTATAATAGAATGTAAGGAGAGAATGGTCAACTAAGGAGAGCTAAAAATCACTCTCCTATATCAGATTTAAGATACTACACCCCTGCCCAATTTTATGCCCATTTTGCATTTTTCTCAAAAATTATAGTGCTCACATTGGTGACAAGTAAGATATGTATATTATAGGGGCAAGGACTACAACTACTGTACTGAAAATTCAGCAACTCAAAGCAAGTAGTTATTGATTTATTGATCAAATATTGGCTTTCCCTCATTTTTGAATGTAACTCCACAACTGTTGTCTGTGCTGAAATAAAATTTTCAGTCCAGTAGTTGTAGTCCTTGCCCTATAATATACATATCTTACTTGTCACCAATGCGCTATAATTTTGAGAAAAATGCAAAAATAGGCACAAAATTGGGCAGGGGTATAGTATTCTTAAGGAGAGCAGTAGAGACAATTGCTCTCGCTCTCCTCAAATGGCAATCCCTGTTTTGGGTTGTTTTTTTGTTGTTGGTTTTTTTGCTTCAGGATTAATTTTGGTACCGTATTTAGTTTTTACACCACCACCCCCCCCCCTTCAATAGTAAAAAATTGCCCCTTTTCATACACCCAAAACTTCATAACCCACCCTTTAGAACTCTAAAAGTGTATGACCCCCTACATATTTTCTACCCCCACCAAGGTATTTCTGAACACTCCCTTACCATTTCAGGGTTCAAGTGACATACTTGTCAACTACAGAATGTCTTTTGCTTGTTACTGTTATATTGTATGTATCCTACTTACATTTCACTCAATTGTATGGTCAGTCTCTGATTTATACATCTGGAAGAAACATACACAATATTAAACTATTTATTAAAATATTCATGTAGTCACATTATAATACTTTGTAAGGCCAAAAACATTTGTTTGCCCTAAGAGTAAAAAATGTGGAGGGTCGGTAGGTCAATATTTTTTTCCATGGGCACTTCCACTATTTCAGGGTCAGAAATTCGCTACCAAGTGGGAGAATCCTTTTGAATTCTCTCAGTGGAATTTTGGAAGAATCCATGGATTCTTGCCATATAACTTTGTTCATGAATAATTGCATTACCAGAATCCATTTAAGATTCTTGCAATTTTGTTGACGAGAATCTTTGCGAGAATGGATTCTCACTGAATTTCTGACCCTGCTATATTTTGAAGTGAAACCAGTGAAAGGTTGGAACCTCAGACATCAAAATTCATGGATCCCCCTATTAAAGGGTGGATTTTCTTTGATCCCCTTTTTATAAAATGGTTTAAGAATGTTGTACAGTCAACAGTGTTACACCCAAATTGTAAAATGCACAATTTTTTGTATTTTAAGCTTGAGTTGAGAGTACACACTTGAAACACTTAAAGGAGTATTCATGATCCTAACATCATCTTAATTTTATGACATTCTTCAGGATATATCCATGAAAAAATATTATTCCCAAAATTTAAGTTGATTCCGATTTTGCATTTGCGAGTTATGATTTAAAAAAATGGTAAATGTGCACGAAGCGGGCATCAGGTCACGCTTGCGGGGGGATGGGGGATGTTCCCCCCTCAGAGTCAGAAACTTTTGCAAAATGAAGACCTAATTGAAACGATTTGGTTGACCATTTTGTCACTATTAGTGTGTAAAATTTCAGATTGAAAAGGCCGAAAATTCAAGAAATGACAGGGCATGAAGCCGTTCGTGAACAAGTTTTCCCTATTGTTGTAGGCCTATGAATTGTTTTAAACATAAATTGGCAAATGTTGAAAGCAGAAGCGAAAATGGCCACTCGTTTATGCACTATGCAGAGATGTCACAGGCTGACCCAAAAAAATCCTGAACTTGCGAAGCGTGGCAGCGCAGCTGGCCAAGCTCTCGTGCAACATGGCCGGGGGTCCGGGGCCGCTTAAGGGCCCCGGTGGGGTCCAGGGCGAAGCCCGTGGGGGTAGAGGGCGCGAAGCCCCAAGCCAGATGGTTTCTGCACATTTAGCACCACAGTAAAGGCCATTTCAGAGGGTAAAAGAACAGTTCAAAGCTCCTGGCTTGTTCTACACTTTTAATAAAACTTTTAATAAAAAGTGCTTCCTTCTTCCAGAAAACATGCTTTAAAGTTTTCAGTTTCCTATACTTTTATGTAAAGAGACACTCTTAAAAATAAAAGTTTTTGGCTTTATTACATGGACAATATGGCTGATGTTGATATATGTGAAGCAGAAAGATAAGACAATAGGGCCACTCCAAAAGCGAAAAAAAAAATTAAAAAAAAAAATTTTTTTTTTTTTTTAATCCCAAAATCCGGAAATCCGGATAAATCCGGAAATGTGACATCTCTGACTATGCAGGGGGTGTCTAGTTGGAAGTTGGAAATTTTGAGAAATGTAAATCTACTTGAAGCGATTTGGTGGACCATTTTGTCACTATTTAATAGCGTGTAAAATTTGTGAATTACGGCCCGTCCATGAAGCCTTTCGTGAACAAGTTTTCCCTATTATTGTTGTCTAGTGACTTTGATGATATTGTGTAATAGGCCCTGCATATCGGCAGGCCCGCAGTAATTTTCACAAGCTTTGACGCGGACCCGCCTTCAAGCAATGCCTAAAATAATTACAGTGGCGGCCTACTGGGGCATTTGCCCCCCATATTTTTCTTGCACCCCTCCCACTTTTGAGGAAAAACCCAAATTATCATAAATTTCCACTTTTATGGCAATTTTGCACAAAATTTGTCAATTTTGCCCCCCCCACGCTGCTGCCTTGAAGGTACATCCTCTCATGATCGAGAATTTATTATTTTGGCTATAGGCCTACAATGTAATGGCCAAGCCCAAGGCAATACAGTAGATAGGTATGCTAGGTGAATTCAAATTTGCCATCAAACTGCATCATTTTATATCAAATTAAAGCCCTTGAGTAAACAAAGCCAAAACTGAAAACCATTTTTTCATAGCACTTTCCGTAGCAAAGTTACATCTTGTCAAAGATTGACTTTCATCAAAAAGTTTCAGCTAGCAAAATTCCCCAAATCGGCATTTCGGGGGTGTTTC
The DNA here is from genome assembly GCF_039555335.1 of Amphiura filiformis. Taxonomy (NCBI): domain Eukaryota; kingdom Metazoa; phylum Echinodermata; class Ophiuroidea; order Amphilepidida; family Amphiuridae; genus Amphiura; species Amphiura filiformis. The sequence goes on from NC_092629.1 coordinate 88,060,644, forward strand.
TAGATCTTAGTCTCATTATGATAGCAGCTTTTTTTAATGGAACTGCTATCCAAATCCCTCTAAAATTCCATGTGCGAGTGACTTATCACCATTAAAAAATCATATATTTGGGTCAAGTGAAGTATAGAAAACATATTTATGTAGGTTTCCTTCTTCGGCCAGTTGTTTTAAACTTCTATGTAAATTTGCATTGACATTGTCGGCGAATTTGACTGACTAGCAAATGTGTTAACTAAGGTTTGCCTGGGTTACCTACAGTACTAGACTGAGTACATGGAGTAGTCAGTACTGAGTCTGAGACTGAGACTGAGTACAACTACATGGTCCTGACCTGGCATGATGCCAGGCATGGACCCATCAAATGGCATCATGTCCATGATCGTGAGAAATTGAGAATGAATGCCAAACAATGCTGGACATGAGTAAAAGCTTACACTTACAGCCATTGCATGTATGCATGCATAATCAATACTACTCATGTACTGCCATGCAATGCATGCATGCACTGTCAGACTGTGCACACATGTAATACTAACATGCTAATCATATATGCATGCGTTGCGTTGTTGCGCTATTCAGTCACTGTCAGTCTGGACATACATCCCGCACGTCATCCGCCGTCATATGTATGCATGACATCAAACATTTCCTCTGTTTCTCAATGTTAACCTCGTCAAAAAGATACTTTACAACATTATAGGAAGCATACAATACCGTTTCATGTAAAAATTCCGCACGCCAAGCTGATGTGTTGAACTTTTGAACGTTGACCTTCATTCGAAGGGTGACCCCGAATTAAACATTATAAACTTCAATATTTACAATCTTCAATGACCACGAGACAAACTTTATAAAGTAAAATTAATTCAATTAAAAAAATAATATTATAATACGGCATTAAATAATAAATATGATAAAAAAAAGAAGAGTTAGTACGGCTTATCATTTTGGTGCATGTAAATCAGTGTACTAGTCCCAGCGAAGGTTCGGCGCGGCCGGTGCAATATCGTCGATTTCGGACAGTTTTCAACTGAAATGTTTCGCGTTTTCGTGCAGAAAATAGCGAGAAAATCATTTTTGTGATTTTCATAGCTTAAAAAAATTAGAAGAGCAGGTAAGAAAACCAGACTATCGATTTACATTACATTTGAAAAACTATCTGAAGTAATATTAGAGAAAAACATCGAGTCCATTTTTTTAAATGGTTGAATGAACTACTACGGGCATGATCCTTCAAACAATAATTTCAAACTTTCAATTTTCGTTTTTTTGTTATAACCGCTACCACAGGGCTTCACATGAACCATTGGGAAAATATTTACACGTATCTACTACTGTTTTTGTTGATTTTAACTAAATTAGTACGATCAAGTAACCCTTTTTTCATCGGAATAAAAAATATTTTGGGACTTGCATCAAATTTATTGACAGCTAACTGATGAAAGGACACACAATTTTTAGCCGATATACGCATTTGGCGCCAATTTGTGCGACGGAGAAATCCCTTAGTGATAGCGCCCCCTGTTGATGAATATATGTCAGTGGAAAATTTTAAAAAAGTCGCGGCGAGACCAAGGTGCTGCCGCAACTGGGCCAGTATGTACATGCCGGCTCGATGCCATATTCAGGTAGTCTGCAATTGGCCCAATAATGGACCAAGTACGGCACAGCTTATCCTGGTAAGAAAACGGCGGCCAAACATTAACCAGTATCGGATTTGTACTGGCGTTATACCGTCAGCCGTGTCCGGTATTGCCAGAAGTAGACCGGTTTAAGCCATTACTGGGCCAATATTGCAATGTTTGCTGGGTCAGATGTAAACAAACAACACGTGCGTTTCACACGTGCACACGGTGTGAAAACACCAAATACTGCGTATTTTCTCCTCTGTTTTGTCATCTTTCACTTTAGCTTCAAAAAGATAATTGTTTAAACGGGATGTTAAACTGTATACTGATTACCTTTGTTTCAGATTGTTTTGATACCACAAAATACAAAAGATACGGAAACACCACCATGCTATTTGAAAATCAATCTTTGTTTTGTTTCACATATTTTTGTTTACTTTTTACAGCGTGACGAACTAAACGCGTACTGCGAGCTGGCAATCCCGCGCATGACGCCTATTAGCGTTTGGGTCTGATGACTCGAATGCTGGACCCAATATCGATTGATTGGTGACGTCTGAGAAAAAGGTCTATTAATCTGAGCGCGCTACAATGACTTTTGCTCGCGCGTGCGTGTCACACTAAGCGTTATGGCAACGCACACACCCACGCGATGCCGTCTCGCTTCTGTGATTGGTACCGTAGTCAAATTCGCCTGATCGATTGTTTTTTTGTAAGACTAGCGGGATACCCGCGCTTCGCGCGGGTCCCCGCTAGATGGGAGCGTTCACCATAACAGGAATAATTACTGAACAGGTAGAATCATTGAAAAGGTACATTTTATTTTTCTAAACCTGTCTCTTCTTACACTTTCTTTTTTTAGTTTCTTTTGCTTAGCTTGTGATTTTCCGTTTCCATGTTATTTATTTATTTAACCTCGTTGTCATTATTTTCCATGTCTGTCCTTTTCCTTTAGCTTCTTTGTTTATTTGCTGCTTGTGTTTTCCCGTTTCCATGTTTTTTTATTTAATTCTGTTCTCATTATTTTAGCTTCTTTTTTCTTACATTTCCTGATTAGTTTCTTTCCTTCTTTGTTTCGTTCCCGTTTCATTTAGTTACTTTAACCCGTTGGCCTATTACTCGTACTTTTTTGTCCTCATTTTAATTTAATTTTTCTTTATAGTACCGCTTCATGTTGTTTATACAACAAACATCTTTTTCCCGTATTTATTACGTCCTCTCATAGCGTGTCTGTGGACGTGTTCACCCGTTATCATAATCCCGTGACCCGTCCATGTACCTTTTTGTCCTTTATTTTTCCTTCTTTCCGTATTATCATGTCCACTGTCTCTGGCTCGCAATCGCGTGGCTCTGCGCCGTTTACGCGCCCATTGGCGTAGGTGCGCATTACGCACGAGGCGCCGACGCGCTGCCGGCCAGCTGCAGTGACGCGTAGGCTGACAACCGATTTTCATAACAAAAAACCCGTTTTACCCATATTTTCACTGTTTTTGCAGCCAATTCTTGACCGTTTTCAACCAAATAAAGTTTAAACACGTCCCCGTATATTCATTGGCGACATTTGGATCGAAACTGACGGAGCCTTTATAGGCATACATAGATAGATAGATACATAGATACATACATAGATACATACATAGATACATAGATACAACATTCCCCTATTTATAGTAAGATAGGTAAAGTTAGCTTTCCCTGCAGTAGCCAACTATTTCTTTCCGATTGGGAGCTTTTGTGATATATGTTTATTCATAAAACGATCTTTACAAAGACGTTAATCTGTTGGGCGTCGATTTTGAGATAAAGTACGTTACTGTGAGTTACATGACGATCGTGTCCATTACGTTTTGTCAAGATGATTGGCAAAAGATGTGCCTTGTATGAAGTATTTCACATACGGTCCACAATTTTTGGTAAAATATGCCTTTTTTGAAGGAAAAGTTCATAAAAGGTTCGCTTATCGATGGCTAGCCATGCTAGCAGTTCATTATTAACTATGATAAGAGGGTGATAAGGATACAACTTGTCAACTTAAAATAACACAAAGGCAAATATTGGCTGTTTTTCGTAACACAATATTATTCTTGCAACCAAAAGTTTGTTCACACGACATGTGTGTTATAAGTAGTTCGGTAAACTGTTACTTTGATATAGGGTTACAGCCTGCTTCTGGAATTAGAGGTCGCTATACTGCAGTTACTGTCCGTTTTCCTATACACAATACACAGTGCTCTCACCATTGACGCGTGACCCCTACAAATGATGTATGTTGGGAGAATGGACACTTGCCTAGTTAACATCACTGTGTGAAAATAACCAGCCAATATTTTATTTATTCTCCAAAACTTCTAGCAAATATATTTCTCTAACATGACCTAAAATTACAGCTAGGTTAGATGTTCAGAAATGGTCGTACTTTTGTAAAATATGAGTGAGGGCAAGGCATAGCTAGCCAACTCCCCGTGTTATTTGAATGGAGATTTGACCGAAAATATTGGTATCGGACCGCTCACTTCTGAAGGATGCCACACAAAAAACCGGTAAAAGCTACATTTAAATTATTCTAAATAGGTTCTAGAAAATAAAGTTTTGTAACATGTCCTAAATTTTTAGCTAATTTAGGTGTTTGGAGAGGGTCGTACTTTTGTGTTTTAGGAAGGACATGTAAACGACAGATAACACCAAAAATATGAAGAAATTATTTCTAAACCGTGTTAAGTCAAAAATCATTATGTTGCTCATTTTCAAGAATGCTGGTTTACAAAAAGCACGACATTGTCTGATTTCGTGAACAAAGCCACACATAACATTGTTTCCTTTCGTTTCCTTTATAATCGGTTACCCAACTGAAGCTATGAATACCAGCTTTATTGCGATATCGCACATGAAAACAGTCACTTGTGCACAACCAGAGAAGATCCGATTTAATCAGTTGAGCTGTTTCAATGAGTGTTATCTTGGTTTAATAGCTTTTAATGGGGTTAAGTCCTGCAAAGGTCGAGATGAATTCTACTGTAGACATGACTGCATCATGTACACTGCACAGAGTATAGCGTCTCTGTATACTGACTGCTCTCTCGAGCAGTAAAAGGTAAAGCCCCCTCGGTTTAATATCTTGACAGCGAAGGCCTTAGCGAAGGCAGTAGTTTTCACCACCACCCGAATAAAGAGCTACTAGCAATCAATGTTAATTTGTTAGAAAAAAAAAACAAGTTTGTTTCCTGTAGCGCGCGCACGTTTTTGACGGCTTATTTTGGGCATTAGAATTTTTTTCCACTTTTCATCAACATCAACACTTTTGTAAAACGTACATAACTTATTAACAGCAATAAATCAAGTACGTTTTCAAAATATATGATTTGTAGAATGAACTTTTGCAAAACATCAAACTGTTATTTTTCAATAATGTATTGATTTAGATAACAAAAAAAACACGATTTAGTATGACTGCTTCGACCAAAAATACATCGTTTACCCTTGCAGTCGTAGGTAGACCATACAGCACTAAAATTATCTCCAAGAGAGGGCTCACGACTTGTTGGATAACAGCAGATTGCGGCTGCATGCATGGCTACATGTATATCTACCAAAAATCATTTCAAAATGTAAAAGAGGGCGCCAACGTTGAAAAATGCTGGCTCTTTTCACCATTTTTTAATTGGTCTCATTTTAGGAAAGTTACATTTGTTTTAGTAAGACGTACGCATATATTTATTTTGGATTTTGTGTTTTTTCGCAGTGTTCTCGGAGAAGCATTGCCTGATCATGGTTGCTGTGAATTGATTACTGTTCGTTTAATGGTTTTATTTGAAGTCAAGCTTAATTTCGTAAACATTTATGTGTTTTGGTTAATACCATTATAAGCAGCGGAAGAAGAGTGCGGGTGGTGGTGGACACGTTCCCACCGCTAAATATTTGCAATCGCCTCCCTTAAAATCAAAAAAGAGGAAAATTAAAGCAATGGTTGCCCTATACATTTGCCTTTTTAGTACGAACACACGTGTTTTGGACCCATATAGCGTAAAATTGTAAACAAAATTTTGCACACTGGCCCACAAAGTAGGAAAACACAACTCATTTGGGGCTAAAATGGTCTGAAGTTGAAACAAGTCCCTTTGGCCTGGCCGGTAACTTTTCTGACTGGCATCTAGTTGCCGGCCCAGCTGGCCGGTAACTTTATAAGGTCAAGCCCGGCTGGCCTGTAACTTTTTGAGGCATATTTCGAACACTGCTCGTCCCCCCGACCCCTCCCCTTAAGTTATGCTTGATAAATATTATAACGGATATGACGACATACAGCTCACGACACGATGAATAACTGCAGGATACAGCTTCATGGCTATCTACCAAAAATCATTTCAAAATGTTAAAGAGGGCACCAAAGTTGAGTGCTTTTCTCAATGTCTTTTCACTGGTCGTATTTTAGGAAAGTTTTCGCAGTGTTCTCGGGAAAAAAATTGGATAACGTCATATCAGAATTTTTAATCCACTACTTCCCAACAAAACCAATCATATTTCTAATTAACTGTTATTTAGGACATTAGGGTTCCTCTCTACACCTTGAAGTTGAAAAATATTTTTTTAAATAATTTTTTAAGGTGCTCTAGCGGTTAACAATAGCCTGACCAAAGTTAGCCCTCATTTGGGGTAACTTTGGTCAGAGTATTACATTCCATTCCATGAAGAAAAGAAATCAAAAAAATTGATCTTCGCTGATATGGGCAAGTTGTTGCTTTTGTGATATTTGACCCCTGACTTGCAAAATAAATAAAGCACATATCCTCTTTCACAAAGATTGATTACACAGCCGTGCCGCGGCTGTATCTTGTATCGTACGAAACTTTCTGTCGACCTTTACATTTGCTCTAGCACTCACATGCTTGCACCGATTTTGACCCAACTTGGTCACAACCATCATTGACCATGCCCCTACATGTCACATGAAATTCGTGGGGTCAAATGGGTCAAAAACAAAATGCTACTTCTCCCACAATTTTTGCAGGACAGTAACGCCGCTTGCACACATGCATTGTTATTACCCAGTGTCTATAAATCATACACAGATTTGAGGTCAAAGGTCTTTAAAAAAAAAAAAAAAAAAAAAAAAAAAAAAAGCGCAGTGATTTATAGTGCGCTACGCATAGGCACAAACGCCTAGACGTTGATCCACAAGCCTCAGCACACTTTACAGGTTGTCGCTGACCACTACGGCCCCACATCATTCCACAAACCATTAAACAACAATTCAGGGACTTTGCTGCTTCCAGAGCGCACACCCTAGACATTCCACAAATAACCATCGCAACCAGGATCAGCTCCCCGAGTTTCGTACGGGTTACAACGAGACATATTAGCAGTGAGTTCCTTGTCCAAGGGAATTTCAAGGTAACTCAATTTTTCCATGTGAGCGTATAGGCACCGCCAGGGTTCGAACCCGCAACCTCTCGCACCATAGTCGAACGCCTTATCGATTGAGCTAACTTGACTGCCGCGATTGGGAAACACCAAACATATTATCAAACGATCGCATCACGTGATCGCTTCAGTTGCGATCATGGCTTCCTTCGCGATAGACGTCCGGTCGATCGCAGCATCACAGCATTCTGATTTTCAAGACAACGAGTTTGTAAATATTCATTGAATAGGAAAACAAGAGAAGATTCGGATCAAATTTGACAACTTTCCTGGAGGCCTTGCAATTTGTCGCCTGGCATACATTTCGTTCCCAGTCAAATCTTCCGAGAGAGAAGAGGTTGTTTAATTATCGAAACGAACGAACTGCAAGACGAGACAGTCAGCGCTCAGGTCACGGGCCGTAGCGGGCTTAGATTCAGTGTACACACGCTACACTCAGTGACCTCCATGTAGAGCAAAACATGGACCGAAAGCCATTCAAAATTTTCGTATTTCATTAACTCTTTTAAAACAGTCAATTTAACCATACATGATTCATGATTTATGTACATGATTCTGAAGAAAAATTAGATCTTCAATTAGATTTTACCCCTCGCAAAATTGGAAAATTTTCCTATTTTAATACCAATAATTTTAAATATTGGGCAAATAAATAGGTTATATAGGCCTACATAATAATGAACTCCCTGAAACGTGTGTGACTAAAATCAGTGGTTTCAAGATTAATTAAAAATACAACTTGCAATTCAACATTTTTGCAAGTAATTACTCAACATTAATAGAGTGGTTCAAATAAGGGCTAGCATTTTCTTCGGAAGGGGGGTTCCCAAATATACAAAATGTCGGCATCAATAAAATTGTGACCCCCTATTTCCGCAACAGAATTTTTTTGACCCCTTCTACCGATACATCTTACCTCCTTAGGCTAAATTTTTTTTGGAATAAAATAAACACACTATCTGTGGTCATCTTGTGACTCCCTACATTTTGGTCATCAAATATTTTATGACCCCCCCCATTTTTCTTTTCAAAAATGTATGAACCCCCCCCCCCCCCCCCCCCATATATTTGGGACCCCCTTTTGAAGAAAATGATAGCCCCTAAGAGCCTGATGGGATTTTTGACAGGTCAAAAGGATGCAAGCAATTAGTGACTGACAGTCCATGGTAGAGGAGGGCAGGAGGGATTTCCCCCTTTTTATTCCCACAGACAGCTTAATAATCACAGAAAAATAATTTTTTCGGCATTTTTTGTAAATTTCACACCCTCATCGAGTCAAGAAAAAAATCCTAGCTCCGGCATTGCAGTTGATTATTGGTGGGCATAATAAATACTACTTAGGGACTGATCGTTATTTACGGCAGGAGGGGTAATGGATGTTTTGGAAAAAATATTGACAAAAAAATTGTGTTCCCCCCTCGCGTCTGCTCAAAATTTTCGGATTCCCCCTTGTTTTCCCAAATTTCTCCACTCCCCCCTTTTAATTCAAAAAAAAAATTTGTGTTCCCCCCTCAAGACCCCAAAAAAATTTGGGGTTCCCCCCTCAAAATGCCCATTTCCCCCTCTATCGCATCGTAAATAACGATCGCTACCTTAGGGACACACCATTTGATTATGGGGGCATCAGAGTTTGTGTCAGGCAGAATTTTTTTTCGGCCAATTTTTTTTTCTTCAATTTGTTGGGGGGGGGGGAGAATTTTTTAAATCATCAGCGAAGCAAATTTGTTTCCCTGTTACACTGGTGGGGGCGAAGTTTTTTCGTCTCACTAGTGAGCAAAGTTTTTTTTTTGTCTCACTATCGGGCAAAGTTTTTGTTTTAAAAAAAACCTGTTCCCCACCTGCACTGAGAAAACAGTTTACACAACCTGTGTAAAATATTACACAATATCGATGTAAAAATAGAACACCATAACTATTAGGTAAAAGTTTACATAACACTTGTTATGTAAAATTATACCAATTATTTATGTAAAATTTTACATAATTAATAAGTATTCAGTTTACATAGCTTTTGTGTAAATTATTTACACAATTCCGATGTAAAAATAGAACACCATAACTATTATGTAAAAGTTTACATAACCCTTGTTATGTAAAATTGTACCAATTATTTATGTAAATTTTACATAATGAATAAGCATTCAATTTACATAGCTTTTAAGTAAATTATTTACACAATTTGATGTAAAAATAGAACACCATAACTATTATGTAAAATTATTTACAAAGAAATTATGTAAAATAATTTAAATAAATTCTTTGTAAATGAGGCTTTAAAAAGAAGAACATTGACACAACATAAACACACTTGCCAGAACCAATGTGTAAACAAAAACTCATTAAAGGTTTTATTTCACTTCTCACTACTCGTAGACAGCATTCTCCAGGAATTGCCAGGCGCCAGAGCGTTCATTAAAAAAATAATGTTCATAGAGATCCTGTGTGTTTTGATTTAGTATTAGATAATGACTGTCTTTACAATTTAGGCTAATTTTATCAGTTGTTCAATGTTGGTGCACAGTGAATCAAAGGTCAGATAGTGCCATGCATGGCATACGGAAGTCATGAAGCAAATTGCTTCTCACTACTCCTTTGAACTCACAGACAACATTCTCCAAGAATTGTCAGGCACCAGAGCATTTAGGCTGGTAGTGTATGTCAAAGACATACACTAGTTTCAAGCAGATGTCAACAGCCTTTAAGAGTGAATTTTGAGGCAAAATTGTCTTTTCCACAATTGTGAAAACCTGCTGGGGGTTTGCTATGGAACCACCGAGAACAAGAACGTACGGTTGAGATCCACCTTGGGTGTTGGCAACACAATGCTCCAAATCCGTGATTTCCTGTAAAATGAAAAAAAGGAAAGAAAAACAAATTATTGTTTTTGTGGAAGCAATATTTATAACCATTGTCATAATTTATTAGCATAGTGATTCAATATTGGAGCAGTGGAAATTGGGTGCCTCACACTACAGATCATAGCTTCAAGGAACTGCCAGTTTTTTTTCAAATGCATGCAGTATCAACCAGATAGGAAAACAATATTTTACGAGCCTCACATAAACCACGTTTTAAAGGAATTTTTTACAAACAAGTTCGTAGCCTTTCTAATTAAAATAATTTAAACAGTCCATAAAGTTCCTGTATATAAGTTAATATAATGTGTATTTTAATCGGCACTATAACGTAATGCCAATAACTCGATTTCAGCCATTGTGGTCTAGCTTTTGCATCTCAGCTTTAAGAGTACAATAAAAATCACTAGTCTGAGAAGGAATTTTTTGGATTGACAGATATCTCTGAATGTCCCTTTAAATAATTTAAACTGATTGTTTAACGAAACCAAATAATTATATTTTTCCCATAATTTCAAACATTGATCATGGAATTGCAAAACTTCCCAACTTACCTCTGACTGATGATGCTTCATGAATTTACATTGTGGCCCAAGTTTTGGAAACAACTGATTAATGGTAGCACCATGTCTATTTCCTCATCTGCAAAATAATGACATCAAAGTTAGTCTGATCAGTTCCAAATAACGGAAATACAAATTTGTTAAAATAAGAGAATTTTAGAGTTTTTATCAAAAAAAATGGATTGGCAGCCCCCCCCGACTCTGCATCTCCTCATCGTACCCATCCTCCTCCCCCTCCTTGCTCTCTCAGCCACTGATGATGTGACGTCACTCGTGACTTTTCATCTTTGTTTACAAAAAAATAAATGTCCTCCATATGAGGCCCCCAAGAGCATTGATCTTCCCATGGCGTCATGTGATTTATGTATAATTATGTGGAATCATATGAACTGTGGACTCGATCAACTTCGTATAGTTCGTGTGTCGTGTGTGTGATGCATCGATAAGCTTACATGTGTACATGGGGTGCGTGTGCAGATATACAACGGCAACGCTTACACCCGGCACCAAAAATTGAAATATCGCTCTGCATTTAAAATGAACATGACAAAACGCAAGATACAAACAAAAATGCTGCTATAGGCCTACTCACCTTCAAACTTCTCAATATATTGGGACAGCCTCCATCGCTCGAGAATGTCTTCCACCGTGTCATCCGCCATCGTTTCGTTTTGCGCTGTTGCCACGAAAAACTACACACTAACTATGCAAAGCACATGAACCGAGTTTACATAACTTTTCGGTATTTTTATTTTTACTTCAAAAATTGTAATTTTGAACATAACAACGTGTAAGAAACGCTGAACGTTTGCAACATGTGAGGATTACATAACAAACGTGTAGTTTAAAATTTACACAGAAGTTATGTTCACTTTTTTTACCTAATATTATGTTATTTTTACCAAGCAAGAAAATACATATTTTTTTTTTACATATTGTTTTTTCTGTGTGGAAATCAAATGGTGCGCCCCTTATGGATGATTGAATGGAAACAAATCAAAAAAAAAAAAAAAAGATACATAATGAATGTTCCAAGTTTCTGTTATATTTTTCATTTTATTCAGTAGTAGTAAAATAAAATAACTAAATTATTTAATTATTATTAAATAATTATTAATAATATTAAATAATTATCAGCTGCAAATAACACCATCTTTTGCACATTTCTGCCTTATCATAGGCGTTGTCCCTGATGCTGCTACACCGACAACTTGTTCTACAAAATTATAGTTCCCCTCATCTCTGTTGAGATGAAGCAGGTCATGTTCGGAACAGTCTGGCTTTCAACGTTTTTCAACTGCAAATGTGAAGTGAAGTAATTTGTGCCCAGGTCCCAGGTTTTTTATCAGGGTACAAGCATATCACAATTATGTAAATTCTGCAGCAGTTCGAGAAACAAAGTCGGAATTTCATGTGTTTGTTCTCACATGAAGAAATAATATCTGGCTAAATTCCTGCAATATTTCGAGTAAGTTCGACACCTGCCATGCTCGAACCGTTGCCCCTGGCTTGTTGAATGGAGTGACCGACCAGTCAACTGAGTCTTTGTAAATATCAAAAGTGTCCCCGGCCATCGAAGTATTTGATGAGCGAGTCCTCAAAGAAAAACAACTTGCAGAGCCCCAAATCTGGCGAGCACCTGTAATGTATAGAAAATGAAAATATCAGGTTTATTAATACTACAGGAAAAACAACAACAACCCCCCCCCCCAAAAAAAAAAACACACCATAAAACACACAATCGGATTTGTAGAAAAATTTTTATGATTTTTTTTTTTGGGGGGGGGGGGGTCGCCCAACTGAGCTGTCACGCCCGCCACGATCAATATATCATAAGCAGGCATATGTGGGGGTTTGGGGTGACACCGACCATGATGGGGGGCAGTCCTACGTTTCTTGACGATTTCTTATCGATCATGTCGATTGGATTTGGAGGGCACATTGGCGTAGCATGGATCATCACATGGGGGGGGGTAGCACCGACCATGATTGGGGGGGCACAGGCACCGGGTCTGATGGGGGGGCACAAGCCCCTTTGACCATGATGACACTACGGCTACGCCACTGTGAAGCATGTCAAATTACGCTTAAACTTAGTATGCCATATCGCGCGGCTTGCATGACAACAAATGCCTCGAGAGCATTCTGAGGGAAACCGAATACCCCAATTTTTGTTCCATGCCTGCATCAAGATGGTGATCGAGTCCCGGTTCTTTCATCTCTAATTCTGTGGCACAGACCGAAAATGCCGAATTCATTTGCTTACACTCTTACTCTTTCCAAAATGGTGTATAAACAATGGTTGCCTTGTTTTAAGTTTCATATCTGGGTTGAGTAAAAACATCCACACAATTGTCTCAACATGACATTGAACGTGGACATTCGATTAGAAGACAATTTAAACACAAAACGGAAGAACAAACACTGATTTCCGAAGTAAAAATCAGCACATGCTGAAACTGGCGACATTAAAATAGCTACCATCATGACAATTTTTAGCGTCAATAATCCTTCCTTTTACTCACTTTCTGGTCACCAAATGCAATTTCGTGAAAAAACAATATCTTGCTCGCCAAATGCAGCTTCCAATATTAAAAACAACTATGAAATCATAGAAAATATATGCTTTTACTTACGAAAAAATCACTGCTCCGGACTCGGCAAACAATGTGACAGGCCATTGTTTACTTTTCAACGTGACCCTTGACACGAGTTCTCTGATAAATGACGTCATACATAATACTGCACATGCGCAAAAACTGAATTTCCCGAATTTGGCTGGTAAAATTTGATTTTTTTTGTCATTCAATTGTAAGAAAAAGAAGGAACCGCATACAGTAAGGTACCAAGGACGCTTTCATTATAGTTTAGGGGTGTTATTTATGTGGATGGGAATCTAAGCGGCCCAAATTTGAGCGAGTAATAGCAAGTTTAAACGGGCGAACTTTTGTGTGCATTTTCTATGGCACTCGCAAATCCACACTCCACCCTGCAGTGCGTAATGGGATAGTATCGTTTGCTGCTGTGGTTTAAACCTAATTGGGAAGGGGGGATCAGATTGTTTAAACTCATCTTTCCATTTTTTGCGTAAAACATCTTCATGCCAATAACTAAAGAGGGTCATCCTCAAGCGTTTACCATGTAAAAGGTCATTTTGGGGCGATTTACACCGTGCATTGTGCAGTTTTGTCCACGGCAAATTCACCGTGACCTTTTCAGCCATAAACACGCTTTAGATTAAACCGAAATATGTAGTACAATCTAATGAACAGGGGAACATATTGTAGGGGTCAGATCAAAGGTCATGCAGAGTTCAAATTTTAGAAATGCATTCTCTGGACATGTGTAAGGGGTACGGGACTCAAACTTGGTGACAACAAGCCTCATGACCAGGGGAACTTTTTTTAACATTTTGCAAGGGTCACATACCTCCACAACACCAACACGCCCCAGCTAGGTTTGTGGTCTATGACCACCATTTGCCACTATTTTCAACTCAAAATGCTACTTCTCCCACAAATTTCGCAGGACAGTAAACGCTACTTGCACACATGCATTGTTATTACCCAGTGTCTATAAATCATACACATATTTGAGACCAAAGGTCATTAAAGGGTCACTTCAGGTATAAAACCGAAAAACACAGGAGAGTGACGGTATGTGCACACATGAATTATGTTAACCTAATGTATATGTGGTATTTTTTGTTTGAGGTCAAAAGTTATTAAGGGGTCACTTCCGGTTTAAAACGAAATAGCTTCAAAATGCTACTTCTCCCACAAATTATGTTGGACGGTGATGCAACTTGCGCACATGCATTGCTATTACACAGTGTCTCTGAATCATACACAGATTTGAGGTCAAAGGTCATTAAGGGGTCACTTCCGGTATAAAACCATATACCTTCACAACAATTTATTAGCTAAGAAAAACATAGCACAGTGACAGTATATTCACACATGAATTGATGTTACCCAGTTTACACGTGGTATTTTTTTATTTTGGGTTCAAGGTCATTAAGGGGTCACTTCCGGTCCAAGACAAAAAACATTCAAAATGTCCCTTCTGTCACAAATAACATGACAGAGTGATACTATGTGCACATATGCATTAACATTAGCCAATGCCTATGGGGTTTCCGTAGGGGTCACTACACGGCTGTGTTCGTGGTCTTAGACCACAGCTAAGTCTAGTTTTATTTTTTTCTGCAAAAATGTACCTTATTTTTGGTCAAAAATCCCAAATATTTCGTCAATTTCGATGAAATTGCATAATTATGATAGACTTATTTCTTTCACGTTTGAAACGTTCTTATGTAGCTATTGACACTTTTTGTGAAATGATGACAACTATTTCATTAAAATAAATAAATAAATTAATTAATTAATTAATTAATTGAAAATAAATGAATAAATAAATAAAAAATAAATAAACGCATAGACAAACAAACAAACCAACCAACTAAAATCAATAAATAAACAAGTAAATAAAAATAAATAAATGAATAAATGTTTAAGCAAAAAATTAATTAATTAATTAATTGAAAATAAATGAATAAATAAATAAAAAATAAATAAACATATAGACAAACAAACAAACCAACCAACAAAAATCAATAAATAAACAAGTAAATAATAATAAATAAATGAATGTTTAAGCGAAAAAATTAAATTAGATTAAATTAAATTAAATTAAATTAAATTAAATTAAATTAAATTAAATTAAATTAAATTAAATTAAATTAAAAAAGTGAAATAAAATAAAATAAAAGCACAATTAAAATAAATTAAAAGCACAATTAAAATAAATTAAATTAAGTTTTAAATTTAAGTTTTAGTTATGTGCTTATCAGTTAAATTCTGCCCTTGACAAAATGTTTATCAACTAACCTTTAGTCAACCATCTATGGGTCAACATGTAAGTGATATTGGGCTATTCCCCAGGGCTATTCCAGTTAGAAGCCATTCACCACATATAAATGAAGACATGATCTTAATCATACACTCCCTGTGGTGTGTGAAGATTATTAGGTCAAGTCTTTCATAGGGGTATGGATTTCAAATGGAATAGCCTTTCGGGATAAGAAGCTATTTGAATAAGAAATTCATTGTTCTTAATTGCATATACCAACTCGTAGACAGAATGTCGTGTTAATTCAAATTTAAAGCGTGGATTTATACCGGGAGTTTATAGTGGTAAATAACGTTCTGAACTTAAGGTAGGTGCTACTGGTTAAGTTTGCCTTATAGGCTATATGTATAGTCAAGACATCTTTCAAAAAATAAATATTTAGATCCGTAATTTAAATGGATATCATGGCGCATTACATTTCTCCGCTGTGGGTGCCATATATCACACCATTTGCTGCCAGAGAATACTACCCTTATGAAAATGCAAGCACCAAAAATGTTTAGTGAGTGCAGCACGCTAGTAGAAGCGTGCAGCACGCTGTCCAAAGTGTGCAGGAAGCAAAATTAGCGTACATCCGTGCGAATTCACTATGTGCATGAGGGTATCGCACGCAAGTTTTTATTACACGCACAACTTCGTGCAATTGCAAACAAAACCATGCCGCACGCAGTCGTCCCTGTGCACATGTTACCAACATGTACACCCCTACACACGACCAAAAAGCAACGAAAACAACGCTGTGAAATCAGGGGTGTATCAAAAGGCTAAGGACGAAATCAGACCAAGGATCAAAAGACGATACAAGAGGATACCTAGAATAAAAAAAACAAAAATATTTGAGCCAGCCACCCAGCAAACACAAAAACGTTTTAAAAACGTTTTAAATAAGTTATATTTTGGCTTTTGGTTTAGGTAAAAACGTTTTAATAACATTAAAATGTCGGGTTATATAAAGATCATGAAAACGTTTAAAAACGTTTTGTATGAAACACACTACAGCAATATTTTTAAAATGTTATTATAAACTATCTTGGCCAAATATTTTGTCAACACTTAAATAACATTATTTTAAAATATTTGCACCCAGCCAAAAGAAATGTTCTTAAAATGTAGTTTCCAAAACGCTTTAATACCATTTAAATGTCGGGTTATATAAAGATCATGAAAACGTTTTAAAACGTTTTGTATGAAAACACACTACAACAATATTTTTAAAATGTGTTCAAAATGTTAGTGTAAACTATTTTCGCAAACATTTTTTGCCAAATATTTTGTCAACGCTTAAATAACATTATGTTAAAATATTTGCACCCAGCAAACACAGAAATGTTCTTAAAATGTTTTTTACAAAACGTTTTAAAAACATGTCGGATTATATAGAGGTCGTGAAAACGTTTTCAAAATGTTATTGCAAAGTTTTCAAAAATATTTTTGGAATGTTATTAAAACGTTTTTATACCCTTTATATAACCCGATATTTAAACGTTTTCTGTAAAACATTTTGTGTGTGCTGGGCAGAAAATGTTTTTTAATGTTATGAAAACGTTTTATACCCTTAATATACCCTTTATATAACCCGACATTTAAACGTTTTCTGGCAACCATTTTATAACCTTTTGCGAATGATGTCGAAAACGTTTTGTGATTGCTGGGCAGGTCTACCAACTTGATGTGGGGACAGGACAACCAAATTACTAGAACATGCAATAGTACAAATGTCCAACAGTAATTTATTATATTAAATAAACGTGCAAACCCTGTGTTGTCTATATTATCAAGATCCACGGGCAAAAATTTAGGCATGAGTCATGTCCATGAATATGCCAAGATCTTGCCATTAACATGTCAAGAACATGCCCTATTTTCGCTAGCAACGGGCATGCATTTTCGGGAATTTGGGGTTTTTTGATGGGTTGTTCATGCTCACAAATGAATATTCATGCCCTTGAATTTTTTTGTCATGCGTTTAGCCAGAGCCTTGGCATGTTCAGGGCGTAATTCATGGGCATGAATCGCGGGCAATGTCAAATCTTCCATGCCCATAAATTCCTTATTCATGAGTAGCTCAGGTATGAATCATGATCAATGTCAACTTTTGCTCTACTTTAATGCTGATGAATTCTTTATTCGAGGGCGTCAATTACAATTTTAATGGGTTCAAAATTAACCACCCATGAATCCACAGATTATGAATCCTTGATAGAGGATTTTATTGCATGTTCAATCGGAATGACTTGCCATGTTCATTTGATTTGAAAAGCAACCAGTAGCGAATTTTTGGAATACCCATGATTCTTATTTGTTTCGAACCGGAAACTGCCTGTATGGGACACTTATATAGCATTGGATATCTTTGAGTGTGGTACGAGAATTATACCACATGAGTCAATAAAATATCGTTGGTGCCATATTTGGAAACCAATCTTTTAGGGTAATTATTTTCATCATTTTTGCCGGCGGTACAAAACAACAACAAACTGTGTAACCCAATCAATTACACCTGCTTTGGTCTCTCCGCGCCCACGAATGTCGCGAAATGCGTTACGAGAGTTGTGAGAAGTAACGCACCTATTCAGTGTCAGAATTTCTTAGCTTTTCTTGCACGGTATTACTTTACAATTCGTGGTATAGCTAAAAACTTTTTGTTCATTTTACACTTATAGACACTATGTCATCTGGAAGAGCAACCAACATGACCCAGCAGCCGCGACGTGTCATGATTTGGAGTGTACCCCGTTCTCTCTCTACTGTGTTCTGTAAATGTCTTAGTGGAATACCAGGAGCCCAGATGTTCTTTGAACCTTACCTCGCTGCTTCGATATTTGGACCAGAACGCCGGCCACCAGACAAAGAGAGCAAGTTTGATGACCAATATCTTCATTACTACTCAGAGGAAAGAATTCTACGCGAAGCGCCAAGCTCCAGCGGAAGAAACCAAATGGTTTTCAGCAGATATCTGTACATATGATTGGATCAAGAACCAACTGATTTCTGCTGCTGCATCTAACGCCCAAGTGGTCATTTGCAAAGACATTGTTTCCAGCGTGATAGGTAAGCCTATTCTTTCCTTTAATTTGCTGGTGAAATCGTAATGACTGCATTATAAACATGACATGTTTGGTTAAGAGGGTGCAGGTACTCATGGTACTAGCTGCATGTTTTAATTTTGACATTTGTGACGTGTCATGTCAAAACCTAGTCTGTGTTACAGACTGGAAAACTGATTACTACCCGCGAGCTACCAACATGTGTAGGAGTATAGCATGGTTAAAATTGAGTTGGTTTCCCAGTCTGTGTCAACATGAAACTTTTCGTATCGCACTGCCATAAGACGCAACAATAAGAGTTTCCCCAGTTTCTCCAAAGTTTCTCCAGCCTTATTTGGCATTTCTCCATCCTTATATGGTATTAGAGGTGTGGCTTACGTATATCAATCACGCCAGCCAAGAAATTCACTCATGACCATCATGACACCCCGCTGCTTGGACAACAGGTGGTAATTAGTTGCGGTTTTTAGAGTGTTTGGACCAGACCTGCATAGCTGCATGCAGCTAGCTGGCTTTGCAGCATTGCTCTCTACAGCTCGCAATAAGGCGTGGCAAAGTCGATTTTGAGTTTCCCGTCGCCCGCCCGCACTTCATTTTCGGACCCGCACTTGAATTCATTATTGCGATTTTCGAAAAATAAAAATAAAAACTTATCATTTTTGCCAAAAAAACGATGAAAAGCCGTGCATTTTTAGTGGAAAAATCAAATTCAAAACATCGATTTCGCTACCGGCAGTAAACTCATTGCGGCCGGTTGATTGGCGTGTGATAGTGATAGCCTAGATCCTGTAGGCCCGGTTCGCAACGCTTTGTAAATATGTTGACGTCGCAGTCATTTTCCACGTGCGTATCATATACTGGACTGAAAGACTAATGCTGTCATTGGCAGATCAATGATTCTACAGTGCTGTTCGCGAAATCGCACAATGAATAGTGGTGTTTGTGCGAATTTAAAAAAAATATATTGATTCTGTTATTTTTGGATTTCTTTTCATAAATATCAATCATATACTTTAAAATAGTACTTGGTATCGTTTTACTTTATATATATATTTTACTGTACAAAAATGGCAAGATTTATATATTTCAACTCTGCTCTATTGTGACACTGTTGCACGAAATATGCGGTCGAACAAAAATATTTTTCAATTCAATGTCTGCTGTTTGTGACTTTGCACAATATCGTTGTTTGTGGTAATTAAAGAAATATATTAATACTGTTAATTTTATATTTGTTTTCCCAATTGATCAATTATTTATTTTTAAATAGTATTCGGCAAAAAGAGCAAACAATTATATATTTCAACTCCGTTGTGTTTATGACATTGCTGCAAGACAGCAACATCAACAAAACACGCATGGGGTTTCCCCTTTAATTTTGTTGGCGCAAGATTCGATAGTGAAGTTGTAAAGCTTACCAATTCATGAATTGCAATTGTTTCGTATTTTGATTTCAATTTGGACACTGCTGATTTTTACGACGTATAATAATAATAAAAAGAAAGGAATTGGTATCAATTTTGACCTTGCAGCCTCTTTGCAAGTTTATATCTTTGGTTAAACATCCTTTGAGTGAGTGAGCGGTAAATAACGTGTTTTACACTCGCATTTTGTCATATAATGAAAGTCACGAAAATAATGAATAATGAATAATGAAAAAGTTACCTCACTTGTTTTCAAAAATTATGTGACGGGAAACTCAAAATCGATTGTTCGGGGCCTAATCAAATAATAATAATGGGTCGCAATAATCAAATTAAGAGTTTCTTGACTGTATTCTACTTTTGGAGTGAAAAAATCACAAGACAGGTTTGTTTTCCTGTATGTAGGTCTATGTGGAGTTGGGGTGTAAAAGAACGTGTAATAATATGCTTCTAATTTACTGTCAGATCAGTTCTAAGCCTATTTACTATTTAATACTACATGACTAGATTTCATATACCAGATGCTTTCATATTGCCGCTGAACAAAATTAATGTAAAAAAAATATTCAAAAAATATTTTGTCATCATTTACTTCAAAATTACGTGTTTGCTGAATTTCGTCAACCAAAAAAATCCCCCAAAACCAAAACAACAAAATGCGGTAAAAATTGATTTTGTGTTTTTTGCTGAATTTCGTCAACCAAAAAAAATCCCCAAAACCAAAACAACAAAATGCGGTAAAAATTGATTTTGTGTTTTTTAGCCTACCCATGCCTCTTTTTAAATTTTGTTTGCCCAGTAGGCCTACATGTTTCACCAAAACATTGCTTGATTGTGTGCAATAACGCCAACTTGCATATAGGCCTACTTCAGTAATTTGTCATTAAAATTATTAGGTTAAAATTCCGACTATCAAAACAAACTTTACAAAATGTTTTGTGTGTGTGAATTTGATCATGGACATACTATATACTAATTTGATTAAATAATTAGGGCCCTATTTTTATTGTTCCTGGTATATGGTACTGTTGTTCCTCGCGGATGTTTGAAAGGACAAAAGGACCAAAAGTTGAAGGTCCCAGTAAAGTGATTGGTTCATCACGTTTCAAATATAATTAATAATTTTTATGTCAGAGATGATTTTCTGGTTATTATATGCATCATACCTATATTTGTTTTATACTATATAGGGGCCTACTCCAATATTAAATATTCCAATATTAGCTATATTGGAATTCTAAACTCAACTTCAAGAATTATCACAAGTTTATCAGTTTCCGGGATCAGCTTCCCTGGATGTTCGATTGTACCAAACATCAAGGTTACCAGGTCAGCTCTCCGATGTTAACAAAGTGGGGTTGACCCGACCTTTTGTGATGGGTCATGTTACGCTATGCCTGATTTGCGGTCGGTGTGCACAGTATGATGCAATCTAGATAATTAGTTGATGATAGACGAAGTTATATTTTGGGTCTATTAATCAGTGATTATTTGTGAAAGGGCGGCCCTACTTTGACAGGTAACGTGACTTAGTTGCGATACGAAAACACTGCACATTGGCAAAGACGACTCACCGGTCGCCGCTTCGCGGCGACTCTCGCCGCTTCGCGGCGAGCTGTCGCAACTTCGCCGCCCCCCCTCGGCAAGGATTGTGAGTCGTCTTTGACAAAGACTAGTCAAAACCAGACACTTTTGGGCAAGTTATCAATTTCGAGTTTTTACATAATTATCTTAAATATGGAGATACAACGCCGTTTTCCCCAATGAAGTCGGACATTCCTAAGCGAAGATATTGAGTTTGTAAGTTATGATATTATAAAATTGGAAATTGAGATATCGGCCTTTAAAAATATTATTGACAATATTAAGGGATCTAGAATGAGCGTTTATTGCGTTTCGACAGTATTTTTGTGGGACATGAGAGCACCTCGGACCTATCGAATTGCATTCTGAATACGAAGCATGTCTTTCTGATATCAAATAATTTTCATTTTTGAAAATCACAATATAATACAAATTTTATGACAAATTATAAAAATTGATATTTTTCAAATTTTGATATATAACAGAAATTATATAAATCTTATGATATATTCTTAAAGTGTATGTAGCTGGGAGGAAAAGCCGACGTCAATTGAAAATTTTGACCTTTCATATTGAAGATATGGATTTTTTTCCCAAAAAGACCACATATCTTCAATACAAAAGGTCAAAATTTTCAATTGATCGTCGGCTTTTCATCCCACCTACATACACTTTAAGTATAAATCAACAGATTCATAAAGTTTACTTCGAGTACTGTTAAATATCAAAAATATAAATTTTAATGATTTGCCATAAAATGTGTATTAAATTGCAATTTCAAAAATCAAAATTATTTGATATCAGAAGGACATTCTTCGTATTCAGAATGCGATTCGATATGTCTGATGTGCTCTAATGTCCCACAATAAATACTGTCCAAACGTTCATACCCCACCCCTTAAGAGTAGGAATTACCTTGAAAAATTTCTCAAAAATACAAGATGCCAGTTATATTCTTGTCTGAAACTATCAGACAATATTTTAAACATTAATAACATCACAAATTCGCAACAAACCCAAATTGTGAAAAAATTACCCCTGGCAGATTTTTGGATATATCTCGATTTACGATCCTGCCCAAAAGTGTCTGCTTTTGACATGACACGTCACATTTTTCTTTGTGTAGGATGTACTGGGGTGAATATAACTGGTACCTTAATTATTTTCTGATTTTCTTTTATCATGTTCATTGCTTACAGGCCACTATGATGCGATACCACATGGCTTCCAACACGTCATTCTAATCCGGAATCCATACAAAACGATGCTGTCATATAAACGAATGTGCGCCGGTCACATGGGGTATTCGAAAAAAGAAGTTGGCGAAGTAAATTTCAGAGACATGCCGCGAAGACTTACCGGGCATAAACCAACTTATGGATATCAAGATTTGGTGGATTTGTACAAATATCTGCAAGTTAACCATCGCGACCATCCCATTACGATCATTGACGCTGACGATCTTCAAAATCATACTGCGTCAATCTTGCACCAGCTTCTTGAAGATGTTATTGGCATTCCTTATGATAAAAGCTATTTGAACTGGCAAAATAGCACCGAGATATCTAAACAATGGGTAATGTCAAAGGTATTTGGGTATAAAAGTCTTCTCGAAGAAGGAACGGGAGTTCATGCCAAGGGACTGACGAGTACTAGTTTTGAGCCAGCGAAGGAGGCACCTGCACGTGGGACTTTGACCCAGGATCTGTTAGAAGCTATTGATGCTGCTATGCCCATATATGAAGAACTTTATAAATTTAGACTTAGACCATGATAATGTTTAGCCACTAATGCCAAGAAAAAATATGTTTGCTTGTCCTCCAGTGGGATTTTTGGGGTGGGTTGGTTTGGTCGGACTTTTATTTGTTTTAATGACGCAGTGTATTTTGATTTCAATTAAAACGCTATAACGTGTTGCACGCGCGTTTTTGTTTTGGTTAAAACGTTTTAAGAACATTTAAATGCTGGGTTATATAGGTCCTAAAAACATGAAAAACCACAACAACAACAACAACAACAACAAAATTTTAAATGTTGTCAAAGTTTTATTGAAAAGTATTTTTGGAAATATTTTGTTAACACTTACTATCATTGATGTTTTACACCAGGTTTTCAAAACAGCATGTTTTTTAATGTTATTAATACGTTTTATACCCTATATATAACACGACATGTAAAACGTTTTGTATTTTGCTGGGCTGGAAGATCTAGAAAATGACTGCGGGTGACCAGGCAAAGTATTTCAAATAAGATCGCAGAAAATTGCAGTCTTTTTAGTTATTTTATAATGTTAAAAAAAGGGTGAGGTGCGGTTGCGCAGCGGTACGGGCTCTGCCTCGCATTCGGAGGATTGCGAGTTCGAGCCCTGGTGGCTCCATCGTGCTGTGCACCTCACTTTCCTATCTCTACCCAGGGTTAAATGGGGAGCTGCTATGAGTATTGTCAATTGAGCGTCGCCCCAAAGGTATGTGCATGCCTTGGGCATTGTATGGCAGGTGGCATATTCTAACGACAGCGAGGAAATGTAAAGCGTTTTGATAGATGTGAGAGGCACTGTATAAATGCAAACATTTATTTTCAAATAAAATCACTAGAAACCAGATAAAATTGGAGAGAAGTTGCTGGTCATTTTTTTTTGTTATTAGAAAGTAAGGCGATGCGTCCAAACATTTATTAAACGTCTATCAGATAACCGAAAGAGAAACCCGAAACCAATTGCAGTTTTGAGTAACACTTATTTCGGTAATGAGAAGATGGTTTTACGCTAGGGTTCCACTTGAAAACAGATAGCCCGCAATCGAACCAGTAATTGCCACCGGAGAGTCCCTTTTATGTGGAAAATGTATTACTTACGTTCATCGAGAGCCACTCAAATGTAACATTTAGAATCACATAATGCGTGAAGAAGATCGGTATTGCTGTCTTACAAAGTTTAAAAGTTTGAAAAAATACAACGAATGTTTGGACTTGTTTTGTATCTATTTTTCATGTCTGTTTAAATTTAATTTTATACATGCCTGGAAAATAAAACAATCATAATCCTCAATGTTATAGTCGGCCGACAACAATAGAGCTAATTGGTTGTCAGGTTACTCAAAAGGGTTTTGAGTGTTGCATCTTTAAGTCGGATACCAATTTTTCGGGAATGAAGCCTGATGGTTACTATACAAACCAATGTGAACGAATACCAAACTTGTGGGTTTCTACAACATTTATCTCGGGTTTCTTTTTGGTTTTCTGATAGACGTATCGGAAATATTTGGACGCCACGCCTACTTAATGTATTACTAACTGCATTTCTCTCCAGTATCTGTGATTTTAGTGACAAGGCAATTTGACTTTGATCGATGTTTTCAAAGTAACTCTTTCACAAAAGTGTGGACAGTTTCTTCAAGTATCTATATCTCAGATTAATTGTGACATGTTCATATCGTGTTGCATGCATTACAATGAATAGCTACATTATTCACTACATTTTAAAGAATCCATTTTTTTTCACAGTTGAGTACACGTCTTGGGAATGTAGTGGGGTCTCAAATAGAATGTGTCAAATTGACCATTATTCACCCGTTGTATGGTTCCGCCATTTTGGGTAGAACCTCGAACTGGCAACAGACGTGAAAGGAAGAATTATATAAATTTAATGTAAGTTTTAAAAATACTCATTCATGTATGTTACAAGTTTGAGGCTCTACCCAAAACTTGATTACCATGCAAGGAGTGAATGCTGTCCTCAAACAACACTAGTCACTAACCTTGATAGCGTGCAGAAAAAACATACGCAGCAACAACAGCCATCATGCCCCTCCTCCTCGAGAAAGGCGCAGGATTGGTTGTTTTAGTAAATTTTCTATACTTAAGGGCTGGGGTATGAACGTTTGGACAGTATTTATTGTGGGACATTAGAGCACATCAGACATATCGAATTGCATTCTGAATACGAAGAATGTCTTTCTGGTATCAAATAATTTTGATTTTTTGAAATTCGCAATTTAATACACATTTTATGGCAAATCATTAAAAATTGATATTTTTGTAAACAGTACTTGAAGTAAACTTTATAAATCTGATGATTTATACTTAAAGTGTATGTAGGTGGGATGAAAAGCCGACGATCAATTGAAAATTTTGACCTTCCGTATTGAAGATATGGATTTTTTCCCAAAACTCCAAAAAAAATTAGGTCTTTTTGGGAAAAAAATCCATATCTTCAATATGAAAGGTCAACATTTTCAATTGACCGTCGGCTTTTCCTCCCTGCTACATACACTTTAAGAATATGTCATTAGATTTATATAATTTACTTCGAGTACTGTTATATATCAAAAATTGAAAAATATCAAATTTTTATAATTTGTCATAAAATTTGTATTATATTGTGATTTTCAAGAAATGAAAATTATTTGATATCAGAAAGACATGCTTCGTATTCAGAATGCAATTCGATAGGTCTGAGGTGCTCTTATGTCCCACAAAAAATACTGTCGAAACGCAATAAACGCTCATTTTTAGATCCCTTAAGGTATAGGGAAATTTTACATTTCGCCCCATATATAAATTGTACAAATAGCACAAATAGCTAGAAGTAAATGCAAAAGACAAGGGTTCAAATAAGGTCTAAATCAACCGGGAAATGTTGTGTATTAGCATTCCCCCAACCAAGCCTAAGCATAATGATAAAATGAATGAAGGTGTCATTTTATTAGCGTTATAGAAACTTAGGGGAGCCCCGAAAAGTTGAGTGTTACCGTAGTTAGGGCGGTTTTCGGACTAGTTTTTTCTTTCTAAACATCCCCGTACGTTTCATTCTTCCTTAAATTTTCTCGGTTTGTAATAAGGCGGAAAGCAATGGGACAGCGCTATTTTGGGAGTCTAATAATTATTACCCTATTAGCAGGAATAAGAGCTAAATCAACCGTGAAATTTTGTTGATGACGATGCCTCGCATGATGAAGACTTGGATGATCATGATGACCATGATGATGAGGATGACAGGACGGCGATGCCTCAGATTCAGTATGACTCGGATGATGAATTGGATATAATATCATCACACTGCCGACGCAGCTTTTGACTATAATGATGATGCCTAGGATGATGATGACTCCGATATGATGCCTAGGATGATGACGACTCCGATAATGATGAATATAAATATGATGATGATGATGAATATGATGATGATGATGAAGATGATGATGATGATGATGATGATGATGATGATGATGATGATGATGATAAATTAAAGGTGAAAAATGACTAAGTTCAGCTAATTAATATGCAAAATTAAAAATTAAAATAATTAGGACAAATGAAGCATATGAGGAAATTCATTTACCGACATAGATGTTTTCTAAAATTGGCCAACTTTGAAGCGCGCGCTTTTCAATTCACTGTTATGCTTGCATGCACAGTGTAGCAGAATTATTGTGCAGCCATTGTGACATACCTACTATAATGATGATGCCTAAGATGATTGATGATGACTCCGATATGAAGGTGTCATTTAATTAGCGTTATTGAAATTAGGGGAGCCCCGAAAAGTTGAGTGTTACCGTAGTTAGGGCGGTTTTCGGACTTGTGTTTTCTTTCTAAACATCCTCATACGTATCATTCTTCCTTAAATTTTCTCGGTTTGTAATATAAGGCGGTTCTCGAAAGCAATGGGACAAATTGCACACTTTCTTGCAACTGTATAGGCAATGTGTGCAATTGACTGACATAAATGGCACAAATTGCAACACCTGTGGCTATTTATGCAATTTGTCCGACATAGATTGCACCAATTGCAACTATCTGTGGCTATTTATGCAATTTGTGAAAATTGCTTAAGCAACTGGCTATTTGTGCAATTTGTGCTATTTATACAAATTGCACGCTTTCTTGCAATTGAAGGCTATTTGTGCAATGACCAATCCTGCGCCTTTATGAAGCGCGGTGATAGTGCGCTACGTACAGGCATAAACTTACAAGCCTCAGCACTCTTTACTATTGATCCCCTCCCCGAACAAAAATCATGTTTCGTAATAGAATATATTTCATCTAGGTCAAAATCAGTAATTAAAAACAAACAAACGCGCAATTTGATTGTAATTACTGTTTGGAACTGAAATAGCCACTGTATTATGTTCTATAAATAATAAATTCACATGATCTTATTAAATTGCTATCAACTACTATAAGGGTATAAAGCTTGTCACCCATTCTTCCATAGGATTACACATTTCCGTGCCAAAATCCGGGGCCAAAATGTTACGAATGGGATAATAACACGCGAATTTAACGTGTCGGAAAGTAATCATCCAACACCTCGGGAACAATTAGTTTTTGACTACTTCCCCTTAACCCCTAGAACTGGTAATAAGCCTTATTTTTTCTAACACGGAATACAAAGAGGTGGGTTGTTGCACTCCCCTACAAAAGTGTATGCAAAATTGATTTTCGGCTACAAATCACCCATTTTCACCCAATTTTCTCCTAAATATAAAAGGAAATGACTATCTCAAACTAATTAACAAGTAAACAGTCAATGTCGCTTGAAATAAATTTACAAGAGCGAAATGAAAATCATGAAAAATCAAAACCTTCGGTGGGCCCAAAACCAATTTGGGCGCTGCGATAGGTTTGTATTGTAGGTGAACCTCTGTGCATGCGACAACTCACGCACACCCTTGGGATGGACTAGAACAAAAGGTACCTCTCGTTCGTATAGGCGCTTTTACGTGACTTTCGTTTCATCACTTATTGACAGTAGCCTGCCTATTATAGCGTTAATACGCTGGTCAGGTCAGTTACCGATTTAATGGCGGAAGCCCTTTGTCTCGAACAAAAGGTACCTCTCGATGAACAGCGTGTCGGGAACTCCAATTGGCACAAAGGAACAATAAGCGTTACATAATCTATTTCCTCTCCTTCCTATATAAACTCCTTGGCTATGCATACAGCGTATTGTCATTCACGTTGTGGGAAGGAATTATTGTACAAAATTATTTGTCTGCAATTTTGTGACAAACAGCGCCATCGTGACTCGCATAATCGGTTAGTTATTATTGATAACGTAGCACCATCCTGAAGGCGCTATACATGAGTGTTGAAGAGCGTAGACCACCAAATAACTTCTCCATTGAAAAGCACGTAAAAATCAACGTTAGCAGTAATTCGGACAGGGCCTACTTTCCTTGAGAAATCGATTTGTATTATAATTTCATATCTATTTCAGTCATTAATAGATTAGCATCTTTCATTTAAATCAGAACATGCCAACCTCACGAAGAACATGGTCCCTAAAGACACCACAAGTCCACATTGTCTCCAGTGAACATTTTTCTAATTTTCCGCCGTTTTTTCATTAATAATTCTTCTTGCCACCGCCTCTTCTTCCATCGACCTTTCTTTATTTTTTCTTTATTTTAGTTTTTTTTCTTTGCCGCCTCATCCCCTTTCCCTCCAGAAATACGCGCATGCAAAAAAGCAGACTACGCCCCTGGTGGATTTTCTTAGAAAACAGGTGAATTACTGAACATGTAGGCATACCCATAAATCTGTGCCACATACTCACGTATTGCATTACAACATCATGTTAATACGTGTTACACCCGGGTGTTACACTCCACCAACGACACCGTCATGCTTTTAATGCAAATAACATCAACACTTAGAACCGCGAAACTGCTTATAGTATTCAAGGCGGGGAATTACATAAGGGATTTTCCCAAGTAAGTCGAGTCACTGAGTGTCAGACCAAAATTATTGACATTGTGCAGACGACACGACGGTTGGCGCGTTGCAAACTTCACTTTGCAGACGACGTGACTCTCTATACGATTACTACGATGGAATTAAGGGATTTTTTCAAAGCGATATTCTGGAATCTTACCGTAGCGGTATTAGGTAAGTTACTTACTTAAAAGTTTATCCAATCATAAGTTTGTTTGCAATATATTATGAAATGAACATGAAGACATGGGCCTAATGAAGACATGGTTGTTTGTAATGGGGTACCCAAAAAGGTGGTTTTGTTACGTTTTGAAGTGCATCTTGGACTTCAAAACAGTGTCGCTTGAGTATTCCTTCACTTAGAAGATTCAAATAGGTCTTAAATGGAGGCTAATTTATTCTATATTATTCATGTTTTTATCCTGTTTTAAAACAATTTTTAATTATTTTTTTTATTATGACGTTTGACATGAAATGTGCCAAGGGTGGTTGAGGATTAGGAGGAGGGGGATTAGGAGGAGGGATTCGCATCGTAAATTTGATCTAAAACCCCCAATAAAAATTTGAATCTAGTAAAAAATGTCTAAATGAACTCCCAGACATCTAAACCAAGTAAATAAATACAGAAGGTCATTTAAAAGACTAATACTTGCTCAGAATGATTGTTAATGTAGAAAAAAGAGGTGGGGCACCTACTATGTGATTGGTTTAACTTGCCTACTATCACCTAGCCTACACTGAAAACTTAAACTAGTCGGGCAGTTGCTTGACTAACTTAAAGCTAGTCAAGCAGGTTAGTCCAGCCCACCTGACCAACCTAACGTTAGTCAAGCCCGTATCTCAAGCTAGTCAAGCCTGCTGGACTAACTTGAAATTTTGATAAGCTAGTCAAGCCTGCTTGACTAACGTGTAATGCGGTGCTTGACTAACTTACAATATCGATGGCTTGACTAACTTGAAGATGCAAACCGGCTTGACTAGCTTTAGGTTAGTCAAGTCGGCTTGACTAGCTTTAGGTTAGTCAAGCCGGCTTGACTAACCTTAGGTTGGTCAAGCCAATGACTTTCGTAACTTTCATTTCGCAATACTAAATTGCGCAACCGCTTTGATCATGCATGTTCAACACATAGGAAATTGCTTTGAAATGACTGCCCCATTGTACGTAGTTGTCTTGTTATAGTTACAAATATTGTCGGAATGGAAAGTTTAGGATTGACAACCTGGCACTAGCATTATTGTTTAACAACATTATACTGTTTATATTTGTAAGAGCTTTCTGATGGTTTTTAATGTAATTTAGGGATATTTTGGATATTCACAAGCGATTACAGAGTTTAAAATCTAAGGTAAGCATACTAAACATGATAAGTACTGATAATAAGTTTCACGAGTAGTAAGTGCCTCCGTGGTCTAGTGGTGAGTGTAGAGGGTTTGTAATCTCTAGGTCCGAGTTCAATTCCCAAAGAAGGTAAGTGGTCATAAATTTGTTGTAATCATGATAACCAGGTAAGAGGATTTTCTTCAAGTAATATATCAGCTTCAAAACGCAAAATTATGGGAATAAATCCCACCAGACAAGATAAAATTCCACATTTGTCTCTTTTTTTCCTTTTTTTACCAGTAACGTGGTTTGCAGCACGCTAGTCAAGCAAGCTAGTCAAGCAGCTGCCTGACTAGCTTAGGACTGCTTGACTAACGTTAGGTTAGTCAAAATGGACACCATCTGGACTAACGTAAAGTTAGTCATAAACTAGTCGAGCGACTAACGTAAGGCTAGTCAAGCAGGCTTGACTAACGTCCAAGCTAGTCAGGCAGGTTAGTCAAGCCTGCTCGACTAACGTCAAAGTTAGTCAAGCACGTTAGTCAAGCAGGCTTGACTAGCCTTACGTTAGTCAAGATGGGCACCATCTGGACTAACTTTACGTTAGTCAAGCTGACCAATATAAGTTTTCAGTGTATACATTATTGTTCTCTTCAAGGCGTACTATTGTTCACCTGTTATCGACCTTTTTTATGACCAAACTAGTTTTCGTGCAACACGTAGGCTCTCAGACATAAGGTATACAGGCATTAGTGCCAGTCCAGCTTGAAATGTGGGTGGTGGGGTGGGGTGGGGTGGGCAATCGACTAAGATTTTCAAAAAATGGCTGAAAAGAACAAAACATTGGCCATTTGCCGAGAGTGGGGGACACGTCCCCTGCCGGAATAATATCATTATTACATTTATGTTCAATCAGCATAAAGTTTAAAAAATGTTAATCAATAATGATAACAACATTCATCACATTTTATTTTTACAGATGTCTGTTGAAGATACATAAAATAACCTCGTTGTTTACTAAAGATAGCAATATTAATCACATTATAAACTCGCTGCTATCTACTGAAGATAGCAATAATAACCACATTATAAACTCGTTGCTGTCAGCTAAAGATAGTAATATTAATCACATTTTAACTTTACTGAAGATAGTAATATAAATTACATTCTAAACTCGCTACTCTCTACTGAAGATAGCAATATTAATCACAGGTACAATTCTGGTTTACTCTCCGCACGCTATGTTTTAGGGTTAGAGTTAGGGTTAGGGTTATGTTAGAGTTATAAATAGGATAGGTTAGGATTAGAGTTGGGGTCATAATTAGAGTAGGTTACAATTAGGGTTAGGGTTATACCTATACGCAGGATATACCAGAATTATTTCAGCAATATTAATCACATTCAAAGCTCGTAACTGTCTACTGAAGATAGCAATATTAATCACATTCTAAACTTGCTACTGGCTACTGAAGATAGCAATATTATTCACATTATAAACTCATTGCTGTGTAATGAAGATAACAATATTAATCAGTTTCAAAACTCGCTGTTGAGAAATTATGAGATATTTGCACCCAAATGCTCAATTTTTCAAAAAAAATCATAAAAAACCCGATTTCCATCCAAATTTCAAATATTTGTTGGTCGAAATTTAAAAAAAATGAAAAAAACGTTTCCAGTTTATTTTTATCTAGTTTTCAAAAATTAATCAAAAAATTGGCCCAAGATTTATTTTTTGTTATGTTGAACGAAAAAGGAGTGGGCCAAAACACCCAGCAGATGAATTTATCAAGTCTTTTCCATTCTAAATACTTTTATATACTTTAGACCAACAGTTTAGCAGTTATGAGGCCCAAAGGTTTCCATAATTCCAGGGTTAAGACCAACCTTAAATGAAATATTCAATTGGAATATCCTATACATGTGTACATGTATAACATCTTCAAACCTAAAGTAAAAGCGTGTACAAATCTATAAGTGCTAGATCTAAGATTTAGCAACAAATCAGCATGAAAGAAGAAACCTTAAGCCATTGCTATTAGTCATACAGTACACATGGTACAGCAAACTCTTAGAAGATCATGAACAACTTGAATATATAAAATTATGTCAAGTGTATGTTATTGGTTTAGTATAAAAAATGCCACAAATGACTTTAAACTAGTTGCGGTAAAGTGATTAGAATATAGGCCTAATCGTTAACCCACGCGTTTGCATTTTAAATTATTTAAGTGATATCATTGATCAATGCTAGAATACTTGGCCCATTTATCAGAATTTGATAATAATTGGCCAAAAATCATTAAATGTAAGATGATTTTGCTGATTCGACGGCTCATATTGCCCCTTCGCCCTCCCTTAAATGTTATAAGTGTTGACATGCAACATATATGGCAAAACAAAAATATTTGCAAACAATATTTTACAATAACATTTTGACATCATTTCAAAAAATGTTGGCATCATCGAATACTTTTGAGAACTCTACAAAAATGGTTCAAGCATGCATTTAAACATATTTATTCACCAATCTTTACACAAGAACAAATGACAATGAGACAAATTAAAAGGAATAATCAGAAATGATTCGGGTCATTACGTAACTGTACTTTTTCTGAAAATTACACAAAATGAGTTATTATCGCAGCAGAGTGACAAAATGCTTTCATATGAAGTTTTTGTGTATTTGCGGGTAATTTGTTTGTTTTTGAAAAGTAGGCCTCCTGTAGGCCGGGGGCGGCCAAGATCGACTGAATTTTGACGTCGTCATTGGTTTTACACGTAAACACAAAAATGTTTCAAATAATTCCAAAAGTGTATGTATGT
The DNA here is from genome assembly GCF_039555335.1 of Amphiura filiformis. Taxonomy (NCBI): domain Eukaryota; kingdom Metazoa; phylum Echinodermata; class Ophiuroidea; order Amphilepidida; family Amphiuridae; genus Amphiura; species Amphiura filiformis. The sequence continues at coordinate 88,093,934 of NC_092629.1, forward strand.
TATCAAGCACTATTTTATCAGTCTAAATCCGTTGATGTTCGGCAGTGAACCTCATTGTAAGTACTGTTTTTTGAATTTTTGCACGAATAACGCACTATGTTATGATACAATACTTAAAAATTCACATATGTACACTGAAGTTACGTGGTATTGGTATGTTCGTATTGGTCTGCAGGCTTTCCTACCACCCACGCGGCCCGGGTTCAATCCCCATCCCCAGTAGTGATTTTTTTCTGCACATTTATTTTGAATCCAAAATCATTTATTTTCATGTGAAAATGTATATATTGCACTAGGTTATATATTTTGTGCACTTTTTTTCTTTAACAGGGCCAATAGTGCTAAAACATACCTCGGCTCGGGGAAAATAATTGTGTCCAACGTCCAGGCACTGTTGTCGTCATATTGTTTGTTTTGCTTACGATATTGGCTGTTGCCGTATTAAAATGACGTCGGCCAGCATTGTCTGCTGTAGGCAGTAAATTAGGTCGATTTGCGCATAGATAGTCTGTGATTTGTCAAACATGTATGTTATGACGGACATGTCTTAATCCAGGGCAGACATTGGCGCGAAAAAAAGTAAACATGATTAGCTCCAGAGGCTTACTTTGTATGTATTTCATGTTCTTTTAATTCCTGTTCTAATGCATGTTTAATTGCATTAAAACTTAAAACAATACTGATTGTAGAAAAACATGTAGCAATCGCTTAACTTTCAGTCGTAAGGACTACCCGAACCGGAAAAGAATAGGCTTAGACTTTTAATACTTAATTAAATATAGCCTATTACTTGCCAGAAGTGGATAAGTGCAACAGCTGCAATATGTAGATGAGTACAATATAATGTGTGTAACTTGCCAAATGATCACAGGGCAGCTATTGCACTAACCCACTTGTGGCACTGAGCAGTCGACATGTCAGATTCTTTCTGAATGCATGACAACCGTATCCGTTGTATGGTATTGTATGGTCAAGTTAGCTCAGTCAATAAAGCGTTCGACTATGGTGCGAGAGGTTGCGGGTTCGAACCCTTGTGGTGCCTTTTACGCTCTCGTGAAAAAATTGAGTTGGCTTGAAATTCCCCTGGACAAGGAACTAACTGCTAATTGTCTAGTTGTAACCCGTACGAAACTCGGGGAACTGATCCTGGTTGCGATGGTTATTTGTGGAATGTCTAGGATGTGCGCTCTAGTAGCAGCAAAGTCACTGATTTGTGGTTAAATGGTTTATGGAATGATGTGGGCCGTAGTGGTCAGCGACAACCTGTAAAGTGTGCTGAGGCTTGTGGATCAACGTCTAGGCGTTGTGCCTGTGCGTAGCGCACTATAAATCACTGTGCTTCTTCTGCGCTTCTTAATCTTTTACACAGGGTGTGCAAGTTCGATTACATAATTCATACAGGTAATAATCCCGTCTGAAATCCTCATGCATGTATGTAAGATCATGTTTTATTTAGGTGTGAATATGTATTTCAGCTCGGAATAGCCCAGTGTGTGTTTGTCCCCGAAAATGTGCATGTTTACAATGAATTTCCCAAGTACAGATTGAATGACACTTAAGTTGAACTCGTAGAGTTGATTAACTTCAACTGCTCGTATAAACATAAACGTGATAAACACTGAGCAGTTAACTTATTCTATCAAGACGTACTTTAAAAAAATGCTTCTAATGCTAAATTAAACACATAGGTTATAATTATTTTCTGCCAAAATTCTGAGCAAATTTCTTACCGGCAATAATTATACCAAATTATGGCTGCAGTGTTAGTGTGCATGGTGTGTACTTCATGTTTGTCATCGGTTAAAAAGGTCCAATTTATGCAAGGATTGAGGAGATAACGGCGCTTTTTAAAGAAGAATACAGTGTAGTTTTATTCCTTCTAAGGACCGTTGCCGCGTAAATGGGCCATACAGCAGTATGCATTTGACATATTGACTGAGAAGAAAATATTACATAAATATCAGTCATGTACCTGAAGCCATGTGTCCTTTCTGTAAGATTACTAAACTTGAGTCAAATTCGTCTGAGTTGTAATAGTCGGGGTGACAGTTCAATACCCGCCACTCAGAAATCGGCTATTCCAGTTGAAATCCACACACCCCTTATGAACGACATGGCTTTGTTCTGTCACAGAGGGAGTGTGAATTACAAATGGTGTCACTCATGCAGAGAACCCCGTTTAAAATTCACACTCTCTGTGTGGGAGATTAAGGTCATGTCTTGAACAAGGGGTGTGTGGATTTCAACTGGGATAACCCAATCATAGCTGAATATTCTCATATGATGTAAAGTATTAATTTGTACTCAATGCATTTAGAGGGCATGTTATGAGTCCACACGCTTAATAGTAAACTGCGCCTTTGTGGATTTTGTTCCAGATCCTATACTTGAGGCTGTATACGCAAAATATTAAATCTCTCCAGGCGGGTGTCGACTGCAGACGACAAGTTTGAATTTAAATGTTTTGTTTCAAAAATAACAGCTATATTAAAATGTGTTAGAAGACAGCAGCGAGAATAAAATATGATATACGTTGCTATCTTCAGTAGGTAGCAGCGAGTATAAATGTGATACACGTTGCTATGCGATATATATATTACGTTGCTATCTTCAGTATATAGAATGTAAGTAAGTGTAATGTTCGAGTAAGAAACGCATTGCTATCTTCAGTAGACAGTATGTAATTCACTGCGGTTACCCGTATAACAACACAACTCAAGTACTACAAAGAAGTTCAGATAATTCAGAGAGCAATTTGTACAAACAAGATCCTTCATAAAATTGGTAGAATTGATTCTCCACTTTGTGGTTTTTGTAATATTTCTGAGGAATCATTTGTGCATTTATTTTGTGATTGTACAAAACCAAGTGCTTGTGCAACAGTCCGACCCAATTTATTGAAAGTAAGACTGGTGTTAATATTTAGAGAATAAAGGTATTGTTTTTAGCCGCTGGAGTGCATCTATCGTCTCATATAACACGAGCGACATCATTATTTTAAGTAAAACAACGAGGCGAAGCCGAGTTATTTTACGCCAAAAATAATGTGTTATATGAGACGATAGATGCACGACAGCGGCTAAAAACAATACCTGTATTCTCATTCCGTCTTAAACACTTCAATTCAAGTAAAAATATGATAAGTATTACCAATTTTAATCAAAGTAAATCCTACATTTTGCAAGGAATTATACCTAGGGCTTAAAATCGATCAGTCCCGTTGTTGCAATGCACCTCCGATTGGTTCAAATTGCGAGTACGCGTATCGCGTCGATGCACACGCGCTGACCCGTGTGATATCGTGTCATATCACACGGGTAAGAACCAATAAGATTGCAGGAACATTATCAAGTGTTTAAGAATGCACTATCTAACTACCAAAAAATGTTTGGGATTAATGTATATGACTCTGAGCACATAAATGTCATTAAGGGGGTACTACACCCCTGTGGTAAATTTGTGACTATTTTTTGCATTTTTCTCAAAAAATAATAACACACTGGTAACAAAGGTTATACATATTTTTGGGGCAAGGAATCCAATTACTACACTGAAATTTCAGTGACTCAAGACAAGCGGTTCAGTATATATGATAGGAAACGAGGTACATGCTAGCGGTACCTTATTTCTTATCATAAATAACAAACTGCTTGTCTTGGGTCACTGAAATTCCAGTGTAGTAATTGGATTCCTTGCCCCTATAATATACATAAGTTTTGTTACCACTGTGTTATTAGTTTTTGAGAAAAATGCAAAAATAGACACAAATTTATCGAGGGGTGTAGTACCCCTTAACTTTCTGATATTATGTCTGAAGTTTTATATTCATAGATGTACATTTCTCCCAGTTTCCAAGCTTTCATGAACTTTGGTAGAATGAAACCTAATATTGAATATAAGATTGCTGAAGGTAAAGGTAAACTGGGTAAACATTTTAAGAAATTTGACCTTAACGGCGATTGAGATCAATTTGCCTGTCAACTTGTATTTAATTGCATTTCCTCCTTTTTTTCTTCTTTTTTTTTTTCAAATTTATTTTCCTCATTCTGCAGCTGGTGAAAATAACATGGGAAATTTGACCTCTTGTCGTTGTCATTGTTGTTTTGTGCTGTTTGTGTTCGTTCTGTTTAGTCCTTTTGGTTTATAATAAAAATATCATAAAATCAACCATCTTTCTTTTGTATGAAAATGTTTAATAAATCATAGACAGTAACACCATGGCTGTCGAAAGATTTAAAAAAAGAAGTTCAGATAATTGTGAATGAATTGTGAATGGACCATAATATTATTATACACCGACTGCTGTATAAATAAGGGTAACGCTTTTTTTTAAAGAAACCTTATAATATAAACCAGAATAAATAAAATGTAGAAAAATATACTTCTGACTTTGACAAATAAGACATCGAACCCCATTAAATCAAGCTTAGTCACTTTACACCAGAGATACTTTGCATAGCTCTTCTTGTATACAGATCCAAACCGGCTGACATTTTTGGCTTTGAGTGTCATTCACGTGGAACAAATGTGATTGGCGTTAGGGAAAACACAAAGGCACAGATACAATGCCAAGTCCACGTGCCATGTATAATAACACCTCTAATTTATCAAATAATTGTACTTAGCAAAATATAATTTCATGTTCGGAGAATTTAGATGTAATTCTGATGTATATAAGGTGTATATAGTCAATTCATATTGTGAATCTACTCCTGAAAGAAAAATACACCACAAAAGTGTTAATTTAATTTGTAGCTTAATTTAGTATCTTTTTGTACCTTATTGAATAAAAAGCATTATGTTTTAGTACACATTATGAATGAAGAAATCAGAAGATAGTAGATTGGTGTTTGCGACGTTAACTCACGTACATAGGGGTGTGATTAACAACATTTTACTCAAGTTAGACTATCTTTTGAATAAAGTGCTCAATCCCAAAAGGGAGAGCGTATAAAAATTCAAAGAACAGACCTTCCAGAATAGGTAGTCGTTACTCTGAGTTTCATGCCTAAAAGGCAATCGTCAGACGACACGATGAAATGCTTTGGGTGGACTACCATCACTTGGGAATGTGAAAGAATATACATTCCATGGTGTTAACACAGCCAAAGTCTATTCAGAGTCAGTCTGTCTATCGGAGATAGTCAGAAAGTGCTCAACTGCAAAACAGGAGCGTATTAACAACATTTTACTCAAGTTAGACTATCTTTTGAATAAAGTGCTCAATCCCAAAAGGGAGAGCGTATAAAAATTCAAAGAACAGACCTTCCAGAATAGGTAGTCGTTACTCTGAGTTTCATGCCTAAAAGGCAATCGTCAGACGACACGATGAAATGCTTTGGGTGGACTACCATCACTTGGGAATGTGAAAGAATATACATTCCATGGTGTCAACACAGCCAAAGTCTATTCAGAGTCAGTCTGTCTATCGGAGATAGTCAGAAAGTGCTCAACTGCAAAACAGGAGCGTGATTAATGTATATGTATTTTCCTCTTTCATCTGTGATTTCTAACATGTGTATTTTGTCATTAATATTAATATTTATTATTAATATCACTGTTTAGTTTATACTTATTTATTTTCTTTTATTATGTTATGTTATGTGAAATTATATTATATTATATTATATTATATTATATTATATTATATTATATTATATTATATTATATTATATTATATTTTCTGGCACTAAACAGTCGATATGCGAATGAACATGATCAATGAACGAATCACTCTAATAATGGTGTCGCTGCAGTTGGGCAATATATTTTTCAGGTGGTGGTCGCCGTGCATTCTCTAAATTCAGTAAATTTTCATCGTCAACCGTGTAATTGAATGGGATTATTTTGAAATTTTAAACCGCTTGAAATATCACAAACAAATAGGCCTATGTTAAACTAAAACCGTTGGGGTTCGATAATGAACCCCACAAAACTAACCAAGTATATGGAAAATGCCATACGGCCGGGCGGTTTCACAAGTTGCCGGCTCTATCATGCCACTCGCCGCCTGATATTTTTGCAAAGTAATGTCTAGCATAACATGTCAAATGTATTCTATGAAATTGATTTTTAAAAACTATGGGGAATCGCGCACAAATACCCATTCACATGGTGACCCAAATCATGAAAATCAGAAAACAATGTTAAAATTTCTTATCAAGAGAGGCAAGAGTTTTTTCCGTGCTCATGGTCATTTAAGGACAAAAAATATTGTTAAGTCAAAAAACCTGATCGACACTTTTTTCGTCACTTTACAATAATGCTCTGCCCTGCTAGCCATAGGATGCAGCATAAAAAGACCAAGTTTGATATGTTTTCTAAACAAAATCAAGAGATATCTCAAGAACCAATTAACTAATGCTAAGGTAGGTAGGCCTGCTCATTTTAATCAAGTTTACAATGGTGATTCAAAATAAGGGCATGAACATGTTCAATTCTGAAATGACAGGGTCAATATAATATCATTACCAAAACAGCTAGGTGAGTTAGTGAGCATATGTAGGCATGACACACCCATAATCTGTACCACATACACTACATTACAAATTACAGAGTGCTCAGTGTAAACACACAGACAATCATGTTAATACGTGACTCCATAGCTCCACCAACGACACCGTCATGCACTTAGAAGCGCGAAACTGCTCGTAGTATTCAAGGCGGGGAATCACATAAGGGATTTTCCCATGTAAGTCGAGTCACTGAGTGTATTTTTGGCGCGTTGCAAACTTGACTTTGCAGACGACGTGACTCTCTAATACTACGATGGAAATAAGGGATTTTTTCAAAGCGATATTCTGGAATCTTATCGTAGCGGTATTGGGTAAGTTGTTATACTTACTGTATCGACATTTTTATCCAATCATAAGTTTGTTTGCAATTTATATTATACAATGAACATGAAGACATAGGCCTAATGAAGACATGATTGTTTGTAACGTACATGTGATGAGCAGTAGTGCATCGAATAGGGGAATACGGAGCAACTCCATCTAAATGCCAGAAATCAAGCAGAATTATCCTGTGAATCGCCTTCTTGCCGCCCAGTAAACATCTTGGGGCTAAAATCGAGTTTAAGTTGCAAATCGGGACTGTAAACGCCAAATTTCACCTAAAAGTTGGGCGAAATATTGTAAAATTAAAGCTTGCGTAAGGCTTACTTAAACAAGTAATGGTTTTGTCAGTTTCATCTGATGTCATAACTTATCCCGCTCTATTCTCACTTTCATATTCAAAGTTCATTTAATTTTCTAGCTCCCACTGGGAATTATATTTGGTCTTTGAAGGTATGCCTACAAGTCTAATTTACGTCCCAAATTTGTAAATCAGTTTCCAAGATCAACTGAGATACTAGATAAACGGGTTGCACAAATTAAGCATTCAAAAAAGGCATTGTTACACTGTATCTGCTTTGCGCACTTGTTAAGAAGGTTAATATCACCCCTAAAATGTAAAAAAAAAAATATATTTTGACAGAAAATGCTTAGCCGTAAAAACCGTAGTTCTCTTAAAGCCATGTTATATAAGATTTTCGTTAAATTTTAATGCTTGTATTCTTTCACAAAAATGATAAAGTGTTATTAGTAATAACTGTTAGCATGGACAGGAAGGCGATTTATTATCGTATTACTATAATAATACAAAATTGATGTGCATTCTTATATAAAAACGATTTAGAACTTGGCTGATTCCAAAATTCATCTATCATTTAAAAACAATACGAAAGGTGTTTCCTCACATACCACAGTCTTAGAGAGGACTTCGTTTTACAACAAAAACACGGGACGGGCATTGTTGATATTTTTGAAGACATAATGTACAATTTCCAATTTTAATTCATTTTTTTTCTTTGTCGTTGACCAAACGCAACGATTTTGCCCTTGACATTTAGGTGTAAGTTGAGATATGTGTAAACATTACAAATGTGCAAAAAAAAATCAGGTTTGAAAAAAATTAACCAATTTCATAGTATAAGATCGTACATACTGACTTTAAAAACGAATTACCATCTGACGTATAAGAGCATCAACTCATCTTGTACATGATAGTACTCAACTCCAAGAATTTCTTATTTAAATAGTATAGACCTACATTTGAATACCGACGCATTGCCTTAACGTATGTCTGTGCATTGGCATTATTAGTGTCTATACTGATAATGTCTGCGTACTTTTGTGTATAACATGCCTACCTCAGGATCAAAATGTACTTTTACAGTGTCGTAAGCTGATATGAATGTTATTTGCATTAGTTGAACTTGTTAGCTATCACCTATATTGCTCTCTTCAAAGTGTACTATTATTATTCACTTGTTACATAGCTACCTTACATAGCTACCTATAGATACCTAACATGCCTAATGACCAAACTAGTTTTCGTTCAACAGAGAGGCTCTCAGTCATAGGAATATGGGGGAGGGGGTGGGGGTCAATATTAATCACAGACACAATTCTGGTTTACCCTGCTCACCCTATGTTTTAGGGTTAGAGGTAGGGTTATGTTAGAGTTATAATTAGGGTTAGGATTAGGCCTAGGGTTAGGGGTATAATTAGGATGTGTTAGGATGAGGGTTAGGGTTAAATACTTGTACGCATACCAGAATTAGTCCAGCAATATTAATCACATTCTAAACTCGTTGCTGTCTACTGAAGATAACAATATTAATCACATTCTAGACTCGCTACTGTCTACTGAAGATAGCAATATCAATCAATTTGTTTCTCTGTGGATTTGACTAGATGGACATATTTTAAGAAAAAATGGCTCCTATGTCCCTCCCAAAAATGGCGGGAAAATCTATTTACAGCTCATTATTCAAAATGGCGCCGGTGACATATTGGAAAACATGAAAATCTATATACCATGACCTATCACCTATATTGCTCTCTTCAAAGTGTACTATTATTATTCACTTGTTACATAGCTACCTTACATAGCTACCTATAGCTACCTAACATGCCTAATGACCAAACTAGTGTTCGTTCAACAGAGAGGCTCTCAGTCATAGGAATATGGGGGAGGGGGTGGGGGTCAATATTAATCACAGACACAATTCTGGTTTACCCTGCTCACCCTATGTTTTAGGGTTAGCGGTAGGGTTATGTTAGAGTTATAATTAGGGTTAGGATTAGGCCTAGGGTTAGGGGTATAATTAGGATGTGTTAGGATGAGGGTTAGGGTTAAATACTTGTACGCATACCAGAATTAGTCCAGCAATATTAATCACATTCTAAACTCGTTGCTGTCTACTGAAGATAACAATATTAATCACATTCTAGACTCGCTACTGTCTACTGAAGATAGCAATATCAATCACGTTCCAAACCGTCTACTGAAGATAGCAATATTAATCACATTCTATAAACTCGTTGATGTCTACTGAAGATAGCAATATTAATCACATTCAAAACTCGTTGCTGTCTACTGAAGATAGCAATAATTATTAATCACATTCCAAACAGTCTACTGAATATAACAATATTAATCACATTCTAGACTCGCTACTGTCTACTGAAGATAGCAATATCAATCACGTTCCAAACCGTCTACTGAATATAGCAATATTAATCACATTCAAAACTCGTTGCTGTCTACTGAAGATAGCAATATTAATCACATTCAAAACTCGTTGCTGTCTACTGAAGATAGCAATAATTATTAATCACATTCCAAACAGTCTACTGAAGATAACAATATTAATCACATTCTAGACTCGCTACTGTCTACTGAAGATAGCAATATCAATCACGTTCCAAACCGTCTACTGAATATAGCAATATTAATCACATTCTAAACTCGTTGCTGTCTACTGAAGATAGCAATATTAATCACATTCAAAACTCGTTGCTGTCTACTGAAGATAGCAATATTAATCACATTCCTAACTCTTTGCTCTCTACTGAAGATAGCAATATTAATCACATTCAAAATTCGTTGCTGTCTACTGAAGATAGCAATAATTATTAATCACATTCCAAACAGTCTACTGAAGATAACAATATTAATCACATTCTAGACTCGCTACTGTCTACTGAAGATAGCAATATCAATCACGTTCCAAACCGTCTACTGAAGATAGCAATATTAATTACATTCTAAACTCGTTGCTGTCTACTAAAGATAGCAATAATTATTAATCACATTCCAAACAGTCTACTGAAGATAACAATATTAATCACATTCTAGACTCGCTACTGTCTACTGAAGATAGCAATATCAATCACGTTCCAAACCGTCTACTGAAGATAGCAAGATTAATTACATTCTAAACTCGTTGCTGTCTACTAAAGATAGCAATAATTATTAATCACATTCCAAACAGTCTACTGAAGATAACAATATTAATCACATTCTAGACTCGCTACTGTCTACTGAAGATAGCAATATCAATCACGTTCCAAACCGTCTACTGAAGATAGCAATATTAATTACATTCTAAACTCGTTGCTGTCTACTGAAGATAGCAATATTAATCACATTCAATACTCGTTGCTGTCTACTGAAGATAGCAATAATTATTAATCACATTCCAAACAGTCTATTGAAGATAACAATGTTAATCACATTCTAGACTCGCTACTGTCTACTGAAGATAGCAATATCAATCACGTTCCAAACCGTCTACTGAATATAGCAATATTAATCACGTTCTAAACTCGTTGCTGTCTACTGAAGATAGCAATATTAATCACATTCAAAACTCGTTGCTGTCTACTGAAGATAGCAATAATTATTGATCACATTCCAAACAGTCTACTGAAGATAACAATATTAATCACATTCTAGACTCGCTACTGTCTGCTGAGGATAGCAATATCAATCACGTTCCAAACCGTCTACTGAAGATAGCAATATTAATCACATTGTAAACTCGTTGCTGTCTACTGAAGATAGCAATATTAATCACATTCAAAACTCGTTGCTGTCTACTGAAGATAGCAATAATTATTAATCACATTCCAAACAGTCTACTGAAGATAACAATATTAATCACATTCAAAACTCGTTGCTGTCTACTGAAGATAGCAATAATTATTAATCACGTTCCAACCCGTCTACTGAAGATAGCAATATTAATCACATATAGTATAATCATTTTCTTACGATCCGTGACCATTCATAGCATACCTTTGTTTCTCTGTGGATTTGACTAGATGGACATATTTTAAGAAAAAATGGCTCCTATGTCCCTCCCAAAAATGGCGGGAAAATCTATTTACAGCTCATTATTCAAAATGGCGCCGGTGACATATTGGAAAACATGAAAATCTATATACCATGACCTGGATAGGCTATAATGACAAATAATGTGCCGTTTTCAAATATTTTCGGCATGCCAAACCTTTTAAGATAACATTCAAAGTATTTAGAGGTCATCTTGACCCCTAAATCCAAGATGGCCGCCAACTCTAAATTGAAAAACATGAAAATCGATATATCATGAAGTGGATAGGCTATTATAACAAACAATGTGTCGTTTTCAACTATTTTTGGCATGCAAAACCGTTTAAGACCATATTCAAAGAGTTTGGGGTCACCTTGACCCCTAAATCCAATGATTGCCGCCAGCGCCATATTGATAAACACATGAAAATCTATATACCATGGGGTGGATAGGCTATACTGACAAACAATGTGTCAATTTCCACTATTTTTGGCATGCCAAATCTTTTTTTGTCATATTCACAGTGTTTGGGGTCATCTTGACCCCTAAATCCAAGATGGCCGCTAGCGCCATATTGAAAAACATGAAAATCGATATATCATGAAGTGGATATGCTATAATACTGACAAACAATGTGTCGTTTTCCACTATTTTTGGCATGCCAAACCTTTTTATGTCATATTTAAAGTGTTTGGGGGTCATCTTCAACCCTAAATCCAAGATGGCTGTCGGAGCCATGTTAAAAAACATGAATATCGATATTTAAGATGTGACACCCATGAAGCCAATACTTATTTTTACTCAATTACTTATACTATAGATTGTGAAAGTGTTACTGTTGTTCATTCAGGAAAGTTGCACGTTAAAAGCACGTGATGGAGAACAGAACAGACACTGAAGAGCTACAGAGCAACCAAGAGACTGATAAACTAGAATGCATGCTGTATAAAGATCATTGCCCTGTAAAAGACAATTTAGAAAAAGTATCTGCAGAGAAATGGGAGAACATTACACCACGATGTCTAACACACACGCTCACTCCCAAGACACAAAACGCAAGCACAAATCTGAGAAACCAGAAAAAAGGCTGGGATGTCAGGTCAGCAATCATCTTTCTCAGGACCTCCTCCCAAGAAACTTCGTTCAAGTATAGGTGTTCTGCATGATAAGGCATTGTGCGTGTGGTGCATGAAAGGTCCACAAAAGTCTGGTAACCGGGACAAAAAAACACTTTTGTTGCTTTCGACACAAGATGCATAGAAAAGGTTCAAGGCACACACTATCTACATTGCAGATGATGATACAAGAGATCGGTTAAATGCGTTAATAACGTCAATCCCAGACAGCCAAACAGCCTTTGGCTTGGAAATCAGATACTACCGTCATTGCTGGCGTCAATACGTCAGCAATCAAGCGAGAGATAATCTTAGTGAAATTGCAGAGCATCTACAGTATGTTAACCTTCGGGAGGCTCAAGCTTTGTTCTTTCAACATATTCAACAAGTCATATTAAAGATCATGAAATACGCACCCTTCAAGAACTGCTCCAAGATTACATTCGCATTACTTCAAACTATGGGCACTTTTCCCAAGTAAGGTCCAGGTCCGCTCTCTTGTATCCTCATCTGCAATGTAGATAGTATGTGTCTTGAACCTTTTCCATGCATCTTGTGTCGAAAGCAACAAAAGTGTTTTTTGTGCCGGTTACCAGACTTTTGTGGACCTTTCATGCACCAAACGCACAATGCAAGAACACCTATACTTGAACGAAGTTTCTTGGGAGGAGGTCCTGAGAAAGATGATTGCTGACCTGACATCCCAGCCTTTTTTTCTGGTTTCTCAGATTTGTGCTTGCGTTTTGTGTCTTGGGAGTAAGCGTGTTTGTTAGACATCGTGGTGTAATAAGTAGCATGCATATGATAACCCTTAGGTACTTTATCCTATTCCACTGTTGTATTGACATGTTGAAATTTATCAAGGCCCTTCCATTGTAAAGATTTGTCCTTAATGTTCTCCCATTTTCTGCGGATACTTTTACAGGGCAATGATCTTTACACAGCACGCATTCTAGTTTATCAGTCCCTTGGTTGCTCTGTAACTCTGTGCCTGCTCTGTTCTCCATCACGTACGTGCTTTTAACGTGCAACTTTCCTGAATGAACAAAAGTAACACTTTCAAAATCTATAGTATAAGTAAATGAGTTAAAATAAGTATTGGCCTCATGTGTGTCACATCTAAAATATCGATATTCATGTTTTTCAACATGGCTCCGGCAGCCATCTTGGATTTAGGGGTGAAGATGACCCCCAAACACTTTGAATATGACATAAAAAGGTTTGGCATGCCATAAATAGTGGAAAACGACACATTGTTTGTCAGTATTATAGCATATCCACTTCATGATATATGTGAGTGGACGCGGCGAATCAGCCGTAAACTCGGCAAATTGTATTCTGAGTTAAAGTGTAAAATGTATGTGAAGGTCGTATCAGGGAGATGACACTCTTATTCACATGTTTATTTACAACGCAAACCTATATCGAATCCCGGTGGTTTGCGAATAATGAAATGTCTGCATCCCAGGATCAATTAAAACCCTGGTATGAATTATTTATTAGCTTTCGCCACGATCCGTTTTGCAATAACATAAAAGCACTTCAAATAACAGCCCGTTGAGTTCAATGAACTACGCCCTGAAACCGATGGAGTTGTGCCTTATATAAGAAGCTCTCCCATTGACCTCTATTCAGGTCAGTGAGCTCTCCATACACAAATGAACAAGTACAATAGGACAAGGTCAGCACCTATGACCTGCTTAGTGACATGTTATTTTGAAGTCTTCTAAAGCAAGGGGTACTACACCCTGTGATAAATTTAGACTATTTTTGCATTTTCTCAAAAATAATAACACACTGGTAACAAAAGTTATGTATATTATTGGGGCAAGGAGTCCAATTACTACACTGAAATTTCAGTGACCCAAGACAAGCGGTTCAGTATATATGATCGGAAATGAGGTACATCCTAGCGGTACCTTATTTCTTATCATAAATAACGAACCGCTTGTCTTGGTCACTGAAATTCCAGTGTAGTAACTGGATTCCTTGCCCCTATAATATACATAACTTTTGTTACCACTGTGCTATTAGTTTTTGAGAAAAATGCAAAAATAGACATAAATTTATCGAGGGGTGTAGTACTCCCTTAATATCTTGAAGATTAGTATTCGTTTGTGCATATGGACTGCGGATTTATGATGCAAAATATTAGTTCTTACATAAAATTACAAATACTGGAATTATGACACACGGTATAGGTGATATATAAAACGGCTAATAAAATCATGTCATCATGGCGTCATGTCAAAGGTTCATTATATCCCGTATGTTTGTCTAAATTAATTAATATTTTGAGAACAATTTCTACACCCATTTAATATGTACTCAGGTGGAACCCGACTTTTTTTAATTTTCATTTCTTTTTATGTAACAAATTCAGGTTTTTCTATTGCGCGGGGCCGCCGGGCAATACAAATTTAGGCTAACATTGAATAAACGCGGAATTAAGAATAGGCGTTTCTAGTACATACAGCGTCTGACTCTACCTGAGGACCTAGCCTGAGTCCCATGGGCTCCAAGAATGGCTCTCCATACACAAATGAACAAATACAATGAAGGGTCGCCATTGCTCTCCATACACAAATGAACAAATACAATGGAGAGTCCGACTGCCATGCAAATGAGCCAAGTGTCCTCTCAAGGTATGCTCTGTGGTCGTATTCATAGGTGTATCAATTCGTTGCGATAAGTATCTTATCAAACGCTGTTTAAATCAATCAATAATACTACTGCTGAAGAGTTTAATAAGCTTCTACCTATTTCCCCAGCAAACATAAAAACGTTTTAAAAACGTTTTAAATAAGTTATATTTTGGCTTTTGGTTTAGGTTAAAACGTTTTAATAACATTAAAATGTCGGGTTATATAAAGGTCATGATAACGTTTTAAAACGTTTTGTATGAAAACACACTACAACAATATTTTTAAATGTTTTCAAAAAATGTTATTGTAAACTATTTTTGCAAACATTTTTACCAAATATTGTGTCAATACTTAAATAACATTATGTTAAAATATTTGAACCCAGCAAACACAGAAATGTTCTTAAAATGTTTTTTTCAAAACCATTTAATAACATTTAAATGTCGGGTTATATAAAGGTCATGAAAACGTTTTTAAAACGTTATTGAAAATATTTTGGGCAAACATTTTTCGCAAAATATTTTTCAACCCCAAAATAACATTCTGTTTAAAATGTTTTGTATCAAGTTTTCAAGAATGTTTTTGGAATGTTATTAAAACGTTTTTATACCCTTTATATAACCCGACATTTAAACGTTTTCTGTAAAACATTTTTGTTTGCTGAGCAGTAGATTATCAAAAATGTTTTTAAGGTTATGAAAACGTTTTATACTCTTAATATACCCTTTATATAACCCGACATTTAAACGTTTTCTGACAACTTTTTATAACCTTTTGCGAATGATGTCGAAAACGTTTTGTGTTTGCTGGGTCTATAGACTAGTTCTTGTCTTTGTTTGCTTTGGCTAAATCCTGTTCAAGTGGTAGATAACAAAGCATTGTATTTTGTCTAGGTATGTATAATCAACAATGAGAGGATATTTCTGAACCTCGTTGACTTGGGGATGATTTGAAATGACCGCCAATTATGACTGTTGGATATTTATTACCAGAAATGTAGAAAAAGAGACACATGTAGAACCGATAAAAAATACAATTTTGTCGAGTTCAACAAATCATAAACCCGCTTTTGGATATTGTTTGAAGTCAAATGATATACCATTTTAAAGCTTATGGTATATATTTTCTAAACACGAAATAAAAAAAAAATTGACCGGGCCGACTTTACGGCTGATTCGCCGCGTCCAGTCACATATAGATATTCATGTTGTTGTCAATATGGCGATGGCGGCCATCTTGGATGTAGGGGTCAAGGTGACCCCAAACTCTTGGAATATGATCTTAAATGGTTTTGCATGCTAAAAATAGTTGAAAACGACATATTGTTTGTTATTATAGCCTATCCACTTCATGATATATCGATTTTCATGTTTTTCAATATGGCGCTGGTAGACATCTTGGATAAAGGGGTCCAGATGACACCCAAACACTTTGAATATGACATAAAAAGATTTGGCATGCCAAAAATAGTGGAAAACGACACATTGTTTGTCAGTATAGCCTATCCACCCCATGGTATATAGATTTTCATGTTGTTATCAATATGGCGCTGGCGGCCATCTTGGATTTAGGGGTCAAGGTGACCCCAAACTCTTTGAATATGATCTTAAACGGTTTTGCATGCCAAAAATAGTTGAAAACGACACATTGTTTGTTATTATAGCCTATCAACTTCATGATATATCGATTTTCATGTTTTTCAATGTGGAGCTGGCGGCCATCTTGGATTTAGGGGTCAAGATGACCTCTAAACACTTTGAATATTATCTTAAAAGGTTTGGCATGCCAAAAATAGTTGGAAACGGTACATTATTTGTCATTATAGCCTCTCCAGGTCATGGTATATAGATTTTCATGTTTTTCAATATGTCACCGGCGGCCATTTTGAAAAAATGAGCTATAAATAGATTTCCCCGCCATTTTTGGGAGGGACATAGGAGAATTTTTTTCTTAAAATATGTCCATCTAGTCAAATCCACAGAGAAACAAAGGTATGCTATGAATGGTCACGGATCGTAAGAAAATGATTATACTAATACAAAACTCGTTGCTGTCTACTGAAGATAGCAATATTAATCACATTCCTAACTGTCTACGAAGATAGCAATACTAATCACATCCTTAACACTTTGCTTTCTACTGAAGATAGCAATATTAATCACATTCTAAACTCGTTGCTCTCTACTGAAGATAGCAACATTAATCACATTATAAACTCGTTGCTCTCTACTGAAGATAGCAATATTAATCACATTATAAACTCGTTGCTGTCTACTGAAGTTAGCCATATTAATCACATTCTAAACTCATTTCTATCTACTGAATATAGTAAAATTAATCACATTCTAAAATCGTTGCTGTCTGCTGAAGATAGCAATATTAAGCACATTCTAAATTCGTTGCTCTCTACTGAAGATAGCAACATTCCTCATATTTCATACTCGATATACTCTCTACTGAAGATACCGGCATTCTAAACTCGTTGCTGAAGATAGCAACATTCATCATATTCTACACTCCGTACTCTCTACTGAAGATAGTAATATTAATCACATTCTAAATTCGTTGCTGTCCACTGAAGATAGCAATATCGAAATGCAACCTTCTCTGCTGTCTACTAAAGATAACAACATTAATCGAATTCTAACCTTGCTGCTTTCTACTGAAGATAGCAATATTAATCGAATTCTAACCTCGTTACTGACGATAATCATGATAATGCTTTCACGACGTTTTTGCGTATCTGCGGGTTTATTTGTTTTTGCGAAGTAGACCTGTAGGCAGTAAATTAGGTCGATTTGCGCATAGTCTGTGATTTGTCAAATATGTATGTTATGACGGACCTATCTTAATCCAGGGCGGACATGGGCATGAAAATCAGTAAACATAATTAGCTCCAGAGGCTTACTTTGTATGTATTTCATGTTATTTAAGTTCCTGTTATTATGCATGTTTAATTGCATTAAAACTTAAAACAATATTGACCTTTTACACAGGGTGTGCAAGATTGCAGAATTAATGGCATCTAAATTCAGGTAATAACCCCGTTTGAAATCCTCCTGCATGTATGTAAGATAATGTTTTATTTTAGTGTGAATATGTATTGCAACTCAGAATAGCCCAGTGTGTGCATTGTTCCCGAAAATGTGCATGTTTTATTAATTAATTTCCCAAGTACAGATTGATTGATCCATGAATTGAACTGAAAGAAATTAGTAAGTGTTGAAATGCACGACGGAAAAATCTCCAAAATAGTGCTTTTGGGGAGTTCGCAGAGTTGACTAACTTCGACTGCTCGTATAGAAGTAGGTATACGCGCAATAGCTGTCCTCATGTGAACATTTGGCAATTTACACATTGTTTTATACTCATCTACACATGGCAGCTACACAGGCAGCTATTGCACTTACCCGCTTCTGGCATTGAGCAGTAGTTCTATCAAGACGTACTTTTAAAAAAATGCTTCTGATGCTAAATTAAACATATAGGTCATATTTTCTGCCTTAAAAGATTTCTAGTTTGTCATGTGTACTGAGCACATTTCTTACCGCCAATACTTATACCAAATATGGCTTCAGAGTTATGGGGTGTTACTGTGCGCTTGTTGTTTGTCATCGATTAAAAAAAGAAAGTCCAATTTATGCATGGATTGAGGAGATAATAGTGCTTTTTAAAGGAGAATACAGTGTAGTTTTATTCCTTCTAATGACAATTGCTGCGTAAATGGGCCATACCATGATACAGTACGGATTTGACATTTTGACTAAGAAGTAAATATCACATAAATATCAGTCATATCCTGGAGGCCATGTGCCCTTTCTGTAAGATTACTAAACTTGAGTCAAATTCGTCTGAGTTGTGACAGTTCAATACCCTCCACTCAAAATTTGGCTATTCCAGTTGAAATCCACACACCCCTTATGAAAGATATGGATTAATCTCTCACAGAGGGAATTTCAACTAGGATAGCCCAATCAGAGCTGAATACTGCCCACATGATCATGTAAAGTATGGATATTTGTACTCAATGCTATGAGTGCAGACGCTTGTGGATTGGCATGTCTCGGATCACGCGCAAAATATTAACAAATTCTTAAACGTACAAATTAAGTTAGGTTGTCATTTCTGTGGGATTTACAAAATGTTATGTTATTGTTTATATTCATTATATTTGAGAAAATGAGAAAAGATAACATTTTCCATTGTGATGTCAACATGGTCAAGTTGAAAAAGATACACTTTGATCTTGAGCAGAGAGTAAGGGGTGGGAGACCTTTATTCTCATTTTTAGCCCATTTATCATTATCATTTTTTTTTTCACCTGGAAATTTGCCTGGCTCCTCCTCCACCCTTGCCATCCCTCTGAAAAAGTCCTGGTTACGCCACTGCCCTAGGGTAACTTTGTAATGTATGTCCTAACTTTTGCATCTTTTGGCAGATCATTATTCATACAAATTCAATTCTCACTATTTATCAAGTTTTGATTTTTCTTTAAAAAGAAAGAAAGACTGATTGAATGAATGAAACCAGCCTCTGATTAAAGTGACCAGCCAAAACTGTTAAAGTTACCACTGCATGCCACAACTAGCCTATTTTGCGCTTGTGAGGTCAATTGCTCGTAATTGCTAACAGACAGCAGCGAGAAAATAATGTGATACATCTTCAGTAGATAGCAGCAAGAATGTATAATGTGATACACGTTGATAATTTCAGTAGATAGCAACAAGATTATGATGCTATACACGTTGTTATCTTCAGTAGACAGTAGTGAGAAAATGTGATACACGTTGCTATGTTCAGTAGATAGCAGCAAGATTATAATGCGATGCATGTTGCTAATTTCAGTAGATAGCAGCAAGATTATGATGTGATACACGTTGTTATCTTCAGTAGATAGCAGTGAGAAAAAAATGTGATACACGTTGCTATGTTCAGTGGAAAGCAGTGAGAATAAACGTCATGCACATTGTTATTTTCAGTAGACAGCAAGGAGAATAAAATGTAATATTGCTATCTTCAGTAAATACAAGGACAATAAATTGTGATACATATTGGAATCTTCAGAAGATAGTAGCGACAATAAAACAAGCTAAAATGTAACGGACGTTGCTGTCTCTAGTAGACAGCAGCGAGTATAAAATGTGATATCTTCAGTAGACAGCGTTACGAATTGATTTACATTGCTACTGCATGTTCTATAATAGCAGTGTAATATTTATTAGCGTAAGATACGCATTTCTATCTTCAATAGACAGTGTGCAATTCAACGCGTTTACACCACAACTCAAGTACTGCATTGAAGTTAAATGTGAACTTGAATATGTGATGATACACCGATTCCTGTATAAGTAAGGATAATATTTTGTTTGAAGAAACCCTCAAACCAGAATTAAATAAAATGTAACACAAAATACGTCTGACATTGACAAAATAGACATCGAACTCCATTAAATCAATCTTTATCACTTTACATCAGAGATACGTTGCGTAGCTCTTCTTGTATACAGATCAAAAACCGGCTGACATTTTTGGCTTTGAATGTCATTCACGTGGAACAAACACACTCACTATGTGATTGGCGTTAAGGAAAACATAAAGGCACACATACAATGCCAAGTCCACGTGCCATGTATAATAACACCTCTAATTTATCAAATTGTACTTAGCAAAATATCGTTTCATGTTCGGAGAATTTAGCTGTAGTTCTGGTGTATATAAGGTGTAGTCAATTCATATTGTGAATCTACTCCTGAAAGTAAAATACACAATAAAAGTGTTAATTTAATTTGTAGCTTAATTTAGTATCTTTTTGTACCTTATTGAATAAAAAGCATTATGTTTTAGTACACATTATGTATGACGACATCAGAAGATAGTAGATTGGTGTTTGCGACGTTAACTCACGTACATAGGGGTGTGATGGGTGTGATTAATGTATATATGTACTTTCCTCTTTCATCTGTGATTTCTAACATGTGTATTTTGTTATTAATATTTTCATCACTGTTTATTTTATATTTATTTTGTTTTAGTCCTATTAATTTTATGTTATTTTCTTTTATTATGTTACGTGAAATTATATTATATTATATTACATTATATTATATTATATTATATTATATTATATTATATTATATTATATTATATTATATTATATTATATTATATTATATGTGACCGTCCACGGCGAATCAGCCGTAAATACCTCCCCACATCAATTTTGCTTTAATTCGTGTATAAAAAATAAACATCATAAACTTAAAATGGTATATCATTTGACTTCAAACGATATCCAGAAGCGAAGTTATGGTTTGTTAAACTTTGCTCCTTCAACAAAATTATTGCTTTTTACTTTTTTACATGTGTCTCTTTTTCCACATTGCTGGCAATATATATCAAACAGTCATAATTGTAACCCACCACTTGAACAGGATTTAGCAAAAGCAAACAAAGACCAGAGCTATTAAAAGTTCTATAGCCGGCCATCTAGAAGCTTATTATCCACTTCAACAATAGGATTATTGATTAGTTTTTGACTATCAAAATAAGACGGAAGTCGGGCCAGCTTAAGTTATCGATGAATACGACCTTCGTACACATTTTACACCGTAACACAGAATACAATTTAGGGAATTTACGGCTCGTTTGTGCTGCCGGGTCACATATTATTATATTTTCTGGCACTGAACAGTCGATATGTGAATGAACATGATCAATGAACCAATCACTCTAATAATGGTGTCGCTGCAGTTGGGCAATATATTTTTGCAAAGTAATGTCTAGCATAACATGAAGAGCTCTGTTGCAAAAGCCCTTACATCCACTTTTGGCTGAAATTGAGTTATTGACATGACATTATAGTGTGTGTAAAAATACACATTTTGGTGGTTGTTTGAACTTCATACCACTTTCCCTTCCGGAGATATCGTATATTTCCCGTTTGGGAAATCTTAGGGAATTTCCCGAAATCTGAAGTTAAAATGAATATAAAATATTAGGAAAATAATTTCTTGATGTATAATGTTCTTAAACTATTAAAACCAAAAGGAACTATTTTTGGGTCACTAGGGTTGGAAAAAATCATTATAATTAACGAAAGCTTCGGAAATGCTCAAAAACATCATTTTCCCGGATTTGATTAAACATTCATAATTAGAAAAGTAAATAAGATAATTCAATTTTCTTTTTGATTTTGAAAGCATTAGTCAAGTTACATAAAGTAGTGCAAACAAATGGGCTCAAATTTGATTGCAAAGGTGGTTTCTAGATAAGGGGTAAATTTATTTTGTTGCAAAAGCCCTTACATCCACAAAAGGCGTGATATTAAAGAAATAATAAAATAAATAGGAAGGCTTGAAAATAGTACCAACACTATTCTTTTAGTTTCTATTCATCAACACTTTATCCGAACCCAAATTGAATCAAATCGAACAAGTAATACTTGCACAAATTAAAAAAGCTGTTTTTCTCGAAAAGTCAAAAGTGGATGTAAAGGGTTTTGAAACAAGATTCTTCAATGTCATGTCAAATGTATTCTATGAAATTTATTTTTAAAAACTATGGGGAATCGCGCACAGTGCAGTTTTTGGGTTGAGAAAAAATACCCGTTCACATGGTGACCCAAATCATGAAAATCAGAATACAATGTTAAAATTTCTTATCTACCAAAAGAGGCAAGAGGTTTTTTCCGTGCTCATGGTCATTTAAGGAAAAAATATTGTTAAATCAAAAAATCTGATCGACACTTTTTTTGTCACTATACAATAATACTCTGCCTACTAGCCATAGGCTTCAACATAAAAGGTCCAAGTTTGAGATGTTTTCTACAAAAATCAAGAGCTATCTCAAGAACCAATTAACTAATGCTAAGGTGTGTAGGACTGCTCATTTTAATCAAGTTTATAATGGTGATTCAAAATAAGGGCATGAACATGTTCAATTCTGAAATGACAGGGTCAATATAATATCATTACCAAAACAGGTGAGTTAGTGAACATGTAGGCATGACGCACCCATAAATCTGTGCCACATGCACTACATTACAATCATGTTAATACGTAGTACGTGACTCCATAGCTCCACCAACGACACCGTCATGCTTTTACAGCACTTAGAACCGCGAAACTGCGCGTAGTATTCAAGGCGGGGGAATCACATAAGGGATTTTCCCATGTAAGTCGAGTCACTGAGTGTATTTTTGGCGCGTTGCAAACTTGACTTTGCAGACGACGTGACTCTCTAATACTACGATGGAAATAATGGATTTTTTCAAAGCGATATTCTGGAATCTTATCGTAGCGGTATTGGGTAAGTTGTTATACTTACTGTATCGACATTTTTATCCAATCATAAGTTTGTTTGCAAATTATTATACAATGAACATGAAGACATATGCCTAATGAAGACATGATTGTATGTAACGTACATGTAATGAGCAGTAGCGCATCGAATAGGGGAATAGTGTCAGTCCCAAACTGCTCTTACCACTGTTTACGGAGCAACTCCATCTAAAGGCCAGAAATCAAGCAGAATTACCCTGTGAATCTCCATCTCACTATGGACCACAATGGCCTCATCCCAAAGGCATAGTTCAATAACCTCAATTAAACAATCATAGTGTAAAATTTGACCTCAAGTTGCAGAGTATGAGTTTTTGTACCCAAATTTTCAAAGGTCATTCAATGAATGTGCGAATGTATTGGGATATAGAACTGTGCACTAATAGATGAGAATGTTTTGGATCCTAGAGTCTTGCCGCCCAGTAAACAACTTGGCGCTAAATTCGAGTTTAAGTTGCAAATTGGGACTGTAAACGCCAAATTTCGAAATATTGTAAAATTAAAGCTTGCGTATAAGGCTTACTTAAACAAACAAGTAATGGTTGTGTTTCATCTGATGTCATAACTTTTCCCGCTCTATTTTCACTTTCATATTCAAAGTTTATTTAATTTTCTAGCTCCCACTATAGGCATTAGATTTTGTCTTTGAAGGTAGGCATAGAAGTGTAATTTAAGTTCCCAATTAATAAATCAGTTTCATAGGTCAACGGGTTCCATAAATTAAGCATTCAAAAAGGCATTGTTACAAAGCGTTATAGTAATAAAAGTCAGTATGGACATTAAGGCTATATGTTACCATTCTGCATTATGTATTTATTTATTTATTTATTTACGGGTCCTATGTCTATTTATTTATTTGTTTATTTACTGACATTTGAAAAACATCGTACATTAGATAAATATCAGTATTGATTTATTCTATTCAGCAATATCAAGGACTACTATCAAACTTCTCACAGCAAATAGCTAGTTGGCTTAGTGGTAATGCATTGAGTTTCAGAACCGCGAGGTCCCGGGGTCGATTCCCAGCTCTGCCTAATTTTTTTTCAAGGCTGGGAAAAATATCAATTTCTGAACTGCTAACTTATTTGGCACGCGATCTGAGTTATTTCTTTTCTGATGGCTGTGTCTCTTGCAGGCACACTCCCTCTGGAATCCAAACCAGGTTCCTGCCCATTACCCCTCCCTTAATCTGGCAAGCGCAACAAATTTGCCTTTGCCATTTAGGTGTACTTTGGGACATGTGTAAACATTACAAATATGCAAAAAATTCATTTATCAACACTAAGATGTATTCTTTCACTTGAAACTGATAAAATACAACTTGCTAATATTTACTCGTATTTTTGCTTGATTTGTTTCACTTTTTTCAATTCTAAAAAGTCACATGGATCAAGCTTAGTAAATTGGCGGGAAATAATGAGTCAGAAATGCGCGAAAGCGAAATATTTTGATTACGCGCGCCATTCACTTAGCGTGACGCGGCGCAACTCTGCGAGTTTGTCCAACACAGTCTAGGCGCATTCGGTTTGTTGTTCACGCCAGCAAATGTGGTGTAAACAAAACAAAAATTTGGAGTAAAAATGCCACTTAGATTTTTTAATTATTTTGAATTTTGGCGCACTGAAAGCAGACATTATAGATTTATTGGTGCAAAAAGATGCATATTTAGACCACGCACCAGATACAGCTTTTACAACCGTGAAAGTCTTACCGTTTTAAAATATAAGGACGTTTTGTGCATAATTTTGACATTTTTATACTAAAACGTCGATTTCTCAGAGTTCACTTTTGACAATATTGCACGATTTTTGTGACAAGATAACTCGAAAAATATGCGAGCAAAAGGTAAACTTTTTGCACTATCGTTTAGAGTACATCAAAGCCTATGGAAGGTTTTCTCATTTTTTTGAAATATTTGTTTTAAACAAAAATATACACCATTCTGTGCAATTTTTAGCTTAATAGAGTGACAAAATTGCTTTTTTCACATGTTTTTTTTCAATATTTCGAAAAAAATGACGAATTTCAAAAAAATAAAAAAACCTTCCCTAATTTCATGTCTCTTCTTTATGAAAAGCTAACTGAATTTTTTTTACTCCGAATGGATTTTTTTCTAAGTTGTCACAAAAAAATTGGGGTAAAAAGGTGAATTTTTGTGATTTTTTCAAAAACTCGAGATTTTTGAACAAATCTGACGTCACCATGGGATTCCTTGACTCATTTCCTTTCCAAAAATGTATAGTTTTATATACTTTTGACATACAATTCAGAAATAATGATGCTCGAAAAGGTCCATGTTCTCTCCCATTACACTAGCCTTAAGAGCATCAACTCATCTTGTACATGATAGTACTCAACTCCAAGAATTTACTATTTAAATAGTATAGACCTACATTTGGATACCGAGGCATTGGCTTAACGTATGTCTGTGTATTGACATAAATTAGTGTCTATACTGATAATGTTGGCTATTCCAGAAATTAAAGGCAACCCCCTAAAGAAAACATGGGATTCCCAAAGTTTTTCACCAGTTTTTGCTCTGGGAACCCCCCCAAAAAAATATATATTTTCACAACCCTAAAGAAGACATGGGAATTCCCAAGAAAAAGACACTTTTTTATTTTAGGCTTGGGAATTCCCAAAAAATTAGGCAAACATTTGCCTGTCTTCTTTAGAGACACTGGGAATTCCCAATTTTTTAATCATTTTATTGTCAAAATGTGAATTTCCATTTTATTTAAATCAAATTTTGGTCTGGGAATTCCCAAACTTACATGTCTTCTTTAGGGGGGGGGGTGCCATTGATTTCTGAAATAGCTCAATGTCTACGTACTTTTGTATATACCATGCCTACCTCAGGAGCAAAATGTACATTAACAGTGTACAAGCATGTTATTTGTATCAGTTGGACTTGCTAGCTATCACCTATAGCCTACATTGTTCTATTCATGGCGTACTATAATTGTTCACCTGCTACGTACAATGTAGCTACCTTTATACCTAATGACCAAACTACGTTTTGTGCAACACATAGGCTCTCAGACATAAGGTATCAGGCATTAGCGCCAATCCGGCTTGCAATTGGGGGGAGCAATATTAACGACGGGTACAATTCTGGTTTACTTTGCTCACCATATGTTTAGGGTTAGGGTTAGAGTAAGGGTTATGTTAGAGTTATAATTAGGGTTGTAATTAGGGTTAGGGTTATAATTAGAATGGGTTACGATTAGGGTTAGGGTTATACTTGAACGCAGGGTATACCAGAATTATTCCAGCAATATTAATCACATTCAAAGCTCGTTGCTGTCTACTGAAGATAACAATATTAATCACATGTACTGGTTTACACTGCATGCGCACGCTATGTTTTAGGGTTAGGGTTAGGGTTAGGGTTATAATTAGAATGGGTTACGATTAGGGTTAGGGTTATACTTGTACGCAGGGTATACCAGAATTATTCCAGCAATATTAATCACATTCAAAGCTCGTTGCTGTCTACTGAAGATAACAATATTAATCACATGTACTCGTTTACACTGCATGCGCACGCTATGTTTTAGGGTTAGGGTTAGGGTTAGGGTTATAATTAGAATGGGTTACGATTAGGGTTAGGGTTATACTTGTACGCAGGGTATACCAGAATTATTCCAGCAATATTAATCACATTCAAAGCTCGTTGCTGTCTACTGAAGATAACAATATTAATCACATGTACTGGTTTACACTGCATGCGCACGCTATGTTTTAGGGTTAGGGTTAGGGTTAGGGTTATGTTAGAGTTATAATTAGGGTTATAATTAGGGTTAGGGTTATAATTAGAATGGGTTACGATTAGGGTTAGGGTTATACTTGAACGCAGGGTATACCAGAATTATTCCAGCAATATTAATCACATTCAAAGCTCGTTGCTGTCTACTGAAGATAACAATATTAATCACATGTACTGGTTTACACTGCATGCGCACGCTATGTTTTAGGGTTAGGGTTAGGGTTATGTTAAAGTTATAAATAGGGTTAGGGTTATAATTAGAGTGGGTTACGATTAGGGTTAGGGTTATACCTGTACGCAGGGTATACCATAATTATTTCAGAAATATTAATCACATTCCAAACTCCTTGCTGTCTACTGAAGTTAGCAATATTAATCACATTCTAAACTTGCTACTGGCTACTGAAGCTTGAATATAGCAATATTATTCACATTCTAAACTTGCTACTCGCTACAGCAGCTTGAATATAGCAATATTAATCACATTCTAAACTCGTTGCTGTCTGCTGATGATAGCAATATTTATCACATTCTAAACTCGTTGCTGTCCACTGAAGATAGCAACATTAATCACATTATAAACTCGTTGCTAATCTCATTCTAAACTCGCTACTCTCTACTGAAGATAGCGATATTATTCACATTCTAAACACGCTACTCTCTACTGAAGTTAGCAATATTAATCACATTAAAACTCATGTCTGTCTACTGAAGATAGTAATATTAATCACATTCTAAATTCGTTGCTGTCTACTGAAGATAGCAATATTAATCACATTCTAAACGTGTTACTGTCATATAAAAGATAGCAATATTAATCGAATTCTAACCTCGCTGCTGTCTGCTGAAGATAGCAATATTAATAGAATTTTAACCTCGCTGCTGTCTACTGAAGATAGCAATATTAATCAATTGTAACTTCGCTGCTGCCTACTGAAGATAGCATGTGTATTGCATTCTAAACTGAGGATAGTAATGTTCATCATATTATAACTCGTCGCTTTGTAATGATGTCGACAGTGTGCAGCAAATATTAAACTCGCTGTCTACTGAGGTTGTAGCAATGGTTATCTAAACTGAGTCTACTGTAAAAAGTCTACAGAACATGCTGAAGGTAGCAAGATCCACAAGCCTCATCACACTTTACAGGTTGTCGCTGATCACTACGGCCCCCACATCATTCCATAAACCATTTAACCAAATCAGGGACTTTTGCTGCTTCAAGAGCGCACACCCTAGACATTCCACAAATAACTTTCGAACCAGGATCAGCTCCCCGAGTTTCGTACGGGTTACAACGAGACAATTAGCAGTAAGTTCCTTGTCCAGGGGAATTTCAAGCTGACTCAATTTTCCACGAGAGTATAATAAGCACCGCCAGGGTTCGAACCCGCAACCTCTCGCACCATAGTCGAACGCCTTAACGATTGAGCTAACTTGTCCGCTTATTATGGTACCGCTAGTGAATAACCCAGCTTAATTTTAGTATCCATAGCGGCCATCTTGAATATTTCTAATTGCCCAAGGGTTACCAGTTTACATCCCCAAAAATCTTATTTTGTACCACTGAAAGAGTAATAATCAGCAAAGAAAACTACTTTAACTGGCAAAACCATCTAACCTTGCTCTGCCACCGGACTATATGTAATTCACTGCGGTTACCCGTGTAACAACACAACTCAAGTACTACAAAGAAGTTCAGATAATTCAGAGAGCAATTTGTACAAACAAGATCCTTCATAAAATTGGTAGAATTGATTCTCCACGTTGTGGTTTTTGAAATATTTCTGAGGAATCCTTGGTGCATTTATTTTGTGATTGTGACAAAACCAAGTGCTTGTGAAACAGTCCGACCCAATTTATTGAAAGTAAGACTGGTGTTAATATTGCACTATCTAACTACCAAAAAATGTTTGGAATTAATGTATATGACTCTGAGCACATAAATGTCATTAACTTTCTGATATTATGTCTGAAGTTTTATATTCATAGATGTAAATTTCTCCCAGTTTCCAAGCTTTCATGAACTTTGGTAGAATGAAACCTAACATAGAATATAAGATTGCTGAAGGTAAAGGTAAACTGGGTAAACATTTTAAGAAATTTGACCTTAACGTCGATTGAGATCAATTTGCCTGTCAACTTGTATTTAATTGCACTTCCACCTTTTTTTCACATTTATTTTCCTCAATCTGCAGCTGGGGTGAAAATAACATGGGAAATTTGTCCTCTTGTCTTTGTCATTGTTGTTTGTGCTGTTTCTGTTTTGTCCTTTTGGTTTATAATTTAAAAAAATATCATAAAATCAGCCATCTTTTTTTTTTTTTTTTGTATGAAAAAGATTAAAAAAGAGAAGTTCAGATAATTGTGAATGAATTGTGAATGGACCTTAATATACACCGACTGCTGTATAAATAAGGGTAACTCTTTTTTAAAGAAACCTTCTATATAATATAAAACAGAATAAATTAAATGTAGACAAAAATACTTCTGACTTTGACAAATAAGACATCGAACCCCACGATTAAATCAAACTTAAGTTAAATGTGAATTTGAATATGTGATGATACACCGATTGCTGTATAAGTAAGGATAATATTTTGTATGAAGAAACCCTCAAACCAGAATAAATAAAATGTAACACAAAATACGTCTGACTTTGATAAAATAGACATCGAACTCCATTAAATCAATCTTTATCACTTTACGCCAGAGATACGTTGCATAGCTCTTCTTGTTTACAGATCAAAAACCGGCTGACATTTTTGGCTTTGAGTGTCATTCACGTGGAACAAACACAATCACTATGGAATTGGCGTTAAGGAAAACACAAAGGCACACATACAATGCCAAGTCCACGTGCCATGTATAATAACACCTCCAATTTATCAAATTGTACTTAGCAAAATATCGTTTCATGTTCGGAGAATTTAGCTGTAGTTCTGGTGTATATAAGGTGTAGTCAATTCATATATTGTGAATCTACTCCTGAAAGTAAAATACACAATAAAAGTGTTAATTTAATTTGTAACTTAATTTAGTATCTTTTGGTACCTTATTGAATAAAAGGCATTATGTTTTAGTACACATTATGAATGACGACATCAGAAGATAGTAGATTGGTGTTTGCGACGTTAACTCACGTACATAGGGGTGTGATTAATGTATATATGTATTTTCCTCTATCATCTGTGATTTCTAACATGTGTATTTTGTTATTAATATTTTTCATCACTGTTTATTTTATACTTATTTTGTCTTAGTTCAAATAATTTTATGTTATTTTCTTTTATTATGTTATGTGAAATTATATTATATTATATTATATTATATTATATTATATTATATTATATTATATTATATTATTTTATATTATATTATTTTATATTATTTTATATTATTTTATATTATATTATATTATATTATTTTATATTATATTATATTATATTATATTATATTATATTATATTATATTATATTATATTATATTATATTATATTTTCTGGCACTGAACAGTCGATATGTGAATGAACATGATCAATGAACCAGTCACTTTAATAATGGTGTCGCTGCAGTTGGGCAATACATTTTTGCAAAGTAATGTCTAGCATAACATGTCAAATGTATTCTATGAAATTTATTTTTAAAAACTATGGGGAATCGCGCACAGTGCAGTTTTTGGGTTGAGAAAATAATACCCGTTCACATGGTGACCCAAATCATGAAAATCAGAATACAATGTTAAAATTTCTTATCTACCAAAAGAGGCAAGAGGTTTTTTCCGTGCTTATGGTCATTTAAGGAACAAAATATTGTTAAATCAAAAAACCTGATCGACAATTTTGTCGTCACTTTACAATAGTACTCTGCCTACTAGCCATAGGCTTCAACATAAAAGTTCCAAGTTTTCTACAAAAATCAAGAGCTATCTCAGGAACCAATTAACTAATGCTAAGGTGTGTAGGACTGCTCATTTTAATCAAGTTTATAATGGTGATTCAAATTAAGGGCATGAACATGTTCAATTCTGAAATGACAGGGTCAATATAATATCATTACCAAAACAGGTGAGTTAGTGAACATGTAGGCATGACGCACCCATTAATCTGTGCCACATACACTACATTACAACATCATGTTAATACGTACGTGACTCCATATATAGCTCCACCAACGACACCGTCATGCTTTTAGAACACTTAGAACCGCGAAACTGCTCGTAGTATTCAAGGCGGGGAATCACATAAGGGATTTTCCCATGTAAGTCGAGTCACTGAGTGTATTTTTGGCGCATTGCAAACTTGACTTTGCAGACGACGTGACTCTCTAATACTACGATGGAAATAAGGGATTTTTTCAAAGCGATATTCTGGAATCTTATCGTAGCGGTATTGGGTAAGTTGTTATACTTACTGTATCGACATTTTTATCCAATCATAAGTTTGTTTGCAAATTATTAATACAATGAACATGAAGACATATGCCTAATGAAGACATGATTGTTTGTAACGTGCATGTAATGAGTAGTAGCGCATCGAATAGGGGAATAGTGTCAGTCTCCAAACTGCTGTTACCACTGCTTACGGAGCAAGTTCATCTAAAGGCCAGAAATCAAGCAGAATTATCCTGTGAATCTCCTTCTTGCCGCCCAGTAAACAACTTGGGGCTAAAATCGAGTTTAAGATGCAAATTGGGACTGTAACCGCCAAATTTCACCTAAAAGTTGGGCGAAATATTGTAAAATTAAAGCTTGCGTAAGGCTTACTTAAACAAGTAATGGTTTTGTTTCATCTGATGTCATAACTTATATTTATCCCGCTCTATTCTCACTTTCATATTCAAAGTTCATTTAATTTTCTAGCTCCCACTGGGAATTATATTTGGTCTTTGAAGGTATGCCTACAAGTCTAATTTACGTCCCAAATTTGTAAATCAGTTTCCAAGATCAACTAAGATACTAGATAAACGTAACGGGTTCCACAAATTAAGCATTCACAAAAGGCATTGTTACACTGTTACTGCTTTGCGCACTTGTTAAGAAGGTTAATATCACCCCTAAAATGTAAAAAAAAAATATTTTGACAGAAAATGCATAGCCGTAAAAACCGTAGTTCTCTTAAGGGATCTGAAATGAGCGTTTAGAGCGTTTCGACAGTATTTTTTATGGGACATGAGAGCACCACAGACGTATCGAATTGCATTCTGAATACGAATAATGTCTTTCTGATATCAAATAATTTTCATTTTTTGAAAATACCGATATAATACAAATTTTATGACAAATTATAAAAATTTGATATTTTTCAAATTTTTGATATATAACAGTCCTCGAAGTAAATTTTATAAATCTAATTATATATTCTTAAAGTGTATGTAGCTGGGAGGAAAAGCCGACGATCAATTGACAATTTTGACCTTTCATATTGAAGATATGGATTTTTCTCCCAAAAAGACCTTATTTTTTTGTGTGTTTTGGGGAAAAAAATCCATATCTTCAATACGAAAGGTCAATATTTTCAATTGATCGTCAGCATTTCATCCCACCTACATACACGTTAAGTATAAATCATCAGATTTATAAAGTTTACTTCGAGTAGGCCTACTGTTAAATATCAAAAATATCAATTTTAATGATTTGCCATAAAATGTGTATTACATTGCGAATTTCAAAAAATCAAAATTATTTGATATCAGAATGACATTCTTCGTATTCAGAATGCAATTCGATATGTCTGATGTGCTCTAAGGTCCCACAATAAATACTGTCCAAACGTTCATACCCCTTCCCTTAAAGCCATGTTATATAAGATTTTCGTTAAATTTTAATGCTTGTATTCTTTCACAAAAATGATAAAGTGTTATTAGTAATAACTGTTAGCATGGACAGGAAGGCGATTTATTATCGTATTACTATGATAATACAAAATTGATGTGCATTCTTATATAAAAACGATTTAGAACTTGGCTGATTCCAAAATTCATCTATCATTTAAAAACAATACGAAAGGTGTTTCCTCACATACCACAGTCTTAGAGAGGACTTCGTTTTACAACAAAAACACGGGACGGGCATTGTTGATATTTTTGAAGGCATAATGTACAATGACCAAACGCAACGATTTTGCCCTTGACATTTAGGTGTAAGTTGAGACATGTGTAAACATTACAAATATGCAAAAAAAAAAAATCAGGTTTGATCGTACATACTGACTTAAAAAACGAATTACCATCTGACGTATAAGAGCATCAACTCATCTTGTACATGATAGTACTCAATTCCAAGAATTTCTTATTTAAATAGTATAGACCTACATTTGAATACCGATGCATTGCCTTAACGTATGTCTGTGCATTGGCATTATTAGTGTCTATACTGATAATGTCTGCGTACTTTTGTGTATACCATGCCTACCTCAGGATCCATATGTACTTTTACAGTGTCGTAAGCTGATATGAATGTTATTTGCATTAGTTGAACTTGTTAGCTATCACCTATATTGCTCTCTTCAAAGTGTACTATTATTATTCACTTGTTACATAGCTACCTTAGATAGCTACCTATAGATACCTAACATGCCTAATGACCAAACTAGTTTTCGTTCAACAGAGAGGCTCTCAGACATAAGAATATGGGGGGGGGGGGCAATATTAATCACAGACACAATTCTGGTTTACCCTGCTCACCCTATGTTTAGGGTTAGAGGTAGGGTTATGTTAGAGTTATAATTAGGGATAGGATTAGGCCTAGGGTTAGGGGTATAATTAGGGATAGGATTAGGCCTAGGGTTAGGGGTATAATTAGGATGTGTTAGGATGAGGGTTAGGGTTATAATTAGAGTGGGTTAGGATTAGGGTTAGGGTTAAATACTTGTACGCATGTATACCAGAATTAGTCCAGTAATATTAATCACATTCAAAACTCGTTGCTGTCTACTGAATATAGCAATATTAATCACATTCTAAACTCGTTGCTGTCTACTGAAGATAGCAATATTTATTAATCACATTCCAAACAGTCAACTGAAGATGACAATATTAATCACATTCTAGACTCGTTACTGTCTACTGAAGATAGCAATATCAATCACGTTCCAAACCGTCTACTGAAGATAGCAATATTATTCACATTCTAAACTCGTTGCTGTCTACTGAAGATAGCAATATTAATAACATTCAAAACTCTTTGCTGTCTACTGAAGATAGCAATAATTATTAATCACATTCCAAACAGTCTACTGAAGATAACAATATTAATCAAATTCTAGACTCGCTACTGTCTACTGAAGATAGCAATATCAATCACGTTCCAAACCGTCTACTGAAGATAGCAATATTAATCACATTCTAAACTCGTTGCTGTCTACTGAAGATAGCAATATTAATCACATGCAAAACTCGTTGCTGTCTACTGAAGATAGCAATATTAATCACATGCAAAACTCGTTGCTGTCTACTGAAGATAGCAATATTAATCACATTCAAAACTCGTTGCTGTCTACTGAAGATAGCAATATTAATCACATTATAAACTCGTTGCTGTCTACTGAAGATAGCAATATTAATCACATTATAAACTCGTTGCTCTCGCTGAAGATAGTAATATTAATCACATTATAAACCCGTTGCTCTCTACTGAAGATAGCAATATTAATCACATTCTAAACTCGTTGCTGTCTACTGAAGATAGCAATATTAATCACATGCAAAACTCGTTGCTGTCTACTGAAGATAGCAATATTAATCACATGCAAAACTCGTTGCTGTCTACTGAAGATAGCAATATTAATCACATTCAAAACTCGTTGCTGTCTACTGAAGATAGCAATATTAATCACATTCAAAACTCGTTGCTCTCTACTGAAGATAGCAATATTAATCACATTATAAACTCGTTGCTCTCGCTGAAGATAGCAATATTAATCACATTATAAACTCGTTGCTCTCTACCGAAGATAGCAATATTAATCACATTATAAACTCGTTGCTCTCTACTGAAGATAGCAACATTAATCACATTCTAAACCCGTTGCTCTCTACTGAAGATAGCAATATTAATCACATTATAAACTCGTTGCTGTCTACTGAAGTTAGCCATATTAATCACATTCTAAACTCATTTCTATCTACTGAATATAGTAAAATTAATCACATTCTAAAATCGTTGCTGTCTGCTGAAGATAGCAATATTAAGCACATTCTAAATTCCTTGCTGTCTACTGAAGATAGCAACATTCCTCATATTTCATACTCGATATACTCTCTACTGAAGATACCAGCATTCTAAACTCGTTGCTGAAGATAGCAACATTCATCATATTCTACACTCGGTACTCTCTACTGAAGATAGTAATATTAATCACATTCTAAATTCGTTGCTGTCCACTGAAGATAGCAATATCGAAATGCAACCTTCTCTGCTGTCTACTAAAGATAACAACATTAATCGAATTCTAACCTTGCTGCTTTCTACTGAAGATAGCAATATTAATCGAATTCTAACCTCGTTACTGACGATAATCATGATAATGCTTTCACGACGTTTTTGCGTATCTGCGGGTTTATTTGTTTTTGCGAAGTAGACCTGTAGGCAGTAAATTAGGTCGATTTGCGCATAGTCTGTGATTTGTCAAATATGTATGTTATGACGGACCTATCTTAATCCAGGGCGGACATGGGCATGAAAATCAGTAAACATAATTAGCTCCAGAGGCTTACTTTGTATGTATGTCATGTTCTTTTAGTTCCTGCATGTTTAATTGCATTAAAACTTAAAACAATATTGACAATTTACACAGGGTGTGCAAGATTGCAGAATTAATTGCATCTAATTCAGGTAATAACCGCGTTTGAAATCCTCCTGCATGTATGTAAGATAAATGTATGTTTTATTTTAGTGTGAATATGTATTGCAACTCAGAATAGCCCAGTGTGTGCTTTGTTCCCGAAAATGTGCATGTTTTATCAATTAATTTCCCAAGTACAGATTGATTGATCCATGAATTGAACTGAAAGAAATTAGTAAGTGTTGAAATGCACGACGGAAAAATCTCCAAAATAGTGCTTTTGGGGAGTTCGCAGAGTTGACTAACTTTGACTGCTCGTATAGAAGTAGGTATACGCGCAATAGCTGTCCTCATGTGAACATTAGGCAATTTACACATTGTTTTATACTCATCTACACATAGCAGCTACACAGGCAGCTATTGCACTTACCCGCTTCTGGCACTGAGCAGTCGACTTTTTCTATCAAGACGTACTTTTTAAAAAATGCTTCTAATGTTAAATGAAACATATTAGGTCATATTTTCTGCCTTAAAAGACTGATTTCGAGTTTACACAAGTCATGTGTACTGAGCACATTTCTTACCGCCAATACTTAGGCCTATACAAAATATGGCTTCAGAGTTATGGGGTGTTACTGTGCGCTTCATGTTTGTTATCGATTAAAAAAAGTCCAATTTATGCATGGATTAAGGAGATAATGGTTCTTTTTAAAGGAGAATACAGTTTAGTTTTACTCCTAATGACAATTGCTGCGTAAATGGGCCATACCATGATACAGTACGGATTTGACATTTTGACTAAGAAGTAAATATCACATAAATATCAGTCATGTCCTGGAGTCCACATGCCCTTTCTGTAAGATTACTAAACTTGAGTCAAATTTGTCTGAATTGTGATAGTTCAATACCCTCCACTCAGAAATTGGCTATTGCAGTTGAAATCCACACACCCCTTATGAAAGACATGGCTTAATCTCTCACAGAGGGAATTTCAACTAGGATAGCCCAATCAGAACTGAATATTGCCCACATGATGTAAAGTATGGATATTTGTGCTCAATGCTATGAGTGCAGACGCTTGTGGATTGGCATGTCTCGGATCATATAATTATGAGATTATGCGCAAAATATTAACAAATTCTTAAACGTACAAATTAAGTTAGGTTGTCATTTCTGTGGGATTTACAAAATGTAATGTTATTGTTTGTATTCATTATATTTGAGAAAATGAGAAAAGATAACATTTTCCATTGTGATGTCAACATGGTCAAGTTGAAAAAGATTTCTTTGTATTGCATCGCCAGAAGAAAGTGACTGTCTCCAGAACATCATTCATGAATAAAGCCAGATACCCTTTGATCTTGAGAAGACAGTATGGGGTAACCCGGGGCAGTGTTTTTTTTTTTTTTTTTTTTTTGTAATTGTTAGCCCATTTTCGTCAAATTTTGCCCCCTTTCTGGAAATTTGCCTTGCGTCCTAACTTTTGCATCTTTTGGCAGATCAATGTTCATACAAATTCTATTTATCAGGTATTGATTTTTCTTTAAAAAGAAAGGAAGACTGATTGAATGAAACCAACCTCTGATATATTTTTAAAAGTATTGAACTAATAAAAGGTGACCAGCCAAAACTGTTAAACTGCATGTCAAAACTAGCTATATATATTGTGAGGTCAGAACGAGAGCATACACGTTGCTATCTTTTAGCGAGAATATAATGTGATGCACGTTGTTATCTTCAATAGACAGCAGCGAGAATAAAATGTGATATACGTTGCTAATTTCAGTAGATAGCAGCAAGAATATGATGTTAATACATGTTGTTATCTTCAGTAGACAGCAGCAGGAATAAAATGTGATGCTATCTTCAGCAAAATAAACGTCATATACATTGTTATTAGAGTCACGCGGTAGCATGACCAGCAAGTTTTTAAAAAAAACGACTGATAAAGAAGAATAAACAGATGCGCCGCGAGACTATATTTACACGGAACAAAACGCTATTGTTCTATGATATTTTTCGCTGCGTACAAAATATATCTAAAACCATGCTAAATCGTATTTACTGTCCAAAGTGTCATATTTTAACAACTCTTTATTTCAAAAAGTTACACCAATCTTACAGTCAATCCGATTGTTTGATAATAAACAAACATTCTTGCTTTATTTCACGCGGTATTTCATAGCTAAAATTAGTGGCAAATCATAGCTAATCATACAGATATCCACAATCTTTCGTCACTGCTACAGCCATACATGGCTGTCACTGTCGCACTAATTTTTCAGATTCACTTTCAAATATACCCAGGCAATTTCCTGGATACCCTACATACAAATTCTGGACCCCATTCGCCAAAAAATCAAGTTTTTCACAATTCTCTTATTCTCTCCGGACCACAGCATATATTCATATTAATAAATACTCCACTTTCACACAGCGTAATAACGGGACGTCCCCGTGGCGAAGTGGTTAAGGCCATGGACTTCTAATCCATTCATGAATGTTTGCTCAAGTTCGAAACTTCCCACCACTTTTTTTTAATGTTTTATTAATCAATTTATTGTCGTAAATCAAGAATAACACCATTTCGAACATCCATTGCTATTGTGATATTTTTTTTTTTTTCATCAAACAAACATATTTGATTTTTTATTCACATTTAGTCCTAGGCCTAGGGCCTACTTTCACCATCCAGATGCTATCACCAAGCCTGACTATCATGGCAATGCATTTTCGTCATTTAAAACACATTTATCAGTGGCTCTGTTCACAGCTCAGACTGAAATTATATTTGATATAAATATTATAAATTAAAATCACAAACCGCGAAAGATCGCCAACAACTGCCGCTGAATATTGATATCCAACAAGATTTCCCCACAGGGCTATAAAGAACCACAAACCTTGAAATTTGGATGTCCAACTACATTGCCTCGCAGGGCTACAAAGAATCACACTCCACGAAATATGGATAGCCAACAAGCTTAAACTATAAATTAAGCTCCCGATACAAGGCAGGACTTATTAAAATCACAAACCGCGAAAGATCGCCGACAACCGCCGCTTAATAGGGGTATCCAACTAGATTGCCCCGCAGGGCTACAAAGAACTACAAACCGCGAAATTTGGATATCCAACCAGATTGCCCGCAGGCCTATTGATTATAAAGAACCACAAACCGCGAAATATGGATATCCAACACATTAAGACCACAAACCGCGAAAGATCGCCAACAACTGCCGCTCAATATTGATATTCAAGTAGATTACCCCGCAGGGCTATAAAGAACCACAAACCGCGAAATTTGGATATGGAACTATTGCCCCACAGGGCTTCAGAGAACCACAAACCACGAAATATGGATATCCAACAAGCTTAAACTACAAATTAGCTCCCGATAGAGAGCAGGACTTGATGAAGGAAATTAAAACCACAAAACACGAAAGATTACAAAGAACCACAAACCGCGAAAGACTAGATTGCCCGCAGGCCTATCGATTATAAAGAATCACAAACCACGAAATACGGATATCCAACAAGCTTAGACTATAAATTAGCTCCCGATAGAGGGAAATTAAAACCACAAACCACGATATTCAACTATATTGCCCCGCTGGGCTACAAAGAACCACAAACCGCGAAATTAGATTAGATTGCTCGCAGGCCTATCGATTATAAAGAACCACAAACCGCGAAAGATCAACAACAACTGCCGCTCAATATTTATACCAACTAGATTGCCCCGCAGGGCTATTAAGAGCCACAAACCGCGAAATTTGGGCTACAAAGAACCACAAACCACGAAATATGGATATTCAACAAGCTTAAACTATAAATTAGCTCCCGATAGAGTGCAGGGCTTGATGAAAACCACAAACCATGAAAGATCGCCGACAACCGCCGCTTAATAGGAATATTCAACTAGGTTGCCCCGAAGGGCTACAAAGAACCACAAACCGCGAAATTCGGATAGCCAAGTAGATTGCCCCGCAGGGCTACAAAGAACCACAAACATTAAAACACGATCATCTGGGGCATTTAGACGTTTCCGTAGTTTAGGCTTAAATATATGCGCATTTACCAGTTCCGACATGAAGTAGGCCTAAATCGGATTTACTCTATGTGCGTCTCTCTGGCATTGTCAACATTGGGTTTGTGTTTTCCATATTTACATTTTCTTTACATATTTACGTAGCCTTGAATAATTAAAGTATATTAAAATGTTTATTGATCATTGTGTACGCCTCTGAACATTACAGTCACGCGTGACGAGCAAGTTTTAAAAATAAACAATTGATAAAGTTTTGTTTAATTATTTATTGTCATGAATCAAGAATAGCAACTTCAAACATCCATTTTTCGTTTTATTCGTTTTATGATGCACTTCGTAACCTGATGACTTTCCAAGCTTGGAGCTGCTTGGCTACATTCATAAAAAAGAAAAGAAATCTACCAAAAAACGTTGACAACGTAAAGAAATCAGCAAGTTTAAAAAACCCACCTCGGCTCACTTTTTGAAACTTGGTCCCATTTATAAAAGTTACTGATTTAAACTTTATCATATTTATATAAATTTAAAACAATTCCAGAAGTGTTAGGTATCTTTAATGTGCAGATGCGATATTAATTTGTAAGCTTTCTGGAACGACCTGAAAGGTTATTATCTTGTTCTTGCATGGTAAGCCAATATCCTATTGTGTTTTTGTTTATAATAATCATGATTAATGATTGAATTAAACGAATAATAAGTAGGCTTGTAATCTTGTTGGAAACGCTGTATTCTGTTGAAATAAAATAAAAACACTGATTTGCTGTTGGTGTTCAAAATGGGACCAAGTTTCAAAAAGTGAGCCGAGGTGGGTTTTTTAAACTTGCTGATTTCTTTACGTTGTCAACGTTTTTTGGTAGATTTTCAGTAGACAGCAAGGAGAATAAATGTAATATGTGATTCGATCAAGCAAAATCAGTCGGAACTCGGAAATATTGATTTTGAGATATAGCCAAACAAAGGAAATATTTTCTTTTGTTTAATTGCTCATATCTTTGGAACGGGTCGTTCTATTTCAATGGGGTTTTCTGCAAAATCTAGCTTTGTAAATGTTTGTTACCGTCCTATAAAAAACTGAAAATTAAATATTTCCGAGTTCCGACTGATTTTGTTTGATCGCATCACATATTGCTATCTTCAGTAAATACAAGGAAAATAAATTGTGATACATATTGGAATCTTCAGAAGATAGTAGCGACAATAAAACATGATAAAATGTAACGCACGTTACTGTCTTCAGTAGACAGCAGTGAGTATAAAATGTGATATTCGTTACTATCTTCAGTAGACAGCGTTACGAATTGATTTACATTGCTATATTGTTCTATAATAGCAGTGTTATTTTATATTGAATAGCGTAAAATATACGCATTGCTATCTTCAATAGACAGTGTGTAATTCAACGAGTTTACACCACAACTTAAGTACTGCAATGAAGTTAAATGTGAATTTGAATATGTCATGATACACCGATTGCTGTATAAGTAAGGATAATATTTTGTTTGAAGAAACCCTTAAACCAGAATAAATAAAATGTAACACAAAATACGTCTGGATTTGATAAAATAGACACCGAACTTCATTAAATCAATCTTTGTCACTTTACACCAGAGATAAGTTGCATAGCTCTTCTTGTTTACAGATCAAAAACCGGCTGACATTTTTGGCTTTGAGTGTCATTCACGTGGAACAAACACATTCACTATGGAATTGGCGTTAAGGAAAACACAAAGGCACACATACAATGCCAAGTCCACGTGCCATGTATAATAACACTTCCAATTTATCAAATTGTACTTAGCAAAATATCATTTCATGTTCGGAGAATTTAGATGTAATTATGATGTATATAAGGTGTAGTCAATTCATATTGTGAATTTACTCCTGAAAGTAAAATACACCACAAAAGTGAAAATCTAATTTATAACTTAATTTGATTTTCTTCAATGAATAAAAAGCATTATGCTTTTGTACATAATGTGAATGAAGACTTCAGAAGATAGTAGATTGGTGTTGGCGACGTTAACTCACGTACATAGGGGCGTGTTTAATGTATATTTTTGCCTTTCATCTGTGATTTTTAACATGTGTATTTGTTATTAATATTTTTCATTTACACTTATTTTGCACTTATTTTGTTTTAGTTGAATTAATTTTATGTTATTTTCTTTTATTATGTTGTGTGAAATTATATTATATTATACTTATTATATTATATTATATTATATTATATTATATTATATTATATTATATTATATTATATAAAATATGACAATATACGGAATAGAAAGACAGAAAGAAAGAAAAAGAAAGAAAGAAAGAAAGAGAGAGCGAAAGAGAGAAAGAAAGAAAGAAAGAAAGAAAGAAAGAAAGAAAGAAAGAAGGAAAGAAAGAAAGAAAGAAAGAAAGAAAGAAAGAAAGAAAGAAAGAAAGAAAGAAAGAAAGAAAGAAAGAAAGAAAGAAAGAAAGAAAGAAAGAAAGAAAGAAAGAAAGAAAGAATGGAAGTAACTTTA
The DNA here is from genome assembly GCF_039555335.1 of Amphiura filiformis. Classification (NCBI taxonomy): domain Eukaryota; kingdom Metazoa; phylum Echinodermata; class Ophiuroidea; order Amphilepidida; family Amphiuridae; genus Amphiura; species Amphiura filiformis. Next base: position 88,136,314 of record NC_092629.1, read on the forward strand.
TAGGACCTTTTGTTTTTTATTGATGACATGCATATAGTCTATTTGGAGCAGTATGTTTGCTTTTAAAGCCCATGACTAAAATATCTGTATATTTCAATATCCAGATACATTTGCCCGAAAGCATTTTTAGCTTGCCATTTCAATAATGTATGTTTCTTTATTTGAAAAGACCTATAATTTCGGAATCGGGGGCAGTGTTAATACCGTAACTAAATTATCACAATGAGTCCATGAAACAAAATACCCACGTGTCTTTTCAAGGGAAAGAGCCTTTCCTATGAAAAGGGGTTGGAAAATGATTTAAATTGAGCGATATCGGTGACATTATTTGGTTTAACATGTTTAATAACACAACTTAACAACCCATAGGCTATGGTGTATTGTGCGCAATTGGGTGTTTGAATCCAATTCGAGCAGTCGCAATTTAGATCTGTCTGGTGCCCGAATTTAAAAAGTGTATTACATTTGCAGACACGATTTAATATTATCCCTGCAAATACAAAAATACTTTGAAATCGGTATAAATGTGTTGTAAACCTTATTTGGCTTTGGATAAAACGGTTTAATAACATAATGTCGGGTTATAAGACTGATCATAAAATGCTTTTAGAACGTTTTGTGTTAAATAAAAACATTACATTTGTTTTTAAATTTTGTCTAAATTTTTCATTGTAAACTATTTCTGGTAAAACGTTTTTACAAAATGCTATTAGGTAGCATTATGTTAGAATGTTTTGCAGCAAGTTTTCAAAAATATATTGGAATGTTAATAAAACATTTTATACCCCTTTGTATAATATGGCCCGACTGATAAAGGTTTTTTGTAAAATATTTCGTGTTTACTGGGCATGCTGGGAGGTTTAATAGTTAACTTACAGTGGCATAAAGTATAATCAAACAGAGAGTTGTGGAAAGGGTCTTAGCAGTTGATAGTGGTGTAGGTGTGTGATTAGGGCCGTCTAGTAGTCCTGTCTTTTCACCTATAGGGCATAATTGTTATACTTTCTTTCTTCCCTCCCGCCCTCCTTCCTTCCTACCTTTCTTTCTTTATCCATTCTTCTTGCTCTTTGTTCCTGCACCCGTGAGGGCAGTAACTGAATAAGGAGCTTGACGCACCCGGTTGGTTTAAAGTTTACCTGAAATCCGTTGTCATACGCCCGTCATAAGTCGGACCAAATAGTAAAGTTGTCAAACAGGTTTGAGCATGCCCAAGAAGTCTAGACCTATATCACATTTTATAATGTTTATTTTTGCAATCGTTTAAGTCTAGGCCTATATCACATTTTATAATGTTTATTTTTGCAATCGTTTACACAACCCAATTTGGTGATGAAAATCAAAAGCGGACTAACTTTTAGAAGAAGCATTACGTGTCGATACTTGTTGCTGGACGCTTGGTAACCAAAATTAATTTGACCGACGTTTCAGACATGAATAGACTGTGTTGTACATATTGATTGATACCTGCATACAGGGTGATTTAAAATGAACTGTACCTAACTTTACCCATTTTTTATATATATTCGCGGAGATTGTACATATCAAAAAACTATCATAGAAAGCAGTGATAAGTGTTCTGTAGTAGAAATTTTGAATTTTGATAATAAGTGGTTCTAGCCAGAAGATATCACATTTTCAATTTATCATCCCATTTTTAGACCAACACATGGAACTATGTTTATCCGTGTTCTCTACCGCAGTAACAAAATTGGTGTGTTTTGTAAAAATGTACTTTTCTTCAAAACCATTTGATGTAAAGACCTGATTTTTTCACCAATAATAGGACACATACTATCCTGTTACAGCTTACAAACACAAATTATTTAAATATCGCTAAGTATTTTATTTTGATTTTTGAATTTGGGTACAGTTCATTTTAAATCACCCTGTACATTAATACTTATTTGGTGCGGGGATAAAGTAAGTTTACAAATATCATTTTCGAGTAACTTAATAGTCACCCTAAAATTTATTGAATATCAAAATCGTGTATATATATATATATATATACATATATATAGATATCAAAATGAGTCACTCAAAGTGGGTTGTCTAAATGAAATATTAGGACCTACTTGAATTGTGATAGCCTACTTCTTTGGCATGTTCAAACCTGTTTTAAAACATTTTGTTTTCCTTTTAGATGATCTAGCTTATGATGATTTAAATCATACAGTATCAGAAACATAATGTAGGTAATTTTTTAATTATCATTTTGCTGTAATAAAATATGAAAAAGCTTTGATTGGTACCCATGCGGTTAGCATATTGATTACACGGACATTACTGACAAATGAGCATCTCAAATTTTTGCTAAATAATGCAGTATGCTTTGACTATACGTATTTATAAATCCGCACATGACCACCTCCGCGCTGCCATAACAGCTTGTAGACAGTAAGTCTCGAAGTGACCTTCAATATAGCGGGTGGTCTCCCTGTACATTTGAATGCAAAGGCGGTAAACAACGCGAGACTGTGTAGCAAAATTGTCTATTCAACTTTGTGATGTTAGAGTCATATTGCACACAAAACCAAAGTGTGCCACGACCTAATTGTAGTGCCACCAAACCATATATATCTGAAGGAAAACGTAGATCAGATACTCAACAGTCAACATGTTTGTGCGCATACTTTGGATGTATGGGACATGACATTTTGTTAAATTTTAAAGACGGAATTTATGCGATGAATGACATACCCAGCAAAACACAAAACGTTTTCGACATCATTCACAAAAAGGTTAGAAAAGGTTGCCAGAAAACGTTGAAATGTCGGGTTATAGCGGACATATATAAAACGTTTACAGAACATTCATAAACATTTGTTGATAACCTAATGCAAATATTCTAACATTTATTTAAATGCTGACACAATATTTTGCAAAAAATGTTTCCAAAAATATTTTACAATAACATTTTTAAAACATTTTAAAAATATTGTTGCAGTGTGTTTTTATACAAAACGTTTTAAAATGTTTCCATGACCTTTATATAACCCGACATTTAGTGTTATTCAAACGTTTTGATCTAAACCCAAACCCAAAGTATAACATGTTTAAAATGCTTTAAATTAAAATATTTTTGTGTTTGCTGGGTAACTTACATTAAATATGTGACCATTGAAAGTTTGTAAAGGGATGAGCACTTTAAAATAACTTTAATATAACGATTGAGGAATAACACTATAATTCGCAGTATGAGCATTGGGTGAGAAAAGTGAATGGAAATTCTTGGTGAGATGAACCTTTAACAATGTTTAAGACACAGTGTTGGGCACAGAGTGAAGGACGTATCCATTATTATCTAAAGTAACCTTACTTTTGATTGATTTATCATGTTTATTTCAACTTTTTCCAATATTTTTCAGCACTTAAAAACATAATTATGCATGCAAACTTTTGTTTGCAATTATGTAAAATTTAGAACACATTACAAGACACACAGTGCACAAAGAAAAACTGTTTTTACTGTAATCAGTGATTTAATAATTAATGTAGTAGATTACAGATATCAATGTGGACGTATTATTGGCGAGACTGAAGTGTAACATTGCGTCTATGACCCGCTTTCTCGACAGCCAGCTTATCAATTTGCTATTCAGCCTCAAGATTAAAGAGGTCTTATTTTCAGATAACCTTTAACACGACTATAAGTCGTTGGTTACACAAATCGACATGGAAATAGGGGGAGAGCCGGGAAAGAAAGCAATTTTGAGCTGGTTTTAAATTTCATTGTTATCTGTGAAATGAAATAAAATTAATAATATTGTCTCAGAAAAGTATAGTTTCTTATTACCCTGATGTTATCGGATGTCTCCTGAAGATAGTAATGTGAATTACATTTCAATCTCACTGCTGTCTATTGGAGATTACGACATTTATATTTAGCATACTTTCTATAACCTCGCTGTCTCATACGTTTATGGCAAGCTAAGCGGCTCAGAACGTGGAGATGGCTACGCGCAGCTTATTTAAAGCTACGTGCAGCTGTTTGACCAATCAAAATAGTCAATTTAATCACGTGGTTAGGTCGTTAGCTGCGCGTGGTATAGTGCTAGGTATCCTCTTTCACAAGTATTATTTTGTGATTCATTTACGGAATTAGCATAGATAACTGACGAGCGGGTAAGGAGGCCAAATCACAGCACGTGTCAAGAGAACATGTTGCTAATGCCTGGCTAAAATGACACAAAGCATATTTATTTAGTGTTTCCAAGTTTACACCGTGTTCTGTATTAGCCGTGCAGGGGATATGAAGGTCAAACAACACCTACTACTGATGTAAAGCGCTGTGTAAAGATATTGCAGGGAAAGCGATATCACATGCCACTGTGTAAATATGGAGAGAGTAGCCTAATGGGTCATCATTTTCTTCGGAAGGGGGGGAGGGGTCCTAAATTTACAAAAAGTCGGCGTCAATAAAATTGCGGCCCTCACTATTTTGGCATCAAAAATGTTATGACCCCGGCTCCCACCACCGATACACCTTACCCCCATAGACAGGCTAAAATTGTATTGAAATCAGTCTTTTTGAATACAATAAACACATCTTATGACTCCCTACATTTTTTATTATGAATTTATGACCCCCTCCCCCTTATTTTGCTTTTCAAAAAAATATGACCCCTATAATTGGGATCCCCTTCCGAAGAAAATGATAGCCCCCTAAATATAGAACAATCATCATTCTGTTCAGATATTACTTTAATAGCACCTATACCATTTTTTGCTGATATACTACAGATATTTACAAAAATTAACAACGTAATATTTGTGAGAGAGGATGTTTACATCAGCTCCACGTGTTTAAAACCGCGAATCTGATTGGTTAATAAGCTGCACGTAACGAGAAAGAAGCTGCGCGTAGCTAGTCCCACGTTCTGAGCCGCTTAGCTTGCCATATATGTTAGATTTATATCTAGGACTTATGCCCCCGTCAGACTTTCCTGCCGCTTGCCGCTGCTGCAAGCGGCAGGGCGTTTCAACCAATGACAAGCCTTAATTGTGTCCGTTCGTCTGTAATGCGCGTGCGCCACGCCGCTCAGCGGCAAGCGGTAGTGTAGTGTGAAACCAGCATTAGTGCAACACTGTCCCATCTCCATGTCCAGAATTGTGCTTGAATAATTCTGGCCATATTTTACTGATCTGTGTCCTTATTACGGTTGGAGATGTACACGTTAGTCTTTGATGTCATTGAAAACCCCATTGTGTTTTGATAATTTGCACCTTTATTCCGTACTGTTCATATTTTTGAATAGAATCCGTAATCATTAATTTTGATTCCGTTTTTATTTGTTTTGATGAGGTATACTTTTCATTTTGATTAGGTATAATTACTTTGAACCGACAATCTTATCAAAATGATAGTTTCCGTTTTATTTTAATATGTAAATATTCTAATTTACAAGATCTCCAGCTCATTATTTGACAAGATTACCCATTTCATTTTAATCAGATTCTGTTAAATCCCCCTGTGACAAGACTGTTCAAATTTGACAAAACAAACTACTCAAAAATTTGAGTACATATCATTGAATTTATAAAGTTTTATTACTTCGAAGAAATATCAATTTTTAATAATTTGCCATAAAATTTGTATTATATCGCGAATTTCAAAAAAATCAAAATAATTATTATTATTTGATATCCGAAGGACATCCCTCGTATTCAGAATGCAATTTGAAATGTGCTCTCATGTCCAAGAAATAATACTGTGCAAACGTTGCAATCCGAACCCCTAAACCAAAACATTACCTAAGCTGTAATTTGTCACAAGTTGCTGGATGACAAACATCGGTTTACGGGGTCTTATCAGATATAAAAGTACGTAACCAAATAACATTTATAACATGTACTGCATTTCTCACACATGATAGTTGGTGTAGGTCATGTTTATTTTTCAACAGGGACTACGAGCTAAAAAAAAAGTCGCTTGTCTAAAACTTTTTTTTGTTGCCATCCATGTACAAGAATCTCTTTAATTTTGATCAGAATCAATTTGTAAAGAGTAACTGCTCGTAGTGCCAAAACAATAATAATGAATAACATTTAATGAGCGAAAACCGTAAGACGTACTAGGTATTATGAAAGTAGGTGGCAGCGTGAACTCTTTGTATTGTTTTATTTGTAAAGACGCACCAAATACAAACTGCATGAGAAAAATTGGCATTAACATCAATAATGTCAAGTGATCATTTAGAAAACACTAAAGCACATTAAAGCGAACCACAATGTTTAATAAAGAAGTATGCCCAACTGAATGAAAGTTTATCACCCGTTCTACATATACGGTCCATTGAAGTCAAAATGGCTATTCCAGTTGAAATCCACCCCTCCCCCCGCGAAAGATTTAACTGAAGTCTACCACAGATGGAGTATGGGGTTTAAATAGAATACATTACAAGAGGTTGTATAATTGGGCATAATTAACCATAGCCAATTCCATTTAAAAAACATACTCCCCTGTGGAAGACTTTTCTATATATCTTCCACAGGTGTATGGCAGAATTCAGTAATTTAGAATAGCCCACTGCAGTAGCTTACCTGTAAAAACTTAAGAAAAAATATACTGACATTTGTTTGTTTTTTTACTTGGGAGACATGTGTTTTTGAATATGTCTTCTCACACAAAAATCGATTGCTCAGTGCCATAAGTGGGTAAGTACAATAGCTGCTATGAGACGCTATCATGTAAATGTGTGTAAATTTCCAAATGTTCACAGGGCAGCCATATGAAAAGAATTGACTAAAAACGACTCTCTTATAAATGTATCTACTCACAGTTTCCACCTCGATACGCCGAGCACACACCTATTTCCAACACAGCAAGTCTGGCTTTGTACACAGTCTGTGTTATATTAAACGGTTGACTGCATAGCATCATAAGAGCTGTGTAAGATCTAGTGGAAAAAAGGATTCTGTGATTGGTTTTTGTCAAAACCTCAAGTGTTCCCTTCATCCAATCATAATCTTTTTTTTTAATATCAAACAAAAGCTAACAATTTTCCCCATTAGTTCACCAGACAACGCAATTAAATGTTGACCTACCTTGACCTATGGCGTTCACTCCAACTTAGGGTTGAGTGGTGCCATATGCTTCATAATGTCCTACCACTTCCTTCTGTCTTGAGCTAGCCTGGTGGCTCTGACCAAAGAGCTGATGTTTACTTTATTACAGTCGGCTTTCAGGCAGTCACTCCATCTTTTTGGTGGTCTCCCTCTTGGGCGTTTGCCATGGATATGTGCCTCAAACGCTAGTTTAGGAAAACGTGATGGTGGCATTCTCTGTATATGGCCGCAGTACCGGAGTCTTTTTGTTGCAATTCTGGATGGTAAATTCCATGTCGAGGGTTTTGCGAATGGCGGTGTTTCGGTTCCTGTCGAGACGTGACACTCCCATTATTTTGCGAAGGCACGTCATATCAAATGTTGAAAGTCTGTTTTCATCTTCCTTCTTGAATGACCAAGTTTCCACTCCATACAATAGAGAGCGTAAGTACCTTATAGAGCTCGATCTTTGTGCTTCTCTGGATGTCTTTGGCGCTCCATATCTTATGGAATTATAATTAAATGTTATAGCAAATGTGGTAAATCTGTTGAAAATTACCTATCCAAGAATATTTTTTGACCAAAATGTAGGTTTTAAAAGTCAAAACCTCAAGTGATCCTTACAATTGTTTTCAAATTTTATTTCATTAAATGAACAAGCACACTTACATTGTCCATATATTAACCTCATTTTAATGAGCAATAGTCAATTCTCTTTAAATTGCAAATATTGTGTAAAAGTTACTATTTTCGCCTGTTTTGTCACACGGTTGTAAATTCAATGAATTATGACATTGCTAAAGAGCGCTTACAAATTGATGTATTGCACTTGCCCACTTCTGGTACCGAGTAGTATTGGATTTTTCCCAACATTTTCAACACTTAATCAAAATTAAAAACATAATTATGTAAACCTTTGTTTACAATTCGTCGCTGTTTTGACATACTGTCGTATGACGAAAAATGCAGTTTTGAGAAAATCGAATTTAAAGTTTTTCCAATTTTTGAAGACCCACTGGAGAGCACCAAAGTAAAATACGTTTATTATTAGCAAATAATATAATCAATATTATATCTGTCTTTGTTCTCAACATAATAAAAACTGTTTATTCATTCACTAATTAGCAGTAATTAATCTGCAAACTCATACGACAGTATGCCAAAATATGCACAATTTGAAAACCTATGTATTAATAATGATACGACATTGTGATACGACAGTATGTCAAAACAATAGGCAACTACAGTTACACTGTGGCCTATGGCGACATGATACGACTGTATGTCAAAATACAGAATGACATTTTCGGGGGGGGGGGGGGGACATAAAAACCATGTCGTATCATACTAATTAGTGCCATATATCATTAACTAATTACATTTCTCAAAACTTTGTGAATATATAGAGTTTCATTTACAGATTTTTGAAAGTTTATATAACTCATTTTGCCCAAAAATCGTCATACGACAGTATGTCAAAAGAGCGACGAATTATGTAAGATTTTTGAACATATTACAAGCCACACAATGCACCAAAAATCCTTGTTTTTACTGTAGTCAGTTTTAATAATTAATGTATTAGATTACAAATATCAATATGGACGTAACATTGACATCAATGAAGTGTGGCATGACCCGGTTTCTGCACAGCCAGATTATCAATTGGCTATTCTACTCAAGATTAAAGAGGTCTTATAAGTTCATAATATAACCTTAAATAAGACTAAGTCGTTGGTTACTCAAATCGACTTTGATATAGGGGGAGGGGTGGGAAAGAAAGTAGTTTTGAGCTGGTTTTGAATTTCATTGTTATCTGTGTAATGAAATAAAATTAATAGTATTGTCTCAGAAAAGTAGAAGTTTTATTTCCTGATGTTTACTGATGTCTCCTGAAGATAGTAATGTGCATTATTGTTTAATCGCACTGCTGTCTACTGGAGATAAAGACATTTATATTGAGCATATGTGACGTGTCATGTCAAAAGGAGACACTTTTGGGCAGGTTATCAATTTTGAGTTTTTTGAATATCTTAAATATAGAGATATTTTGCTCCACAATACCGTTTTCCCCAATAAAATCGGACATTCCTAAGCGAAGATATTGAGTTCGTACGTTATGGTATTATAAAATTGGAAATTGAGATATCGGCCTTTAAAAACATTATTGACAGTGTTGAGAGTAGGAATTACCTACAAAATGTCTCAAAATACAAGATGCCAGTTATATTCCAGTCTGAAACTATCAGACAATATTTTAAACATTAATAACGTCACAAATTCGCAACAAACCCAAATTGTGAAAAAATCTCCCCGGGCAGATTTTTGGCTATTTCTCCGTTTGCGATCCTGCCCAAAAGTGTCTCCTTTTGACATGACACGTCACATATTTTCTATAATCTCGCTGTCTGATATCTCCATGGCGGTCAAAATTGCGTTTAAAGAATCCTGCCCTCTTATAGTATAGTCATCTACATCAATTCCCTGACCGTGGAGTGAGGAAGTTCGTTTCTCAGCGGATTTGTCTTCTGTGAAGGTTAATTAAAACCGGGGGTACGTCTCGCAAAAGTGTGGGCGGAATCCGTGAGAGCCGGATCCACAATGGCTGCCGTCGGCCATTTTGAAAATTCTGCCCGCATGAGGAACCCCCGCTAAATATTTAAATTAATGGCATATTCAGTGATCCCAGCGAAGATGTAAAATATTAACTTGTGTATAAATGTCCTGAAAGTGAAGGATAAGTCATTATAATTGGTATTTTTGAAATTAAAAAATTGCAAAAACAAGGAAAACAGCAGTATGGACAAAGTGAAGGCTCATTCAAATACATGTTGCTAATTTATCTACTTAAGTAGAGAAATTGGCATGTAAAAATGTCTTATTTAATTGTAGGCTACGTAAGCGAATCTACATGTATTGGACTAATAAAGGTGCCAAAATCTGAAATTTGATGAGCAAATCACTGAAAAGGCCTTTTAAATTAACCTCCATACAAGACAAATTCACTGAGAAACAAACCTTCATAGGAATTATTGAACCTGTATAGGCCGCATAATACAGACAAAAAATCTTGTATTTTTAGGAAGAACATAAAATTTGATTTAAATACAGTCCTCATCTACTCTTATTCTTCTTTGCTGAAGTAGAATAATTTACGATCGAGTGAAAAAGCGTCATATAACATATAATTCACAAATTGTCTAAAACTTTTTTTGTTGCCATCCATGTACAAGAATCTCTTTAATTTTGATCAGAATCAATTTGTAAAGAGTAACTGCTCGTAGTGCCAAAACAATAATAATGAATAACATTTAATGAGCGAAAACCGTAAGACGTACTAGGTATTATGAAAGTAGGTGGCAGCGTGAACTCTTTGTATTGTTTTATTTGTAAAGACGCACCAAATACAAACTGCATGAGAAAAATTGGCATTAACATCAATAATGTCAAGTGATCATTTAGAAAACACTAAAGCACATTAAAGCGAACCACAATGTTTAATAAAGAAGTATGCCCAACTGAATGCAAGTTTATCACCCGTTCTACATATACGGTCCATTGAAGTCAAAATGGCTATTCCAGTTGAAATCCACCCTCCCCCGCGAAAGATTTAACTGAAGTCTACCACAGATGGAGTATGGGGTTTAAATAGAATACATTACAAGAGGTTGTATAATTGGGAATAATTAACCATAGCCAATTCCATTTAAAAAACATACTCCCCCTGTGGAAGACTTTTCTATATATCTTCCACAGGTGTATGGCAGAATTCAGTAATTTAGAATAGCCCACTGCAGTAGCCTACCTGTAAAAACTTAAGAAAAAATATACTGACATTTGTTTGTTTTTTTTACTTGGGAGACATGTGTTTTTGAATCTGTCTTCTCACACAAAAATCGATTGCTCAGTGCCATAAGTGGGTAAGTACAATAGCTGCTATGAGACGCTATCATGTAAATGTGTGTAAATTTCCAAATGTTCACAGGGCAGCCATATGAAAAGAATTGACTAAAAACGACTCTCTTATAAATGTATCTACTCACAGTTTCCACCTCGATACGCCGAGCACACACCTATTTCCAACACAGCAAGTCTGGCTTTGTACACAGTCTGTGTTATATTAAACGGTTGACTGCATAGCATCATAAGAGCTGTGTAAGATCTAGTGGAAAAAGGATTCTGTGATTGGTTTTGTCAAAACCTCAAGTGTTCCCTTCTTCCAATCATAATCTTTTTTTTTAATATCAAACAAAAGCTAACAATTTTCCCCATTAGTTCACCAGACAACGCAATTAAATGTTGACCTACCTTGACCTATGGCGTTCACTCCAACTTAGGGTTGAGTGGTGCCATATGCTTCATAATGTCCTACCACTTCCTTCTGTCTTGAGCTAGCCTGGTGGCTCTGACCAAAGAGCTGATGTTTACTTTATTACAGTCGGCTTTCAGGCAGTCACTCCATCTTTTTGGTGGTCTCCCTCTTGGGCGTTTGCCATGGATATGTGCCTCAAACGCTAGTTTAGGAAAACGTTATGGTGACATTCTCTGTATATGGCCGCAGTACCGGAGTCTTTTGTTGCAATTCTGGATGGTAAATTCCATGTCGAGGGTTTTGCGAATGGCGGTGTTTCGGTTCCTGTCGAGACGTGACACTCCCATTATTTTGCGAAGGCACGTCATATCAAATGTTGAAAGTCTGTTTTCATCTTCCTTCTTGAATGACCAAGTTTCCACTCCATACAATAGAGAGCGTAAGTACCTTATAGAGCTCGATCTTTGTGCTTCTCTGGATGTCTTTGGCGCTCCATATCTTATGGAATTATAATTAAATGTTATAGCAAATGTGGTAAATCTGTTGAAAATTACCTATCCAAGCATATTTTTTGACCAAAATGTAGGTTTTAAAAGTCAAAACCTCAAGTGATCCTTACAATATTTTTCAAATTTTATTTCATTAAATGAACAAGCACACTTACATTGTCCATATATTAACCTCATTTTAATGAGCAATAGTCAATTCTCTTTAAATTGCAAATATTGTGTAAAAGTTACTATTTTCGCCTGTTTTGTCACACGGTTGTAAATTCAATGAATTATGACATTGCTAAAGAGCGCTTACAAATTGATGTATTGCACTTGCCCACTTCTGGTACCGAGTAGTATTGGATTTTTCCCAACATTTTTCAACACTTAATCAAAATTAAAAACATAATTATGTAAACCTTTGTTTACAATTCGTCGCTGTTTTGACATACTGTCGTATGACGAAAAATGCAGTTTTGAGAAAATCGCATTTAAAGTTTTTCCAATTTTTGAAGACCCACTGGAGAGCACCAAAGTAAAATACGTTTATTATTAGCAAATAATATAATCAATATTATATCTGTCTTTGTTCTCAACATAATAACAACTGTTTATTCATTCACTAATTAGCAGTAATTAATCTGCAAACTCATACGACAGTATGCCAAAATATGCACAATTTGAAAACCTATGTATTAATAATGATACGACATTGTGATACGACAGTATGTCAAAACAATAGGCAACTACAGTTACACTGTGGCCTATGGCGACATGATACGACTGTATGTCAAAATACAGAATGACATTTTCGGGGGTACATAAAAAAACCATGTCGTATCATACTAATTAGTGCCATATATCATTAACTAATTACATTTCTCAAAACTTTGTGAATATATAGAGTTTCATTTACAGATTTTTGAAAGTTTATATAACTCATTTTGCCCAAAAATCGTCATACGACAGTATGTCAAAAGAGCGACGAATTATGTAAGATTTTTGAACATATTACAAGCCACACAATGCACCAAAAAATCCTTGTTTTTACTGTAGTCAGTTTTAATAATTAATGTATTAGATTACAAATATCAATATGGACGTAACATTGACATCAATGAAGTGTGGCATGACCCGGTTTCTGCACAGCCAGATTATCAATTGGCTATCCTCAAGATTAAAGAGGTCTTATAAGTTCATAATATAACCTTAAATAAGACTAAGTCGTTGGTTACTCAAATCGACTTTGATATAGGGGGAGGGGTGGGAAAGAAAGTAGTTTTGAGCTGGTTTTGAATTTCATTGTTATCTGTGTAATGAAATAAAATTAATAGTATTGTCTCAGAAAAGTAGAAGTTTTTATTTCCCTGATGTTTACTGATGTCTCCTGAAGATAGTAATGTGCATTATTGTTTAATCGCACTGCTGTCTACTGGAGATAAAGACATTTATATTGAGCATATGTGACGTGTCATGTCAAAAGGAGACACTTTTGGGCAGGTTATCAATTTTGAGTTTTTTGAATATCTTAAATATAGAGATATTTTGCTCCACAATACCGTTTTCCCCAATAAAATCGGACATTCCTAAGCGAAGATATTGAGTTCGTACGTTATGGTATTATAAAATTGGAAATTGAGATATCGGCCTTTAAAAACATTATTGACAGTGTTGAGAGTAGGAATTACCTACAAAAATGTCTAAAAAATACAAGATGCCAGTTATATTCCAGTCTGAAACTATCAGACAATATTTTAAACATTAATAACGTCACAAATTCGCAACAAACCCAAATTGTGAAAAAATCTCCCCGGACAGATTTTTGGCTATTTCTCCGTTTGCGATCCTGCCCAAAAGTGTCTCCTTTTGACATGACACGTCACATATTTTCTATAATCTCGCTGTCTGATATCTCCATGGCGGTCAAAATTGCGTTTAAAGAATCCTGCCCTCTTATAGTATAGTCATCTACATCAATTCCCTGACCGTGGAGTGAGGAAGTTCGTTTCTCAGCGGATTTGTCTTCTGTGAAGGTTAATTAAAACCGGGGGTACGTCTCGCAAAAGTGTGGGCGGAATCCGTGAGAGCCGGATCCACAATGGCTGCCGTCGGCCATTTTGAAAATTCTGCCCGCATGAGGAACCCCCGCTAAATATTTAAATTAATGGCATATTCAGTGATCCCAGCGAAGATGTAAAATATTAACTTGTGTATAAATGTCCTGAAAGTGAAGGATAAGTCATTATAATTGGTATTTTTGAAATTAAAAAAATTGCAAAAACAAGGAAAACAGCAGTATGGACAAAGTGAAGGCTCATTCAAATACATGTTGCTAATTTATCTACTTAAGTAGAGAAATTGGCATGTAAAAATGTCTTATTTAATTGTAGGCTACGTAAGCGAATCTACATGTATTGGACTAATAAAGGTGCCAAAATCTGAAATTTGATGAGCAAATCACTGAAAAGGCCTTTTAAATTAACCTCCATACAAGACAAATTCACTGAGAAACAAACCTTCATAGGAATTATTGAACCTGTATAGGCCGCATAATACAGACAAAAAATCTTGTAGTTTTAGGAAGAACATAAAATTTGATTTAAATACAGTCCTCATCTACTCTTATTCTTCTTTGCTGAAGTAGAATAATTTACGATCGAGTGAAAAAGCGTCATATAACATATAATTCACAAATTGTCTAAAACTTTTTTTTGTTGCCATCCATGTACAAGAATCTCTTTAATTTTGATCAGAATCAATTTGTAAAGAGTAACTGCTCGTAGTGCCAAAACAATAATAATGAATAACATTTAATGAGCGAAAACCGTAAGACGTACTAGGTATTATGAAAGTAGGTGGCAGCGTGAACTCTTTGTATTGTTTTATTTGTAAAGACGCACCAAATACAAACTGCATGAGAAAAATTGGCATTAACATCAATAATGTCAAGTGATCATTTAGAAAACACTAAAGCACATTAAAGCGAACCACAATGTTTAATAAAGAAGTATGCCCAACTGAATGAAAGTTTATCACCCGTTCTACATATACGGTCCATTGAAGTCAAAATGGCTATTCCAGTTGAAATCCACCCCTCCCCCCGCGAAAGATTTAACTGAAGTCTACCACAGATGGAGTATGGGGTTTAAATAGAATACATTACAAGAGGTTGTATAATTGGGAATAATTAACCATAGCCAATTCCATTTAAAAAACATACTCCCCTGTGGAAGACTTTTCTATATATCTTCCACAGGTGTATGGCAGAATTCAGTAATTTAGAATAGCCCACTGCAGTAGCCTACCTGTAAAAACTTAAGAAAAAATATACTGACATTTGTTTGTTTTTTTACTTGGGAGACATGTGTTTTTGAATCTGTCTTCTCACACAAAAATCGATTGCTCAGTGCCATAAGTGGGTAAGTACAATAGCTGCTATGAGACGCTATCATGTAAATGTGTGTAAATTTCCAAATGTTCACAGGGCAGCCATATGAAAAGAATTGACTAAAAACGACTCTCTTATAAATGTATCTACTCACAGTTTCCACCTCGATACGCCGAGCACACACCTATTTCCAACACAGCAAGTCTGGCTTTGTACACAGTCTGTGTTATATTAAACGGTTGACTGCATAGCATCATAAGAGCTGTGTAAGATCTAGTGGAAAAAAGGATTCTGTGATTGGTTTTTGTCAAAACCTCAAGTGTTCCCTTCTTCCAATCATAATCTTTTTTTTTAATATCAAACAAAAGCTAACAATTTTCCCCATTAGTTCACCAGACAACGCAATTAAATGTTGACCTACCTTGACCTATGGCGTTCACTCCAACTTAGGGTTGAGTGGTGCCATATGCTTCATAATGTCCTACCACTTCCTTCTGTCTTGAGCTAGCCTGGTGGCTCTGACCAAAGAGCTGATGTTTACTTTATTACAGTCGGCTTTCAGGCAGTCACTCCATCTTTTGGTGGTCTCCCTCTTGGGCGTTTGCCATGGATATGTGCCTCAAACGCTAGTTTAGGAAAACGTTATGGTGACATTCTCTGTATATGGCCGCAGTACCGGAGTCTTTTTGTTGCAATTCTGGATGGTAAATTCCATGTCGAGGGTTTTGCGAATGGCGGTGTTTCGGTTCCTGTCGAGACGTGACACTCCCATTATTTTGCGAAGGCACGTCATATCAAATGTTGAAAGTCTGTTTTCATCTTCCTTCTTGAATGACCAAGTTTCCACTCCATACAATAGTATCGAGAGCGTAAGTACCTTATAGAGCTCGATCTTTGTGCTTCTCTGGATGTCTTTGGCGCTCCATATCTTATGGAATTATAATTAAATGTTACAGCAAATGTGGTAAATCTGTTGCAAATTACCTATCCAAGCACATTTTTGACCAAAATGTAGGTTTTAAAAGTCAAAACCTCAAGTGTTCCTTACAATATTTTTCTAATTTTATTTCATTAAATGAACAAGCACACTTACATTGTCCATATATTAACCTCATTTTAATGAGCAATGGTCAATTCTCTTTAAATTGCAAATATTGTGTAAAAGTTACTATTTTCGCCTGTTTTGTCACACGGTTGTAAATTCAATGAATTATGACATTGCTAAAGAGCGCTTACAAATTGATGTATTGCACTTGCCCACTTCTGGTACCGAGTAGTATTGGATTTTTTACCAACATTTTTCAACACTTAATCAAAATTAAAAACATAATTATGTAAACCTTTGTTTACAATTCGTCGCTGTTTTGACATACTGTCGTATGACGAAAAATGCAGTTTTGAGAAAATCGCATTTAAAGTTTTTCCAATTTTTGTAGACCCACTGGAGAGCACCAAAGTAAAATACGTTTATTATTAGCAAAGAATATAATCAATATTATATCTGTCTTTGTTCTCAACATAATAAAAACTGTTTATTCATTCACTAATTAGCAGTAATTAATCTGCAAACTCATACGACAGTATGCCAAAATATGCACAATTTGAAAACCTATGTATTAATAATGATACGACATTGTGATACGACAGTATGTCAAAACAATAGGCAACTACAGTTACACTGTGGCCTATGGCGACATGATACGACTGTATGTCAAAATACAGAATGACATTTTCGGGGGGGGGGGTACATAAAAACCATGTCGTATCATACTAATTAGTGCCATATATCATTAACTAATTACATTTCTCAAAACTTTGTGAATATATAGAGTTTCATTTACAGATTTTTGAAAGTTTATATAACTCATTTTGCCCAAAAATCGTCATACGACAGTATGTCAAAAGAGCGACGAATTATGTAAGATTTTTGAACATATTACAAGCCACGCAATGCACCAAAAAATCCTTGTTTTTACTGTAGTCAGTTTTAATAATTAATGTATTAGATTACAAATATCAATGTGGACGTAACATTGACATCAATGAAGTGTGGCATGACCCGGTTTCTGCACAGCCAGATTATCAATTGGCTATTCTACCCTCAAGATTAAAGAGGTCTTATAAGTTCATAATATAACCTTAAATAAGACTAAGTCGTTGGTTACTCAAATCGACTTTGATATAGGGGGAGGGTGGGAAAGAAAGTAGTTTTGAGCTGGTTTTGAATTTCATTGTTATCTGTGTAATGAAATAAAATTAATAGTATTGTCTCAGACAAGTAGAAGTTTTTATTTCCCTGATGTTTACTGATGTCTCCTGAAGATAGTAATGTGCATTATTGTTTAATCGCACTGCTGTCTACTGGAGATAAAGACATTTATATTGAGCATATTTTCTATAATCTCGCTGTCTGATATCTCCATGGCGGTCAAAATTGCGTTTAAAGAATTCTGCCCTCTTATAGTATAGTCATCTACATCAATTCCCTGACCGTGGAGTGAGAAAGTTCGTTTCTCAGCGGATTTGTCTTCTGTGAAGGTTAATTAAAACCGGGGGTACGTCTCGCAAAAGTGTGGGCGGAATCCGTGAGAGCCGGATCCACAATGGCTGCCGTCGGCCATTTTGAAAATTCTGTCCGCATGAGGAACCCCCGCTAAATATTTAAATTAATGGCATATTCAGTGATCCCAGCGAAGATGTAAAATATTAACTTGTGTATAAATGTCCTGAAAGTGAAGGATAAGTCATTATAATTGGTATTTTGAAATTAAAAAATTGCAAAAACAAGGAAAACAGCAGTATGGACAAAGTGAAGGCTCATTCAAATACATGTTGCTAATTTATCTACTTAAGTAGAGAAATTGGCATGTAAAAATGTCTTATTTAATTGTAGGCTACGTAAGCGAATCTACATGTATTGGACTAATAAAGGTGCCAAAATCTGAAATTTGATGATTTTTGATGAGCAAATCACTGAAAAGGCCTTTAACCTCCATACAAGACAAATTCACTGAGAAACAAACCTTCATAGGAATTATTGAACCTGTATAGGCCCTCATAATACAGACAAAAAATCTTGTATTTTTAGGAAGAACATAAAATTTGATTTAAATACAGTCCTCATCTACTCTTATTCTTCTTTGCTGAAGTAGAGTTATTTGCGATCGAGTGAAGAAGCGTCATATAACATATCATTCACAATGTTTTTCTTTATGTCTGCTTTATTATTTCAACCATTTTAAGTGACCAAGTGTTACTTTGAAGGCACTCCAATGCGGGCTGCTTATCATCTTTGCAGATATCTAGGCTATACATATTATTATATTATCGCTGTTCCGGTGCACTTGAGTCCTTATTTCATGTTCCCTTCAATGAATGAAAAAATAATTCCGTACTTGACCCTCTTAAAGTCATATTGTACGATTTTATAATATGAAATTATCATTTGTTTTGTTGTTGTTGTTTTAAACCTGATTTTGTAGCATATGTGTAATGTTTACACATGTCCCATGCACATCTTACACCTAAATGGAATCTGCCAAATTTGTTAAGTTTGTAGGTCAACAGTGCTATTTTAACATAAGTCATAAGTATGACTCTTTAAAGTCCGCCATAGAACTCCATGTTAAACGGGCAAAATAGCCAGTGGGGTTTATTTCACTTTACCTTGTTTTCAGCTTAAAATGACAGAAACCTTTCTGGCAGTTACACTAATGTTATTTCAGCATTGTGGGTAAAAGAATAACAAATTTGACGGAAATCGTGCATTATAAAAGCTTTAAATAGGAGTCAGCTATAAGGGGGTCAAATTTAGTTTTGCTCCGTTAACAGGGTTTTTTTGTAATTCTATTCAATGTTATCTTTGCATATGTAAACTAAAAAACAAAAAATTATCAACAACTTGCGCAAAATCTTGAGAAGCGCCCTCGCTCTCAATTTTGACCTTAAATGTCAATTTTCACGAAAATGCAACATCCAATTTTCATGGAACTTTCAAGAATTGATATTTCGACTTCATTTACATATATTTAGACACCAAAATCATATCAAAATACCAAAATATAAATAATCTGAAGGATTTTGCACCATAATTTGCTCATTTCACTATATAAAGTATGGTGACGCTTGAGGGAGCTGCATACTTTTTTGTTGGAACTATATCCAAAAAATTTGTCATTTCATGTTGAGATAGGTCAAGTGTAATAGAAAAAAATTGTTAACAGAGAAAAACAACCAAAAAGCATTTTTGACCCCCGTAATGCAGACTCCTACTTTAAGTTTCTAAAATCAAACTTTGTAATGGCTTTTTGCCAACCAATTTGTTCATGTACAAGAATCTCTTTTATTTTGAAGAACAGTTTTTAGTGCTAGAACGATAATAATGAATAATAATGAGCGAAACCGTAAGACAACCTGGCTTTTAGCAAATCGCTCTCGGAAAGTAGGTGGCAGTGTGAACTTTTTGTTTTACTTCTAAAGACGCACCAAATACAAACTGCATGAGAAAAATCGGCATCAACATCAACAATGTCAAGTGATCGCTTAGAAAGCACTAAACCTCATTAAAGCGAACCACAATCTTTAATAATTGAGTATGTCCAACTGAATGAAAGGTTATCGTCCGTTCTACTGTCCTCCCAAGTCAAAATAGGGTATTCCATTTGAAATACTCACCCCCTGTGGAAGATTTATCTGTCTTCCATAGATGGAGTATCGGTTTTAAATAGAATAGACAATTAGGTAACTTCCATTTGAAATACTTACTCCAGCTGTAGAAGATATATACAGGGAGAGTATGGGAATAATGTAATTAACCATAGCCAGTTCGATTTCAAAAACATACTCCCTCTGTGGAAGACTTTTCCACAGGGGTAGGGCAGATTTCAAAAAGAATAGCCACTGTAGTATCTGCGAGTAAATTAGATACTGCCCTTTTTGTTCACGAAGTGAACTATAATTCCACTTGAACCTACATCTCATTATATGTACAGTTTATTCCTTACATACCATGTGTCTTGAATAGGTATTGTAGCCCATCCACATCTGGGGTTAAGAGACTAGGATATGATTCCCATATCTCATACCCTCGCTTGTATCACTTTTTCTAATCCTGTCCCATATGAAAAGGACTATTTGGGCCATTTAATTTGCAGTGAGACTATGAAGTGTATGAAGTGTATGCATTTTTTAGCTTTTTCTCTAAATATGTTTACAATTGGCCTCCAGTCGTCACATAATTATTTAGGCTTTACTGATTTATGAGCAAGGTCAGTACAATATAAGAACAATATTTCCAGACAACCGATTTATTTCCAAACTTAGTCCCTATTCTTGACCATAGTATTAAGAAATCAATAGCATTCAGACTTAATAGAATTTGAATACATATTTACCCAGTAATGCTTGCTAATATTTTCTACCCGTTAAACATATTCCACTTAGATTTGGGAGGCAGACACTGGGCTATTCCAGTTTAAATCCATACATCTGGAAGACATGACCTTAATCTTCCACAGACATGACAGAGGGAGTGCAAATTTCAAATGGGGTTACCCGAATGGGTGACTCCAACGTCTATACCCGCTGTGTGGGTGATTAAGCCCCAGAGATAGGGTGTATGAAATTTAAATTGAATAGCCCATCAGTGTGCTCCTAAAGGAAAATACAGCATCGGCTTGTAGTAAGTAAATCAGATACAGCGTTCTTACTTGGGAGGTCAACGTACTATTATCCACTATACCGTAAAACCCCGTCTACAAGGATATACCTAAGAAACGCCCTCAATAAAATTGGTTGCTTGTTGTATTTGGAGTTTGAGCAAATATATACTGGCACTGGGTGGCTATGCATTCCATCTAAGTATGTTGTAACACCAATCAATTGTATTGACATAATAACGACTGTTTCGTATATCAGGATCGTATAGCTCAATTGATAGAGCGTCAGACTTTGGAACTGAAGACATGCTGAAGAGAGCATGGTCCGGGCACCGGTTCCGTTTTTTCATTCTCGTTTAAAACTTTTTGACATGTTCTTTTATCTTTCTTCAAATCTACCTTTCTACTTTTAATTTTAGGTGTTTTTGTTTTTTGTTTTTTTGTTTTTTAGTTTTTTTATAGTTTTTTTTAGTAATGTTGTGGTTTTATAGAAACTAGTAAAAGCATTTATTCTAAATAATAGCGAAACCCACGGTTAGACAGATGTGTTGTAACTACTTGTCTGTCCTCGTCTTTGCAATAAAACCTATGTTGCACCTTTGTGCCATCCCAATTCTTGAGGAATGGTAGGTAGGGTGCGTTTTTGGCTTAAGCACGATTTTGTTTCTACTTGAAATGAAATCAAAATAAATATTGTTCTGTTGCCACAATTGCAGTTTTTTCAATAAAAAAAATAGATGAGGAATAATAATTATTCCATATTTGAATCTATTGTCCCATCAAGAATAGAGTGTCTTCAAAAACTTCAATCAATTCATCTGACAAAGGAAACTATTCTGGTCATTCAATTTTGTTTCGCTTGCACCTGTTATATCACAGGCGTTGGTAGAGAAGGCACACTTCTCTTGTCTTCACCGAAGTAGTGATGTAAACACTAACATGATTAATTACCATAGCTAGCAATGGACATACACTATTTTTGTTCCACTTGAACCCATACTATAGGCTATTCGCTGTCGATGTGACGTAATTAATCGGATTAACTACCATAGCAATTGATGAATACAATTTCGAATATATAGCCCTGCACTTCATCGTTCACGTGGCACCTGTGCATTAAACCATAGTTGTCAAAGAAATGCTAATCACTCGCCATGTAAGATTAGTATTTATGAAAAGAGTGGTATTCAATCTATGTTTGGTGACATACGCGGGTGATTAGTGCAATCTGCTTGATGGTAGTTATTGCGATTATTACGTCACTTCGACAGCGAATTGTAGTATAGACGAATCCAACAAGCCAAGTGATGGTCAGAATTTATTCGGCCATTATACGCTGGTGAAGTTGCGTAATTAATCGGATTAATTACCATAGCAATAGGTGAAAACAATTTTGAACATATCGCGCTGCGCTACAAGCAGGTTACACTCATCACCTGTACTGTGTATGTCTGCAATCATAGATTGAATACAATACTGGTCTTTTCAAAGATCTTACAGGTGCAGCATGATATGGTTCAATGAAGAGGTACCGCCTGAACGTATCAGTGTATAACGCGGTATATTCAAAAATTGTTTTCACCTATTGCTATGGTAGTTAATCCGATTATTACGTAACCTCGCCAGCGTATTGGAATAAAACAGGAGGATGTGAGTACATAAGGGCAATGTCGGGGATTATAGGTGGAGAGATGAGAGGTCCGACCAACAGCCATAGCGAATGGTTCATGTTCAACTAATTCCAGCGGACGGTCTGTGGCTAGTAAGGAATCGTCTTTGACCACATGCGCAGATCTGTCTCGTCAGGAAGATATTTAATATCCCGAATTTATAATAGGCCTATGCCTACCAGTTCCATCGTATAACCGATCTGCTAGAGAATATTTGTTACCATGTTTAATAAATTCGTATTTATCGTATAATAAAATGTAGCCAAATGTATATTATGTGTCACACGGTTTTCTGCTGAACCACTAGCATGCAGGCTATGTTACCACATCTATGACAATGACAAAGGTGAATTTTGATGATTTTTACGATCGTCCGGATGAGCAAATCACTGAATGGGTCTTTAGTTCCCTCCTCTCCTTATCCTGCCAATATTATATGAATCAAAGAAAAATAAAGAAAAAATAAAATTAAACAAGAAAAAAAGACAAAGAAAAGAAACAATAAAAGAAAAACAATAGAATAAATTAAACTAAATATGAAAAAAAATGATCACGAAAGGAGTCTTTAGAAAATGCAAGAAAATATAAATGAAAAGTTTGAACAATATTTTGTTTATAAAAGTTTGTGTGACCGTGATGAGGCTCGAACTCACCATCTTCCGATCTAAAGAACCAAAGTCTTATGCCTTGCCAAGTGAGCTATGCTCGTGAGATGCGAAATAAAGATAAAATAATACATTGTATACCTGCTTGTGTCGGTAAATGATTTGCTCAAATTCCATAATGATATAATATTGTGGAGGGCGCTAGCGTGAAATATGCTATCATCACAGTCGCTTCTATTCCTTATAGACGGGTTTCTACGGTATATCACGTACACCACTGCAATGTCAGCTTATCTATTTTGATATTAAAATACCACGGTGACAAACAGGCGGTGATCATTATTATTTTAAACAAATTATACTGCAGACGGAACCATGTTGTTACGTCTTGTTAGAATTTTACGGTATCACCTGTGGCAGAGCACCTGTGTTAATTCAACTACTGTACAGGTGTGTAGATATAATCGATTACAAGTGACTGTTGTTCTGATGAGATACAATGGCATGGTATATTCAGGAAACTGAAGAAACTGTTAAGTTGGCTGTTTTAAAGCTGCTTTTTAACTGAACTCTTGAAATAAAACTGAACAAGAATAAAATACCGCATTCATCATGCTACGACTGTGCCCTACTCAAATGCCACACCAAACGGTGGTAATGAACTGTCGAGTCATATTATTATACAACGTAAACAGCGTGATCAGGGAAAGTGTGGAATGCGGACTAAATGTGACCGTCCACGGCGAATGAGCCGTAAATTCCTCCCCCGGTCAATTTTGTTTTATTTTGTTTTTTATAAATAAACATCATAAACTTAAAAATGGTATATCATTTGACTTCAAACGATATCCAGATGCGGGGTTATGGTTTGTTAAACTTTGCTCCTTCAACAAAATTATAGCTTTTTACGTTTTTACGTGTGTCTCTTTTTCCACATTGTTGGCAATAAATATCAAACAGTCATAATTGGCGGTCATTTCAAATCATCCCCAAGTCAACGAGGTTTAAGAAAGTTCTCTCATTGTTAATTGTTGGATATGCATCCCTGTACAAAATACAATGCCTGGTAACCCACCACTTGAACAGGATTTAGCAATATAAGCAAACAAAGACCAGAGCTATTAAAAGTTCTATAGCCATCTAAGGTAGAAGCTTATTATCCACTTCAACAATAGGATTATTGATTAGTTTTTGACTATCGAAATGAGACGGATGTCGGGCCAGCTTAAGTTACCGATGAATATGACCTTCGTACACATTTTACACCGTAACTCAAAATAGAATTTAGGGAATTTACGGCTCCTTTGTGCTGCCGGGTCACAAATACGCAAGTTGTGAACTTGTGAAGGGGTACTATAAACATAGACTATGTCATGAAAAGAAGATTTATATTTTGTTAACAATAACTTATATTTTCAAAAATGTTCATTTATTAACTTTTTGGGACACACGCTACATATATATCCCGACGCACCCTTCCCGCATATACAGGGTGAGTCAAAAAAAAGTGCAATAGAGAAAAGAATCCATTTTTATTTAAGAACCGAATTGAACTTTTTAGGTTTTAAAACATTTTATATATGGTATATCCATCAGTGACCTTGTGTGAAAAAAGTAAGGAATTAGCATTTACCGTTTTGTTTTTATGACACATTTTATAGCGCTACTTAATTTTAATGTTTGTCCAAGAGACATCTAAAATTTGAATGTCAGCCCACTCTGTGTTAGGTAGATTTGGAACAACTGCCATTTTCTTAACCTCATTGGCATTAAAATAAAATGGAGCACCCAAAGTGTTATTGCCCTTGGTCTTGTTTAAGGAGAAGAAACATTATTTGTTGTTGTTTTCATTTTCCCTTTACTTTAAAGATGTTTATTCTCTATCAAAAAGATACAAATTTGTAGGCGGGTTTTTCAAATGTCAAAATGAAATACGCGCAAATTGAAGTGGAGTGATTCACGAAATATCCAAAAAGTTGGACATATTGGGATTTAAAAAACTGGTGTTGGAGTCAAGTGAGGTATGAAGGACTTAAAGTAATGTTAGAAAGTTTGTTTGAACAGAAAAAAAAATTAAAATAACGCAAAAACAACCTTATTTAAGTTAAAGTCAGTTTCAGATCTGGTGTCTTTACCGTGCACTGTGTGCTCTCATTCAAAATACATGGTACCTCGTGGACAAATAACGAAATTGGGTATCGCAGCAAAAGGACTCATAAAAATTAAACGGTAGTCGTGATTCAATTCATATTTTCACAGAAGGTGGCCATTGAGTGTAGCATTTATAGAATCATTCAATATTGGGAAAGTTCGACTTGGTTCTTACATAAATATTGATTCTTTGCTCTATTGCAGTTTTTTTTACTCACCCTGTATACCACACCAGAAATGGGTCTGTTGATGAGGATGTTGGTAAAGTAGGTTTTTGAAGGGCAAATATTATGTGGGGTGTGTGGGGTTGCTGTCTTAAGGGTGGTACTTGATGCAAACCTTAATAGTGAGCATCCCTGGCCATCCCCGACTCCACATGCACACATTTCGCTGATATTGTTAAATTTGAAATTGTTATATTAAATCGTTTTTATAATATCATTATTATTATTGTTATTTTTCAGGGTGTTTTGCACAATGGAACTATTACGGTAAAGTAGGTAAGTTTATTAACATTATACGTCACGTCTTACCTGTTTACCTGTCGTCTCGGGCACTCTTTTGGAAGGCTGTAAAGCCTTATAACGCCCATCTAATTTCATCAATATTTGACTTGATCTATACTCCACTATAGGTGAATTGACAATATAGCCTATGTCACATGCTGATCAATGGGCATCACAAAATGACAAGTAACCAATCAAACGAGCATATGCATCTCAGTTACTTAAGGGCTGGGGTATGAACGTTTGGACAGTATTTATTTTGGGACATTAGAGCACATCAGACATATCGAATTGCATTCTGAATACGAAGAATGTCATTCTGATATCAAATAATTTTGGTTTTTGAAATTCGCAATTTAATACACATTTTATGGCAAATCATTAAAATTGATATTTTTGATATTTAACAGTACTGAAGTAAACTTTATAAATCTGATGATTTATACTTAACGTGTATGTAGGTGGGATGAAATGCCGACGATCAATTGAAAGTTTTGACCTTTCGTATTGAAGATATGGATTTTTTTTCCCAAAACACCAAAAAAAATTAGGTCTTTTTGGGAAAAAAATCTATATCTTCAATATGAAAGGTCAAAATTTTCAATTGACCGTCGGCTTTTCTTCCTGCTACATACACTTTAAGAATATATCATTAGATTTATATAATTTACTTCGAGGACTGTTATATATCAAAATTTGAAAAATATCAAATTTTTATAATTTGTCATAAAATTGGTATTATATTGTGATTTTCAAAAATGAAAATTATTTGATATCAGAAAGACATGCTTCGTATTCAGAATGCAATTCGATAGGTCTGAGGTGCTCCATGTCCCTCAAAAAATACTGTCGAAACGCAATAAACGCTCATTTTAGATCCCTTAAAGCCCGTCCGTCATACCAAACAGACTTTTCTTCGGTGCCCTAAAACGCTCAAGTAAGCTCTCAAATGACTCGGAATAATCGTAAGCCCATCCTTAGACTACTGCCCTCATTCGTCAACTGTCTCGGTTGGCGACCGGGGAAACTGTGTATTGAAAAAAAAGAGTGGCGAACTTTGCAACTAGATTCTGGTTGCACTGAGACTGTGCAGTTGTGTCCAAATTGACCTTTTGACAGAGTTTGTTATTGAAAACGTATTTTTAGTGGCGCGGTACACGGGCGCGCTATGGCACACAACCAAAATCACGCAAGAATACTTTCATGAGTCCGACCCGTTGCGAACTGTAAGTTATTCAATATAGTCGGATAGAACTTCCTTGTGAGTGTAAAGTTAGGTATGACTGACATTTTTTGCTTAAATATTGATATCTGCTTAAATATTGATGTCTCATGTGTATAAAATAAGAAAATAACGGATGCCCCATGGGCATACTTAGGCATGCCAAGAGACCGGGGTCAAAGTTTACGCAGGGGTCAAAACTCAAAATTGTTTCTATTTGGTTAAAACCCATTCCAAAATATTCCTCAGAGGAATAGAAAAGGTTTCAGAAAATATATAGTTTGACCTACCTACGACTAATCAGTCAGGAGTTATTGGCAAAAAGGTCAGAGGTCGAAATCTGAGCTCCATGGGAGTCAAACACAGAAAAGTTTATACCCAATTTGGCTCAAAATGGTCTCAAAAATAATTCTGAAACGAAATATTCTTTTTCATTCCAGGGCCATCAAAGTGGGCTGAACTATGGCCTTATTGTTGTGCAGGGAATAAGCAATCACCAATTGACATCAATCCTTCAACGGCGGAACATTTGAATGTTAGTGACTTGACATTTCACGGATTTAGTTCAGGTGACTTACCTAGTCCATCGGCACTGGACTTCATTAACAATGGACACACAGGTACGTAATATTTGTGCACATTTAGAAGGACGAACATGCCTTATAGGGAAAAAGGTTTGGTGATTTGACTAGAGTCTTTTCTTTCTTCTATCCATTTGTCCTAACACCAGTGGCATAGTCAAATGAAGTTCCGGAGGGACCTGTGTACCTCCAAACTCAGACTACGATGCGCACGCACACTGCAGGGCAAAGAACAATGGAAAGTACCATAATGCGTGCGCATACTGCCGGGCAATGACGTCATATGTCAAGTGGTCTATAGAATCCTTAAAAATAGCTCTAGTCTTTGTTTGCTTTGGCTAAATCCTGTTCAAGTGGTGGGTTACAATGTATTTTGTCTAGGTATGTATAACCAACAATTAACAACGAGAACATTCCTGAACCTCGTTGACTTGACTTGTTTGATATTTATTACCAGCAATGTGGAAAAGGAGACACATGTAGAACCGAAAAAATGTACCATTTTGTTGAAGGAGCAGAGTTCAGCAAACCATAACCCCGCTTCTGGATATCGTTTGAAGTCAAAATATATTCCATTTTAAAGCTTATGGTATAAATTTATATTTTCTAAACACGAAATAAAACAAAATTGACCGGGCCGACGGCTGATTCGCGGTGTACGCTCACATATAATGTTCCATTCTAGACCTGGACAATACCAACAACCATCACACTAATAATTATGTACATAATATTTCCAGCTCTTTTTAACAACATTTTCCAACTTATTCATCTTTTTCTGCATTTTTGTGGTACTTTGTATTAAACTGAATAATTTACGCAAATAATATAAGTTACTCCTAACATTTCATGATAAAAAGTTTTTTAGAAATGTCTTTGTTATTTGTTACTCTTTTTGCTCATGTTTTAATGTCATTGTACCAGTGTCTACCCCTTGTAAGTATGAAAACACCATCAGTGTTGACCATCAGGTGTGTGTATAACAGGTTGTTTCTCATGTTAGTTTTAGAAGCCATGATAAATTGATTGGACCTGTCTAGAAAGGTTACGTTCGCACCTCACCCCTTTCCTTCTTAGTATGTGTTTATGATTTTTTCTGTTCTCAGTGTTATGTGTTCCTTTTGATATACTAACAATCTGATGAATCAACAATTAATTAACTCTTCACTCTCTGTAGGCGACAAGTTTCAATTCTTTTTAATTCAAATTTTATTTTCGGAATTGAACATTTTCATGACCATGGAAAATACATTAAATGAATACAAAGAAGTCTAGTATTAGTATGGTTCAGTGGTTCTTAAGATAGCTCTTGATATTGTGAGAAAATATCTCAAATCTTTTTATGATGCAGCCTATGGCTAGTACACAGAGCATTAAAATGTTTATGATTGTATTATTACAGTTGAATTGAAGCTGCTGGGTAACTTTTACATTCGAGGAGGACCATTGGACGCAACTTACCAAACCTCCAAAGTCAACTTCCACTGGGGTGAAACAGATGAATTGGGCTCAGAACATTCTGTACTTGGCCGGAAATATCCTGGCGAGGTGAGCTCTTATTTTCTAAACATGTTAAATATCTCATACATTGCTTTCCATTTCAATGAATATTATCCATACAACATGATGTTAGAAAATAGAGTTATGCAAATACAGGGTGTCCCAATAAAAACAGAACCCTCATAGCGCCCTCTTTTTCTCTTATTTCTGAAAAGTTGATCAAATGTATTTTGGTATGTAACGAAAACTGAAAGAAATATTTTAATCGGCTCACAACTTGTGAAGATATGCTCTTTTAAAGAAATTTGTCCGTTTTTCACTCTGTCCACGGAGGAGGTTTGGATACTTCAAAGATTAAAAAGGAGTACACGTACCATGCATGAATATCAAGTATTCCTCAATCAAACTTTATTTAGGGACTGGGCTTTACCGGTGGGCCTATGGGCTATGGATTGTGTTAATATGTTTTTACTTTCTTACTTTGTTGTTTCTTGCTTTCTTTTTATTTACAAATTTGGTATGTCCTTGGTTCTTCTGAAGTGAGTTTATTGTGCTGCTTTGACCTTTACTTGGTTGCCACAGGTTTCAGCCCTGGTCCTCATTGCATCAATTACATTGCGTACCCTCCTTGTGCGCCGGATACTTGCGAATGCAGCAGTATAATACCGTAAACGTTCGCCTAATGGCGCTAGGGAGTTCATGGAAATGAGAGAGCGCCATCCCTGTAAAAGCCGACTATTATCACTGATCATTAAGGGTACGTGTAGTTAAAGAGTGAAACCTACCGACACATACAATTTGAACAAGCTCGAACAAACTTGTTCATGATAATGCGGTAATCATTCACCTGATACGTGGTGGCCCAGTGAGCAGAGCATTAGACTATAGTGCGAGGATAAAGTGAACTTGTTGAGAAGATTGATGGTTCGAATCTCATGCAGTACTTTCTGACAGATTATGATGTCTGTCAATGTGTTTTTTTCTGATTTGATAAAATTTTATTCTCTATTTTCTTGATTTTATCTTTAACATTGTTTATATAATTTTATTATTTTATCTTGTATGTGTCTTTTTTCATGATTCTTTGTTTTTATCGTTTCATTTTAGAGTAACTCAATCCATTCAATCAAATGTTGTAATGAACCTATTTGATTGTATAGGCATTTGTTATGTGTGTGTGACGAACTGTCGCGTGCGACAAGTCTTTCAATTCGCGCGAGTGTCCTTGCCTATGCATCAGTGGTCATAAGAGGTATATCATTTTATTCGAAGGGGGGGTCCCAAATATACGGGGGTTTTATGGACAAAATGTAAGGAGTCACACGATGAACACAGAAAGTGTGTTATTTTATTCAAAACGACTGATTTCAATAGAATTTTGGGGTTTGGGATCATAGAATTTTTGTTGCCGAAATAGGGGGTGCGCAATTTTATTGACGCAGACTTTTTGTAAATTTGGGACCCCCTTCCGAAAAAATGATAGCCCTCTAAGAGGATTCAAAAGATAACCTCTGCCCCAATAATCCCTAGCTATATTTGTTTGAAACTGTTCCACGGAGGATGTATCATAATAGGCTCAGTCTTCAAATGATATAAATAAAATTTGAATGAGTGAACGAACAAAATCATACAACGACCAACTGAATAGAGGCTGTGCATATGACGTATCATCCCTTAAATATGGCGGACTACTCAAATACATTCAACAAAAGCTTGATTGCATCTACCGCGACAGTTCGTCTCACACACATACCAAAATGCACTACGATCAAATGTTGATGACAACATTTGATTGAATGGACTGCACTGTGCCATGATTACGGGGAAGAAACCGGTTCAAATCCATTGTTTGGAGCCAATCGATAAACGCAAGGCCTCTATATAGCTATCATTGAATACTGGCTAGGATTCCACAACACAATGAGAACATGTTATAAGGCGCTTTGGAAGGCACACAATACCCCAATGGCTTTCCATATTATGTGCACTATTCAGTATCGAAGCCCGGTATCGAAGTTACGTAATGTTACTATGTCAACGGGATCACGCGCTTAAGTAATGAACCACGATCGAAACAATCAGTACACAAAAAAGGCATACCAAAATAGCGTGATCGTAATGATCGCCATACAAACAGTGCTTGGTTCCGATACCATCACGGAGTTACGTAACTACTTCGTGGTCTGATAGTTATATGCTCAATGGTCTGATCTACTTGTGTTCGATCCTTTTAAGAAAAGAAAAAATAGCTGATCATTTATAATGCATAAATGAATAAAGTAATGTAGTTACACAATTTGAAACATTGAGGCCGTTCTATTTTTCAAAGGTCATTTAACTATTAAATGCAGTGGAATATAACACGCATTGATAGGTAGCAGGTGGAGCAAATTTTGTCAGCGGTTTTTGTTGCCGTTTGTTCGCAGTGCCTATTTATCTAAAAAAAAATAAGAAAATTAAAATTAAATTAAAAAAAATTCACAATATTCGTTCGTAAAATGGGGACAAAATCCAAAAACATTTCTTGACCCTTCTTCACATAAAATTGGGGCAGAAATCAAGATTCGAACAAGTACCATTCACCATTCAAGGCGCACCCTCTACCGACTGAGCTAACGGGTCAGACAATAGAAGGGTGTAATTTTGAACTGAAGAATATTAAAAAAATATGAAGAAATTACAATGTTATAAAAATATTTACCAAAATGAGTTAGGTATAACGTACGAATCGATTTACAAATTACGTCCAATGGCACTTTGAGAAAGAATACCTGAAGAAACCCCAAAACATTTGCTGCTCTAGCAACTAACCTAGTGACCTAAAGTATTGGGTCATGTCACGATATTTTTTTCTGAGGCATTATGTCCAGGTTGCTCAATTTAACATACACGTATCCTTAATGCTGTTGAGATTTTACAAGGATGGCGCTCTCACATTTCTAAGAATCCAAAAGCGCCATTAGGCGAACGTTTACGGTATACGGTTGCAAATATGTTGGGAGGCCAGCTGGTGATCCTCGCTCATAATGAATGCGTTCCAAACCCTAAAGTTATTATCTATCCATGTCATAATTGCTCCTTGCCTTTTTTCCTTTCCTTTGCATTCCAAATTGTGTCTATCAGCTGATTTTTGCATTTTTATATAAACATTACTTTCGCGCTCAATTTATTTGTACTTTCAGATTCATATGATTCACTTTGACCGAGATAGACTGAGGTCTCTGAAAGAAGCCATCGAGTACAGGAATGGATTGGTAGCTCTTGCAATTTTCATTGAGGTATTAATGTTATATGCGACACGATCTGCTCCATGGGCGCCAAAGGAGGCATTTTTGAAAATTGAGTTACTATAATTATTACCTTGTAGTAACATATGTAGTGAAAACACCAAAGTTCTAACATACTTGGTTCTGAAGTTGTGAGGTTTTGTGATGTGTATTTTCTTATGTATTTTATTGTTTTTTACTCCATAATTATTTTTACCATTATCTCAATTTAAAATTTGCCGCCTTTGGCCTCATGGACCAGATCATGTCACATTATACAGACAATAAACTAAATCGGCATTACAATTCGTTATGCATTGTGGGGCAGTTATTACAGTTTTAGAACACGTTGAACTCTGACCTATCGGATTTTTTATGTGCTTACAAAAATATTGTTTGAAATGTTTTACTAGAATAAAAAAAATAAACAAATTAAGTATTATTTTTAATTATAACATTATTACAATGTTAGATGAATAAATAATAATCAAAGTAATTTTCACGATAGGTCAGAGTTCAATGTGTACCAAACTTGCCAAAACCGTCCCACAATGCTTTAGGAACTTTTAATGCCGATGTCGCGTATACTCCAATATAAGAGAGTGTAAAGAAAATACTTTGGAGAGGAGCTGTCGAGGTATGAGAATCTGACACTTGCCCGTCAATAACTTACCCTCCCCTTTATTACGACAACCTGAAACAAAATCGAAACAGTGGATGCTGTAACGAACGATTTAAATGTTCCATTCTATTTGATTGGTTATGATTGGTTTTTCATAAAAACAACGTTATAATACGTTAAATATATATATAATAGACAAGGTACATTAACCTTTTTGGTAGACGTATTATACAAAATTGCCACCGGAAGAGATTAATGAGGTCACTGGAAAATAAACTTCCAATGTGATTGGGGAAAATCCCTTAAAAAGCAGTGGCATTATATCTGTATAATGTTACTTTATAAATAAACCTCACATTTCAATTATGGGTGTACTAATGTAAATTGTATTAGCAGGCAGACTTCGCATTTGGCTTGAAATTGTAAAGGAAAGCCTACTAAAAAAAAAAAAAAAAAAGCGCAGTGATTTATAGTGCGCTACGCACAGGCACAACGCGTAGACGTTGATCCACAAGCCTCAGCACACTTTACAGGTTGTCGCTGACCACTACGGCCCCACATCATTCCATAAACCATTTAACAACAAATCAGGGACTTTGCTGCTACAAGAGCGCACACCCTAGACATTCCACATATAACCATCGCAACCAGGATCAGCTCCCCGAGTTTCGTACGGGTTACAACGAGACAATTAGCAGTAAGTTCCTTGTCCAGGGGAATTTCAAGCTAACTCAATTTTCCACGAGAGCATACTAGGCACCGTCAGGGTTCGAACCCGCAACCTCTCGCACCATAGTCGAACGCCTTAACGATTGAGCTAACTTAACTATCAATTTGTGACTTTATATTCAAAAAACACCATATTAATATAGTATTCCGAATATTGCTACCAATTTATGAGTTCATGTCAACTTTATAAATATGTCATATGTTGAAACTTGAAACCTATGCATTATAACAATTATTCAGCATCTATTGCTGTGTGTCTCTTTTTTATATTTTTATCTGATGACTATCACGTTTCATAATTTTATAAATTCTTTGTTTAGGACAGGAATACCATCCAATATTTATTCACAAAAGTTATCTGCTTCAGCATCTATTGCTGTGTGTCTCTTTTTCATATTTTTAACTGATGACTATAAACACGTTTCATAATTTTATAAATTCCTTGTTTAGGACAGGAATACCATCCAATATTTATTCACAAAAGTTATCTGCTACAACGAAATGAATATAAAGTCACAAATTGATAGTTTCGAGACATCCTGGCTGCATGAGTTGATGTTCTTTGTTTGCCGCGCACCTGTACTTAAGCCAGTAGTATGTCCTTCGCGATTGGCCCATTGTGACCCCGTTCACAAAAGGACATACTTTTGGCTTGAACAGGTGCATTTGAAACAAAGATCACCAACGCAGTAGCCAGGGCGTTTCGAAACTACCAACTTCAGACTTTATACTCATTTCGTGGTAGCAGGCCACATAATATATTACTTTCTTGTTTACTAGTTTTTAGTTCGTCGGTCGCAACACATAGTGGCGTACGTGCAGGACAAACGCAAAATACATTTTCGAGAAAAACGCTCTTGAAGGATAGGCTACTAATAACATAGTCAGTACTTCTCCAATATTATCTCTCAGTGGACCGATTACATTTGAAATTGAAGTTAAAGGATTAAACTATTAAACTGTAACTTAAATAGTTAAAAAGGAATAACCTTTATATGATATATCTAGCTCTAAACTTATACGCCACTATGTGAAACGGAAGATTTGGGTGGTTTCGGCGGATTTTTGAAGCGTAAGTCGCACGTACGCCACTATGTGAAACGGAAGATTTGGGAGTTTCAGCAGGTTTTTGAAGCGTAAGTCGCACGTACGCCACTATGTGAAACGGAAGATTTAGGGTTTTCGGCTGGTTTCTGAAGCGCACGCCACATTATTGACGGATGATGTGCCTAAATGTCATCAAATCCGATTTTCGCTGTTTCACATAATGGCGTATGTTGATCGTACGTCAGT
The DNA here is from genome assembly GCF_039555335.1 of Amphiura filiformis. NCBI lineage: Eukaryota > Metazoa > Echinodermata > Ophiuroidea > Amphilepidida > Amphiuridae > Amphiura > Amphiura filiformis. Next base: position 88,171,351 of record NC_092629.1, read on the forward strand.
TTGTGAAACGGAAGATATTGGATTCTTACGGGATTGTAAACATAAGTCAATTAATTAATTAACGTTATTTATTAATTAAGTATAGTTGAGCTTTCTAACTTGGTATACTTGAAGAACTTGATATATAAAACCGTTCAGCCGAATTTCATAAAATTGACCAAAATCACCGTACGCCACTATGTGTTGCGACCGACGAGTTATTTGAGCTTACTCTGTTCTTTTACAAATACAAGCAAAACAAAGCAGAGGACGAAAGAAAACTGTTTGGTGATTTTGCTTTTTCATTTTCTGCATTTTTTATAGGTTGGCGAGACTCCAAATCCAACATTTGCGAAACTAGTTGACGTACTCTACAAGATCAAACTTGAAAGTTAGTCCCATTTGTACTATGCATTTTGATAATGTCATCCTTAAAAATTTGAAAGACAAACAAAGAAATAGTGTAAACTTAAAAAAACCCAGTGATTTATAGTGCGCTACGCGCAGGCACAAAGCCCAGACGTTGATCCACTAGCCTCAGCACACTTTACATGTTGTTGCTGACCACTAGGGGCCAATATCATTCCATAAACCATTTAACAACCACTCAGGCACTTTACAGCTTCAAGAGCGCACACCCTAGACATTCCACAGTTGACATTCGCAACCACGACCAGGTCCCAGGGTTTCGTACGGGTTTCAACGAAACAATTAGCAGTAAGTTCCTTGTCCATGTGAATTTCAAGCTAACTCAATTTTTCCAAGAGAGCGTACCGCCAGAGCTCGAACCCGCAACCTCTCGCACCATAGTCGAACGCCTTATCGATTGAGCTTACTTGACTGCTTTTAGGCAACTGAGTGTCCGTTATCTAATATGCACATGAGAAACCAGGTGACAACTAACCTGCTCAAAGGAGTGTTGGCACATGAGAAACCAGGTGACAACTAACCTGCTCAAAGGAGTGTTGGCACATGAGAAACCAGGTGACAACTAACCTGCTCAAAGGAGTGTTGGCACATATGAGAAACCAGGTGACAACTAACCTGCTCAAAGGAGTGTTGGCACATGAGAAACCAGGTGACAACTAACCTGCTCAAAGGAGTGTTGGCACATGAGAAACCAGGTGACAACTAACCTGCTCAAAGGAGTGTTGGCACATGAGAAACCAGGTGACAACTAACCTGCTCAAAGGAGTGTTGGCACATGAGAAACCAGGTGACAACTAAACTGCTCAAAGGAGTGTTGGCTCTAAAAAAGTCTTGTTATGTAAATCAGACAGTTTCACGCTCCGTACCTTTTGGGCAGGATTTCGGAGCGTACGCTTTTGTTATATGCTCAAACCTTTCCCTATTTCATGTGTGCAAGGTCGTTCCTACGCAGGTGAAAGAACATGAAAGTGAGTATCGCACGAGTACATCGTGCGGGCAAAATAGCACATTACCGTACTCAGAGCATGTATTGATCAGGATTGTGTTATCAACACTCAATTTTGTGTAATATGAATTAACGATTTCAGAGAATGGTCAATTAGGCAAGGTTTAAAGTTCATGTCAATCCTGACTAGTCCTACAATTATTTAATATATTTAGGTATATAACTTTGGGGAGTCTTCAATAGTAACCATTACTCTATACAACTGTTACATTTGATATAGCTCATATTTGATATGAGAATAGCAGACCTTTTCAAACTGTCTTACAGATCAATTAGCCTTATCATTGTGTTGACCTCGCCAATTTATACTTCTTTCTCAGATAGCACATACATTTTCCCCAAAGTGATGCCTTTAGAAGGACTATTACCGAACAAGCAGGATAGATATGATTACTTCTTCTACCAAGGCTCTTTGACTACACCACAATGTAACGAAGTCGTACAATGGATTATCTTCAGAAAACCAATTTACGTCTCTCGGCAACAGGTGAGATTAGCAGGTGGTCATGAAAAGTGCACTTGAATAATGGAATACTTTGTGTGGGTGTGTGGGGTGTGTGCGTTATGGACAAAAGTTTTACTAACATTGTCGGTATTTAATTCTGCAATATTCTGCAATATTATTTACATCACAAGGTCAGGTGCAATATAAACATTTAATGGTAAGGCTATTGACCTCTTCGGTAAATCCCATAACCATTTGCGAGTACACCTAAGAACTCGTCATTTTGCGTCACGCCGCTCTGCGCAGATGCGCACATCGTTTATCGAACATCGTTACTGCGCATTGCAAGTCGGCGTGACGTAAAATGACGAGTTCTCAGGTATACTCGCAAAGGGTTATGGGATTTAGTTACCGAAAAGGTCAATAGAGGCCGTCAGCCTTTCGTCATCTTGTGGGTACAAATGATACGCGTGTTCATGCGTCAGACACTACGCGCAAGACGCAGCTTGCCACGCAGCTGTTAACACGCATCGACACAGTGATTTTGCTGTTCATGCATGGAGATCGAACGACCATCGCAGCGTGTACCCACAAGATGGCGGCATATGACGTCACGCTGACGGCCTCTATTATGTATAACAGCAATTTAGGTAACAATAGTGATTTGTCACCATTCTCTTGCTCTTCAAATGTTTATAAAATGAAGACCAGAGCGCAAGAAGACCGTAAGTCCACTTGGCCCCTCAACATGTATACACTCAAGTTGCGTATAGTTTCGTATAGTTTGGTAATGTTTTATACATGTTCAGGAACCATAAGAAACTATACGTAACTTTAATGTATACATGTTGAGGGCCCAAGTGAACTTACGGTCTTCTTGCGCTCATGTCTTCAAATGCTGTTAATAGGCATTTCAGAGTATGGGAGAAACGATCATCCGTAAACAAAATATTTTTTCATTATAGATTTTTGAAAGTCTATTTTATTTTTCATTTGAGCATAATGTAGCAGTTGATGTTATTGTTGCAAACTGTGCGCACAGTAATAAAACAATAATTTGTTTAAAATATTTTGTTTTTCTGATGACTTGCAGTTAATGTAAGATTTCTATTTGTGTGGCTATAGTGTAAATGATGATGACGACGACGATGATGATGATGATGGTGATGATGATGGTGATAATGATGATGGTTTAGATGATGATGATGATGTTGTTTTTGTTGTTGTTGTTGATGATGATGATGATGATGATGATGATGATGATGATGATGATGGATAATACAACTGATGTCAGATGATTATTAGAGTCGTGATGGTGACGATGATGGCAGTGATGAGGATTTAATTTAGTATGAAATTCTCAACCCCCCTCCCGCACCCACCAGTCAATGTTGTTTTGATACTGAGAGAGGAACGGACAATTGGTCTAGTATTGGCTCCAACATTGCTGGGGGGGGGGGTTGCAAGCAATATGAAACATTAATGTTTGCCACTCATGTTACTTGTAATGTTTAAACAAAGAGCACGTTTCTATGGTATCACTCACAGCATGGAAATAGTAGACATGCTCACATTTTCGGCAAGCCCCACGTGTCAAGGCCAAATCGACTTTTACAATGTTTATTGAAGAGATAAGATATGCATAATCTTAGTTTGCGAGAAGATAAGAGGTCAAACGTTTCCATGTTAAAAATAGAATTACATGCTAGGCATGTTTGTTCCTCTTTGTCGTTTGTGTATTAATTATCATCATCATCATCGTCATCATCATCATCATCATCATCATCATCATCATCATCATCATCATCATCATCATCGTCATCATTATCATCATCATCGTCGTCGTCGTCATCATCATCATCATATCATCATCATCATCACCATCATCATTACCTGACTACTAGCCACAACTAAAACCCATACCAAGGAAAATAAAATATCAATTTTGCTGCAAACCCTCAGAGAAAATTAATATTCAAATATTTAAAATCGTGTTTTATTACAACGTATCTAATAGTAATAGGAATTTACACACAACCATGACAACTGCTAAATTAAGCTGAAATGAAGAAAACATAGACTATAAAAAAGTCTAAAATGAAAATAAATGTTGTTCGTATCAGATTAATTTGAATCTTTGAAATTCGTGAGGTCTGAGAGGATGTCCTACAGAAGTGCGTAACTGTTAGAAACTTTGGAAATATAAGTGTCATAATGGGATTTACCCAATATCTATATAAATTATAATCATGACAATCAGGCCTCATCCTTAAATGTCCCTTTAAGTATTTCTTGGTTTGCATACGTACTCAACTACATTTACCAGTGAACTTTCAAGACAACCCATACTTGTGATAGCTTTTAATTACTCTCTAGTAAATTCCTTGTTAGGACAGGAATACCATCCAATATTTATTTACAAAAGTTATCTGCTACAATGAAACAATAAAATAATTGTCATTACGTTATCCCTGCCTTAGGCGGAGTTTGCAGTTTCTGATGATAATATATATGTAGGCTATACGTTATCCAAATGGGTCAATGAGTTATGTGAGATAACCTTGTGCAAGACACAATGTGCATGCATATAGTTCCTAGGACGTGATCTTCGCCCGGAACTTATAAGCTATTTTTAAAAACCCTCTCCATTCAAGTGTGTGTTGACTGCAGACGACAAGATTTTTAAAACTTTTTTAAAAAAAGTTAAACAAAAAAAATTTAAACAAAACTTTAAAAAAAAAAACTTATTAAAAAGGATTAAAATTTTTTTTAATTTAAAAAGTTTAGAATTGTACATTTTCATGACCATATTTGGAACCAGCATGAAAAATGCATTAGATTGAGTACAAACAGATCTAGCCTTGTCAGTGGTTCTTAAGATAGCTCTTGCTATTTTGGGAAAATATCCCCAAAACTTGGGACTGTTAGCACACAGAGTATTAACATAAGACCTATAAACGTATTCTCTCATTTCTTCACAGCTTGCTTCATTTCGTAAACTCCAAGGAAGCAACTTTGGCATGAATGGAATAAACACGACACTTGTGGATAATTTTCGGCCTGTGCAGCCGCTGAATAATAGAACGGTTTACCTAGCCACGTGTCACAGTAGTGCCTCTACGTTGTCCATATATAATTGGGCATCTCTGGTCGTCATAATGTACTGGCTGTGATTTCACAAACGTTCTTGTATACAACTCAAAGGATTGAGTAAAATTATGTATCACTTTGTCGAATTGAATGACCAAATTATCCCACTCCACCATGTCTGCTTCCTGTTGGAACTTGACGTTGGTGGCACTGTTTTGGGTTTAGGAGCTGGTCATAATTTATGTCATATTTTTACTTGTTTGATAATAAAATATTTTACACTCTCTTCTGACCACGCTGACAATGCAATTGTCAACATATTTATTATTACATGATTTTTATGAAGGTTTAGCAAACCCTAAAGTTGAATGTTTTTTACGCAAACCTTAACAAAAGGTTTTAAACGAAGTTTGAAAGAACTATGAGAACATCAGAGTGCTGTGATGTACAAATGACATCTATTGTACTAGTCTGTTTTTATCTTATAAAAACTATAGCTACTCAATTTGATATATTTTAAGATTTGATACTGCGCCCGAGACTTAAGCCCAAGACTCCCAAAATGATTCGACTCGACACGAGACTGAACGTATACAATCGATTCAAAACTAATCCCGTCACTCAACACTTCGAGACTCGACCTTCTGACTCGACTCATATGTGATGCGATCAAGCAAAATCAGTCGGAACTCGGCAATAATAAATTTTCAGTTTCCTATAGCATTGTAAAAAGTATTTATAAAGCTGGATTTTGCAGAAAATCCCATTCGAATTGAACAACCAGTTCCAAAGATATGAGCAATTAAAGAGTTTCCAAAACAATAGGAAATAAAAGGAAAAATTTCCGTTGTTTGGCTATATCTCAAAATCAATATTTCCGAGTTCCGACTGATTTGGCTTGATCGCATCACATATATTGAATGGACCCTGAATGGATCGAACCGGGTAATCAAATGAGATAAATATCGATCAACTAATCGTGTAATGCGGCCCATACACGTTCAATGTTTTGATCAATATCAAAGACCCTTGATACAAGAGTGGATGCAAAATCTACCATTGTACACGCACAATTGTAGATTTTGTATCCACTCATGCATTTAGGGTCCGCAATATTGATCAATAACATTGATCGTGTATGGGCCGCATAAGATGTGTGCCGACTAATTCCAATATTGAACATTTATGAAGTGCAAGTTATTCTTCAATGATTGCACAATATCCCAATCTTTATTGTGCTATTGACTACTTTAGATTAGGATGACGAATACAAAGAGCTTTTAAATAGAAATAGAGTCGCAATAGATTATATAATCTTTTGTTCGTTTGATGCCGATTAGAAGTTGCGACAGGCTATTCATAAAAGTGGTACCATGGTTTCGAATAAAGGGGTTCCGCCATTAAGGTTACACGAAGAAACGTATAAAAAACGTATAAAAGACGTATAAAGTTGTTCTCTAAAACCGCGTTTTCTCAGCAATCAAATATCGCAGTGAGTTAAATGTTGGTGCATGGATGTATCTTAACATTATTTTTGTGTGTGTATACAAATTTTTAGAATCCGTTTGAAAATCCTTCGTTTAAATCATTTTTACGCACCATGTTCACAAGATCAAAACACGTTCCATGCAGTTTTTTTCAAATATTCGCTCCGTATAAAACCACGCCGAGTGATTGTTTTCTCCTTTTTGTATTGTACTACAAATCGACCAAAGAAATAATGTTGCCATGGGGAAGAACCAAATACAGTACCGATTAAATTTTATTAGCCCGTTTTTGGGAACAATTTTCAAGAATCTTGTACCACAAAACACTGTTATGTTACATTATCGATATCTGGATTGTTGAACGTTAATTTTGATTTCTAACTGCCTACATTATTTCTCAAAAGTACGTCGATTCCTTTACCATTTGAATTTCACTCCAAATTTAAGCTACTTTTGCAAAAATCGAGGTTTTTCGCCATCGATACCTCCGACATTTACAGCGGTGATGAGATTGTTTATCATAAGAGCCTGGTATGCACTATTCCATAATAGTCAGTTTGAGATCAATCGATTTCACAGGTAACTCAGTAGCTCAATCGGTTAGCGCGCCAGAGTCACGTTCGACTATATACTATAGTTTTGAGCTGGAAAATTTTGTTACGTGTTCGAGTCCCGATGTGGTCCATTCCATCTATTTTATTTTATTTTTTTCTCTCACTTTTTTCTTTTTTCTTGTTCGTTTTTTTTCTTTCTGATTGCAGCGATTGATTGTTTTTGCCCGGTTTTTTTTTTTTTTTATATAATTCAGAAATATTTAGGCTATACTAGTCTAATACTAGGCCTAGTAATAGGAGCTAATAGGCGCGGCCTATGAATATATTTTTACAAATCAGATGAACAAAATATTGGTTGTTGGTTTTGTTACTGTTGTTGTAGTTATTGTTGTAGGCCTATATTGCTTAATCAGGGTATAAATAGGCATACTAGGCCTATAGCCTATAGAAGCATTGGTTTATTTCACGACAGATATCATCCAGGATAATTTTAAAAATTGAAAATTTAGAAAATCCAAAGGAAAATTGCCGAAAACGGCTGCCCACAATCACCCCCCACCCCAAACCCCCCCCCCCCATCAGCCCATATGGTCCTATCATGGTCGCCCCTCCCCTATCCCTGCAACATATAGGATCACTCACGAGCCGCGGTTTGTCCGTGGCCCCTAGTTCAGATGGATACACTATTGTATGCGTGAGTAAGTTCATTCTTTTCTGCATGGCTGTTTCCATTATTAACTTACGCCCCTCTGGAATCAAGCCTTGAAAATCAATTGTATTTAACCTTAAATTGGTCACTGATCCGGCATCATATTAACGCTCTACACAACAGGCGAGTATCAATAAGTGACCACACTACAGTCATGTGTAAGGGCAGTCATGTGTAAAGTGGTACCATTGTACTCGCGTATCCCAAATGTGTGCTTGTGTGGGTCTGAAGTCTATAAGGAGGCTTTAGCTGTCGATGCAATCATCTTTACCACCCACCTGACGTTAGGCGTTTCATTTAAATAAATTGAATGCTCTTGCTGATCGATTACACATTAGAATGTATAAAGGCTGCCATGTCCAGTCCATATATCTATATTACACTATAATGGTAATCGCTATACGTATACATGTAAGTATATAAGTATAGGCCTAAAGGTTGTTTTTTTTAAATTTCCATTTAATTTTATTTAAGAAGGAGATTGGTATAGAAATAGTGGCGTACCCAAAGAGGGGGGTTGGGGAGGGCAGATTTACCTCTGTGAGAAGTCTTGGGAGGGAGGAGAGGGAGGAGGGATATGGAGAATGAGAGAGGGCTGGAGGAAGGGAGAAATAAAAAGATATAATAAAGACAAGTAGATAAATAGAAATATAAGGAAAATGATGGGAATGAGAGAGGGAGAGTGAGAGGGGACAATGAGAGCGAGGGAGTGATAAAGTGTAGGCCTAGGAAAGAATAAGTACAGAGAAGGGAAAAGAAAGGAATGATGAATACATTTAATAATAATTATTAGGCCTATATAATAACTAAACACATAAAAGCACTGGGCAGCCATTCGATGATGACAATGCCTTTATTCGTTACGTAATTAAAACGCCCAGTCAGATGTATTTCACACCTACCAAACACAACTCACCCAATTTCGCAAACTGGGCGTTGAATGTACACTCTCATGAATATTGATTGGCAACATTTTCAAATATGTCAGCGCTCTAATCGGAAACAATAGAACAATAGACCCTGCAGAGCGTTGGACGAATATATGACCAGTGATTTGGGTTTCTTCACATGTCATACAGGTCTTTCATGCTTCGATTTGATAAGGCAATGTCTATCAGATGAATTCAATTTAAACTTTATATCAACGTTGTTGTGTTCTTTAAGGTCCATTATCTGGGTATAAAATGTAATTCATTATTTTTAGGTCAGACATACCTTTTTACAACGTAGTCAACTGCAGATATCCCTCAAAATAAACAAGTTGATCCTATAGGACCACTTTTCTTAGGGAATCATATTTTTACTTTGGTTGTGTGACCGTCTCGATTTTCTGATCAAAAGACTTGACTCGACTCTTGGCTGAACAGCTGAGTGACTCGGCTCCACCCCGTAGAGGACACTCGAGACATCAATAACTCAAATGCCCACATGTGCTTCTCAGACATGATTAGCCCTTAACTTGAATAATGATATGCGTTAATGACAAATTAGGTTGCCAACATGTGCCGGGCTTTAATCGTATTTGTGTGTGCTTTGATAATAAGAATAAAAGTGAAATAAAGTAAAATGATATTATGTTAAGCCTATGCTTTATAAAAGAAAATATTGCTATGATCAGAAACTTCACGTGCAATGTGTTAAACCTGTGTTTTGTGGAAGAAATATTTCAATGTTCAATGTGCTCCATGTTCGTTTATGTGGTTTATCTAACAGTATGTCATATATTATGTCATGCAAGTACTCAAAATTAGTGGGAACTCGGAAACATTGATTTTGAGATATAGCCAAACAAAGGTAATATTTCCTTTTGTTTCCTGCTTTTTGGAAACTCATTGTTCATATCTTTGGAACTGAATGCTTAATTTCAATGCGGTGTTCTCCGGGGGGGCACTTCAATATGAAATGGATATAGGTGTAGGGCTGGCACTTTCGCACTAAGGGGCATTTGGTGAGAGCAAAATGTAAAAAATATGGGGTCATTGGGTGAGAACATGAACTTTGTTTTAAATGGAATCTGAGAGCCGAAACAGCGCCACAGAAACCTCGAAAATCGAATTTCTAGTTCTAAATGGCTTCAAATTTCCTTGTTTTTTCAAAATAAGTAACAAAATCAGTGATAAATGAAAGTTGTTGTTCAAATTGAACTTGTAAGGGTCATTGGGTGACAGATCAAATGGACAAATATGGGGTATTCGGGTGACAGCGCATGTGTTCGTAAAAAATATGGGGTCTTTGGTGACAGCGACTGTGAAAAGGGGGTCTTAACAGCCCTACATACGCGTCACCTCCAAAGTGGGAGTGCCAATCCCCCCCGGGAGGGGGGTTCTGCACAATATGCAGCTTTGTAAATGCATATATAAGAAAATTTAATATTTCCGAGTTCCAATTGATTTTGCTTGATCGCATCACATGTGTGTGGAGACTTGTGTGAAAAACGTTTCTTATAATTCATATTGTGTGACATTAATGTTGTATTAAAGGCCCATTCAGAGATTTGCTCATCGGGAGGATCGTAATAAGCATCTAAATTCCGGTTTTGGTACCTTTGCTACTGTCATAAATAGATGTTCTAGCATAGCCTGCTAGTGGTTAAGCTGACAGCCGTGTATTAGAGAAAATAAAAGACCATTTTACACGAATCTGTCATTTCTCTACTTTTTCACTTTAGGCAATTTATAAACAGCTTCAATATTGTTACAATTACATTGGGATCACTGAATGGACCTTTAACTTTGACATGTTTGTGTAAAAACATTGTTAATATTCGTCAATACCAAATCGTCACTAGTCAAATGCAAAACCTCACAATATACAAGTGGGCCTTAGTTACATAAACCTTAAATATACATCCTTTTTTGTATCTTAACTTTTTTTAATGTAAACTACATAAATGTTTGTAAATAGCCAAATAACCAATGCCGTTTTCCATGTAAATCTTGTTATTGTTTGTTTTTACCTCTTAGACGAAATGACAAAATCGGTACAAAGGTTTATGTAACTGGCCGTAGAAGTGATGTAATAATCGGAATAACTACCATAGTAATAGGGTACAACTATTTTTGAATATATCGCACCTCACTAGTACGTTCACGCGGTACCTCTGTATTGTGCCATATCATGCTGATCACTCGCACCTGTAAGATTAGCATCTTTGAAAAGAGCGATATTGTATTCAATCTACGTATTCAATCAGACATACTGCTTACAGTGCAACACGATATATTCAAAAATTGTTTTACCCTATTGCTATGATAGCTACACCGATTACTAAACAGCCGGCATTCAAAACGCGATATTCAACATTCCCGCACCGAAATTGTCCAGTGCAATGACGTCGTGGTTATTGTCAGCCTTCATTGTATTACTGGGACGTCATTGCACTCGACAATCTCGGCGCCCGGGAATGAGAATATCGTGTGTTGAGAGACAGCTGTTTTAATTCGTTGTGGTTGCCAGAGTCATTCTTTAACGTTTTAAAACATTCCTTTCCGCCAAAGCATGTTTAGAATCGTGGCTTGTTCTTTATATGGTATTTCTTGTGAGTTTTGTATCGTCAATTCTATACTTGGTATATAGACAATTGTGTCTCTTTTCGAAGAAGTTTACATTTTGTATTATGTAACGTGCCTGCATTTTTTTAAATAAAATATGGATAATATCCAAATTCAAATCTATCAAATCAAGTACAAGAAAGAGTTTGATATTTTGTGTGTTTGTTGCGTTACCACAGTACGTAGAAAGTGGACCCTACCCGTTTGAACTAATATAGCATGTTTTATACACTTTTAGAAAGTGAGAACGATTCCAATCAGAGCAACTTTATACCGGTAGCCAAGCACCAATTTATCTGATTAGCGTGTATTAATTTTGTTTCAATTACGCGAGGACGTGTGTGGAAGGTGAGGTGAGGTGGTCAAGATATTCGCCGTAAAAGGGATGATGTAACAGGATTAACTACCTTAGCAAAAGGTTAAAACAATTTTTGAATATATCGCACTGCGTTAGTACGTTCACGTGGTACTTTTGCATTGAACCATAGAGGTCAAAGAACAGGGATAAAGACCTGGATGTAATTCTAATGATCTAATCACTCGCAACTGTAAGACTAGTATCTATGAAAAGAGCGGAATTGTATTCAATCTATGATTGCAGACAGGTGATGATTGCTATTTGTTTGTAGTGCAGTGCGATATAATTGTTTTAACCTATTGCTATGGTAGCATATGGAAAGGTTTCCATACAAAATCGATTCTCTTACAAACCATCTACGCAGTTTCCACCTCGATATACCTGAGCAGACAGTTTTGTCCAAGAACTTCCAAGCAAGCAGTGCATTGTCTCCACACAGTCTTTGATTGCTCTACACGGTTGAGTGCATAGCATCGTAAGAGCTGTGGAACCTCTAGCTAGAAAATGGGCCTCTGTGATTGGTTTTTGTCGAAACCTCAAGGGTTCCCTTCATAGAAATCAGATATTTTTTATATCAAACCAAAGCTAACACTTCCCCCTAAAAACACTTTTCGTCATTTTTCAACAGATAACTCAATTCAATGTTATAGCAAGGCAAATGTGGTAAATCTGTTGAATACTGCCTATCCAAAAACATTTTTTGACCAAAATGTAGCTTATAAAAGTCAAAATCTCAAATGTTCCTTACAATATTTTTCAAAATTTATGTCATTAAATGAAAAAGCACTCTTATATTGTCCTAGCTATACTAGCGTCATTAGAATGAGCAATGGCCAATCCTCTTTAAATTGCAAATATTGTGCAAAAAGTTACTATTTTGGCCTGTTTTGTCATACGGTTGTAAATTCAATGAACTATGACTTTGCTAAAGAGCGCTTACAAATCGATATGTAAATCATGTTACATCATCACTTCTACAGCGCATTAATGACACCTAGCACCTACATATCAAATACTAGGCCTATCCTGTTAGAAAAATGTCAGGAGTGTAGCATTGATTCTGTATAAGCACTGGCGTGTATTAAAAAGTGGTAGCTAGGCTTGTATGTATGTGATAAAAGTAATGTAATGTAATGTGTAACAGCGTAATAATGACAATATTGGTAGTGGAAATTCAAAACAGCATAACTCAACTGATGATAATTAACTTTAAATCAAAATATTTGCGTGACCATGTTTGGAAACAGCATGAAAAATGCATTAAAGTGAGTACAAATAAGCCTAGTATTGGTTCAGTGGTTCTTTAGAAAATCTGTAAAAACTTCTTATGTTGGAGCATAATGACTTTAATAGTACGCAGAGCATTATTAATTGCATCCTTGTAATAATGTGATCATATTGGTTCATCGGCATGAACATTGTCATGACATAAATTAACACTTAAAGTACCATATGTTTGGATTCCAACATACCGAATAGAACATTTTTCAAAAGCCATTTTTGAAAAAAAAAATATGACAACACCTGTTCTATATGATCTAGTTGTGAAGCCTGGATTTAATTATCTGGGCAGCAACGAAATCTCGTGCAGAAAGTTTGTTAAAAGTAAAATTCCACTTTATTTGGTTTCTTTAAGCTTATTTAGGATGTCAAGTGTTCTAAAAATCAGGGTGTCATTTTATCCAAACGGTTTAAGGGTGTCAGATCCATGATGGCTGCCAGTTATATTAAACTGTAATAATTAAGCTGTAAAATACCTCGCCTCGATACCTTTCTCTGATTATAAACAACTAAAATGTCATCGGTCGCGTATTTCTTGAATGCTTGGTTAATAATTTACAGGTTGAAATAGGCAAAAGGTCAATTTGCTGCAATTTTTGAAATTTAGGTGCTCATTCTACAACTCCAACGGACTGCCGCGTCTATTTACGTACTGTGTCCGATTTGAGCGCTGACATATTGGAAAATGTTGACAATCAATATCAATGAGAGTGAACATTCAACCAAGGAAATTTGAATTGTGGGAAGGTGAACAGAATTAACCGTTTTCAGCAATTTAACACTGCTGATGAGAGACGAGTTATATCGGAGGCAGATCTGAGGCCAGTCATGGTGTGAAACCAATCAGATTATGGATCAAAGGACATGTCTGAGGGCAAGTCTAGGGAATGGATACTTGAACTCAAATATTTCTTCTTTGATCATATTTGATCGATTTACTTTAAAAATATTGTGACCTATCCTTTCAGCATGGCGGCTATTGTTGAGACTTAACAAATCCACAATGTGACATTGTCTTCCCATCGTTATTTAAATTCCCTGATCACACTTTCGAGGAATACCATGTCCCGCAGGATATGACTAGCGCCCCCAAACGAGGTCAGTACAACATTTTAATAACAATATGTCAATAACAACATTTGAATAACAATGGGACACGTGCTAATTATTAGTGACGCTTCCATGTAATATATTCCTTGATAGTATACTAATCCAGCAGCAGAACCAGAAAGTAGTGCTATAGTGTACTGATAAACCAAAGCGACAGATGTGACGAATACTATAGACGTATACCTAGCAGATGTGATAGGTACTACATGTATAGGTTTTCAAGTACATTTAATTTATTTAATTGAAACGCCTACCACAAGATTCCCGGGACAATACTATAAGTACAGCTGTTAACTGTTGCAACATGCTAATTCGGCGTTCGTGTATATTAATTTAGCGAACATAATCAGTGTCTCTAGAGCTACTCTCCGCTTTAATTAATATATGTTTTAGGCTGGAATTATACGATGCCGTGTTTTAAAAGCGCACTAACCGTTCTCCTTACTTCTGTGATAGTGGAGGTGCTAGTATCACAAGTGAAAGGTAATTCGGTTTATATATTTTAGTTATATATTTTAAAGTTAACTTCTTTAATAACTATTTTCTGTTTTATACTATAATTCACACCACCAGTGCATGTCGCGTTTGATAATTATATTGTTTTTCTCTGCTTAATTATTCCTTATTGCTATATATAAGTATAAATGAAGTTATCTATATATATTGTATACATGCAGGTATTTAGAAAATTAAAGATAATTTAATAAGCTTCCAGTGTAGCCTCCTCATTTTAAGCAGTTGCCGTCAAAATTTGTGATGCTGTAAGTGAACCCTTCGCCGTAACCCTAACCTAAACTAAGCCATAATCCTAATCCAAAACCAAACCTTAACCGTAACCCGATCCATTTTGTTCAAGTTGTAAGTAATCATTAAAATAAAGCAACAGTGAGGTATGACAATTTGGCATCATTCATCCGTGCGGCTTATTATGCATATTGTCCATTGGAATGCATGACACATGGGCCGTATAAGAAAGGAGATTGCGATTTGCATCTTTCATACAAACGTCCACATGTAATGCCCAGAACACGTTGAAACGTGACTATTTTTCCACACGAACAAGTATCATATTGATGATAACGTCGTTATAATATGCGCGTAGTCGTCTCAATCTATCGAAATATATGTTTTGCAACCATACTATTTCAACAGCATGTTAGCAATGTTTAGTCGACATCAAAACAGGCTGAATTAAAATAGAAATATAACTAAAGACATATTTTGCTTAAAATTAATATTAGTATTAGACAGTCGCCCTCGTGTTGCCAGATTTCTTCCGCGGAAGTATTGGTCTCGGTCATAGCCGGCTTGTGGTCCTTCGTGACGAATGAGCACAATTCAGACTGGTGGTATGTACGCACGTATGAACGACCGACCGCATGGCGAAATGCGTAAGGAACATCACAATCTCTCCTACACCTGTAGTTACATGCACATGTTGGGAAGAGATTGCTTCTTCGCGCGATTTACGCGGCATTAACCGCTACCTCATGGACTCACCGATTAAGTTATGGGTAAATTTTAACACATGACACGGCAGAAATTGGTTTTGTGTTGTTCTGTAAGATATGACATATTCTTTAGATGCTATAATATTAACTGTCTCAAATTCAGGTAATGGCCGAAATAATAATCCCTCGGTGAAACATGAATTGTTCCGTTCCACTCACCTTGAACAATCCATCTTTCACCTCGTGATTATATTTCGATCACTCACACCTGCAAACGGTTAATAGGATAGTGGTCCTCGTCGTAACTGGCATGATTGGGTCACTAATATTTACGAGGTGTAATAAAAATGAAATGCCCAACAGTATTTTATAAATAAGCTATATAATTTTTATGAAGAGCTTTTCTACAAAAGAAATTGCTCATTAAAATGAAGCTATGTGTTCAATATAAGTGTGCTTTTTCATTTGATGACATAAAATTTGAAAAATATTGTAAGGAACGTACACTTGAAGTTTTGACTTTTAAAACCTACATTTTGGTCAAAAATTGTGCTGGGACAGGTCGTTTTCAACAGATTTAACAGTGTTTTTTTTTTGGGGGTAGCTTTCGTTTGATATTTAAAATATTTCTGATTGGATGAAGGAAACACATGATGTTTTGACAAAAACCAATCACATATTTCCATTTTCCAATAGATCTTACACAGCTCTTATGATGCTATGTTCTCAACCGTGTAGTATAACACAGCCTGCGTAGAGTCTAGACTCTCTGTGCTTGGAAATTTCTGTGTGGTCGTGTGTATCGAGGTGGAAACTGTGCGTAGATGCATTTATATATAAGAGAATCGTTTTTGTAGTCAAAAACCTTTTCATAATTTATGAGAAGCTAAAATCGTCTACATCAGATGATTATTTCATAAGAAACGTAGTCATTGCCAATCACTAACAAGAAGATCAACCAGGTTAAGTTGCTTTCTCTATTGATATCAGCAATAGAACTAGAATAAAACGGCAATGATTAGCTGCTTCCTCCAAAATAACCAATTCTCGCGATTCAAAATACGATGCGCCGCCAGCGGTTGCTCTTGCCAGTCCATTTTTTTTCGTACGATCAATAGATCTACTATTGCTGTTTAAGTGTGCATTAGCGTAAAGCGTCATTATATTGACATTTAAGGGTAGACAATGTATTGTTGGTCGAAGCAGCCTAAAAATCGATTTTCATTATCTAAATCAATATATTATTGAAAAATAGCACTTTGATGTTTTGCAATGTTCAAATACTGCAAATCATATTCTTTGAAAACTTGCTTGATTTATTGCTGTTAATGAGTTACGTACGTTTTACAAAAGTGTTGTTGTTTCAGTCCTCTTAACTTAAGAGCCACAGGACCTACACAAGTAGATCTGTAATATTTGAATTCTTCTACACTCTCGCTATGAAATCATGAATGTAATTTTTGCCAAAGCTTACTACCATTCGTAAGATGCTGTCAACTACCAAATCACAACAGCTAAGGGGGCACACAGGATCACTCAAAGTGGGAAATTTTAGACATTGTTTTGTATAGTATCTTTAAAAGTAATGTAAAACTACATAAAAGTATACATTTTCTGAAAGGTAATGACACAAGGAATCCAACTAGCACGGCAGATTTCTGCAATATTTGAGAAAAGCGTCAAAATTGATTTCCCATGCCAATTTTTTTCGGTCCGCCATAACAACTTACCCTAAATACCAAAATTGGTTAAAATTGCATATTTGTGTTCTAAAGACACAAATCTAATTTTAATTGTTCCTGTACGTATCGTCATTACTTCTAAAGATACAATACAAAACAATGTCTAAAATATCCCACTTTGAGTGATCCTGTGTGCCACCTTAAACACACAATGACTATAATGTTCGTGTGTTGTATTCGTATTACGCGGGTTTTGGATGTTGACCTCGTCCCAATATGCACTGACGGTATTTTGATAACTGCAGAAGGCACATAGAGGTATCCTTTACTCATGTGTGACTTCTAACAAGAGGCGCCCCTGGGTTACCTTCATGACTTTGACCATAGACCGTGAAGAGATGGACGGTCATCTGGATCGTAATTCTATAGAAATTTCACATTATGCTGAGACCATGAGACGTCTCGCTCGCACCTGTTGGATTAGCGTGTTTGAAAGAAGCGGCATTCAATCGAAGTACATACATTGTCTCTGACACAGTTACGACTGCAATCTAAACTCTGTTGTCACTAAACAATAATTATTGTAGTTACAAGAAATGCCACGGTAAAAACTGCTTATTTGATTCAGTTTGAAGTTAATTAAATAAATACATATATTCACCGTTGCGATGTATCTAACAATACATTTTACTCTGGGATTGAATGACTTTCACTTTGCGTTATATATATAAGCCCTGGTCTCCATCCATGTAGTCAAGTCAAAAACTTCAATTTGGTGACCACTCTCTGGCTAGTAAGGTTTGACGATTGACTTCTATGGACCATTTAGAAAAAAATAGCCCCCATGTCCCTCGCGAAAATCCCGGCATTTTTCGCTAGAGGCTAAAATCCAAAATGGCTGCCGCCACCATTTTAAAAATTTAAGTTTTGAACCAGAGAACCTATAATCATGCACAAAGACACTTTTTCGGATATATCGAGTACAAGGATTCCAATTCTGACATTAGTTTGACATTACGGCATCATTTTCACCCAGAAATCCAAGATGGTGGCCAGCACCATCTTGAAAATTTTTGAACCAGAGGACCTAAAATCGTGTACAAAGACAATTTTTTGGATAAGTCGACCACAAGGATTTCAAATTTGACATTACTTTGACATTACGACCTTATTTTTACATATAAATCCATGCTGGCGCCATCTAGAAAAAAATAGCCCCCATGTCCCTCGCGAAAATCCCGGCATTTTTCGCTAGAGGCCAAAATCCAAAATGGCTGCCGCCACCATTTTAAAAATTTAAGTTTTGAACCAGAGCACCTATAATCATGCACAAAGACACTTTTTCGGATATATCGAGTACAAGGATTCCAATTCTGACATTAGTTTGACATTACGGCATCATTTTCACCCAGAAATCCAAGATGGTGGCCAGCACCATCTTGAAAATTTTTGAACCAGAGGACCTAAAATCGTGTACAAAGACAATTTTTTGGATAAGTCGACCACAAGGATTTCAAATTTGACATTACTTTGACATTGCGACCTTATTTTTACATATAAATCCATGCTGGCGCCATCTTGAAAAAATAAGTTTTGAACTAGAGTGCCTAAAATCGTGTAGAAAGACACTTTTTCCGGTAAGTCCACTCCAAGAAATCCGAATCTGACATTAATTTGACGTTATAACATAATTTTTGCCCAGAAATCCAAGATGGCCCCATTTGGTAGAGCGTAAATGTGATTTTTGAATGAGAGCAGAAGCATAAGTGTGTCATTTCCGCCTTATCTGGGGTTCATGTCCCTATGGGGTTTAAACTGCCTTATCTTGGGTTTACATCCCTTATCTAGGGCTAAGGCGCCTTATCTGTGGTTTAGACGGCCTTATCCTGGGTTTACGTTCCTTACCTGTGGCTAAGATGCCTTAACCTTAGCATATCGCAGTCTAAACCCAGATAAGGCATCTAAACCCCAGATAATGCGCCGTAACCCCAGATAAGGGACGTAGACCCCCGATAAAGCAGTCCAAACCCCAAATAAGGCGCCTTAACCCTAATTGAGGAACATAAACCCCATATAAGGTGCCTTAACTCTAGATCAATCGTCAAACCTTACTAGCCACAGAGTGGTCACCAAAAAGTTTTTGACTTAACTAATGTCCTGCTTGCACGGATGATCAGAGTACAACATTCCATTGGTTTGTAGACTTCTCCGTCATTGTCCGTAGTCCACTTGCCAATTGTGCATTCTCTGGATATTACATTTAAGCTTAAAACTCTGATTCAATTATTTGTGCACAATTGATAGATTTTCACATCTGATCTTTTCAGTCACCGTACTCCCTCTGTTTCCCAAGCTTCCCAAGTGGACTACTGACTTTGACTTGCGGTTAACATTTTTAACACGGGACTGTATGGAGAGTTAGGCCAATTTCTGGCCTAACTAAAATTGGTCATGATGTAATGCGAAAAAAAGGTTGGCACACTTTGCCTGTCTTTTGGTATATCTCTGCCCCCGCTCCCCCAATTCAATGTTGGACCAAGCCATGTTGTCAACAGGTCCGTGAGACCCTCCAACATTGAAAGATGGGGAGTGGGGAAGGGTGAGATATAGGGGGGAGTCTGTACTTCACATATATTGCATGCATGTTTCACTCACCTCCCCAATTTTTATAGGGCACACATTTCCATTGTTTAGTGCAAGTGTGCCAACTCTTTTTTTTCCTGGATTGTGGCTTGTGATTGGTCGCCCAGATCTCGTTATTGTTTAAAACCTCCCGGCACGTACCATTAACTATACATGGTACACAACTAGCTATGGAATGCGGCGCTTTTGTGCTGGCGCGAGAGTTAGTGGATAAACGTACGCATCTAGCGCGTATTGTACCATCATGCTTACCGTCGTTTTATCTTTTCAGTTTCTGTTTCCGTATCCGTAATAGTTTTTGTAAGTCATTGTTATTCTGAAGTGGTAGTCTCCCAGGTATGACCAATCTTTTATTCTAGCCTTTTGTTAGTTACTGAAAATTTGAAGCTCGTGAATTTCAGTTTTCGTTTTGGTAAGTTATATTGATTTTTTACATAAAACCTTGAGATGTGCGGTTGGGTGCCAACCTAGACAAAAGAAGAGCCTAAATTTTACGGTCCTAAAATTGCGGTAAATTGTACGGCTTCAATTGACTTGTGTTTGGTGTATATGCACTTACGCCTAGACGTAAGTGGCTCTTAAAAAAAGTCTTGCATTGAAATATATACTAACCATGTTGCCAAGTTATAAGCAAAAGTCTTTCATATTGGCGATGAAACGAGCGTCTAAAATCTCCCAATGAGGCGCGTACAAGTGGTGATTTGGTAATCATGTTTTATATTGAAATGCAATACAAAAGAATTTGCATTGGAGCAAAGATAATGTATTCTATTCATGGCAAGCTAATCTGATAATTGGTTGGGCCTATATGCAAGACTCGGGTTTATTTTAAATGTTTATTTTTGCAGAGCTTATTTTCAGTCATGGATCATACTGATAAATTTCGCGAGGGGGAGGGAGGAGGGAGATACTTAAGTTGAGACTGAACAAGCGAGAGTGCGAGGGGGTGAGGAAGAAAGAGAGGAGAGGGAGAGACGGAAAGACTAGAAAGAGAAGAACTCGAGAGGAGAGAGTAGGGACCGGGGGACGGGGAGGGAGTGGGGAGACTGATCATATGGGGGGGGGCAGGAGGAAGCAAAATAGGGAGATAGACATTGATACGAGTGAAGGGCGACACTGTGGCCCTGCACAAGTGCTTTGGGGTTCGACAGGCTCATAAGCGGACCTTTTGTGATTTTAGGGCTTATTTGCAACGTTTTTACAGAAAAAAGTGGACTTTGTCATTCGGATTGGCATGCATTTTGTCAAATCAATGTAGATCAATTTACCAAGAGGGCGCTAGGCCATTAAAAACACTGGTGTTATCATAATTTTTTCTCTCCCAGTTTTATTGACATAAGCAATCACCTCTATTGAAATAAGCTGATTGGTACTTCAGAGTTAACAATGAAATCAGATTACAGTAACTTACTGAATCCCTTGCGTTTTCGTATCTGAACAAAAGACTTACGGAAACTGAAAAGATAAAAAGACCCTTAGTCTTGTGGTTAGATTTGATTGATAAACAAGTATGATTGACAGTGTGTTTTAGAGAACGAATTCCCGGGGTAAAGTTCTGCTTAAAAGTGAAAGTCCATAGTCGATTTTTAACTTGAATAATAAACTGGCAGATTCTAAAATTAGAATTGTTCAGTATTGAAGTGCCATAATAGTTATGCCATTATGATATGTTGCATTCAATAATAAAAGCCTACGTATATTTTACTTTTACTGTCACAAATATAATTATATAATTTTTTTCATAACCATTTTATACTAGTATTTTGATGTAATAAATATCAGTATGATTTCGAGTTCAACTAAATGCGTTCATCATGATTAATAACATATTTTTATTTATCAAAAATCGACTATGGCATAGTCTAATTGGTTTGCAACTGATAATGCAATTGAGTGTACGAGAGTTGAGTTATTGACCTTTTTTACGGTAATCGATTCCATGGCAGGTTTGAAGACTATCTTGTCTTTGTGTTCAGGCGAGACGATCATATTTTTATAGGATATGCTGCAGATGACCGTCCTTGTCTTCACGGTCTGTGCTTTGACGGGCTGTTTTGAAACAGTCATTGTTGCACATGCAGGTACCTCTTTTGAAAGTCCTAAACAAGGTATAGCAGTCGAGATAAAAGAGAGAGACAGAGAGCGAGTGGACAGACAGACAGAGTCAGAGACGGATATAATGACAGACAAACGGACAGAAAACAGACAGACGGAGAGATAAGCTGATAGAGAACTGTCAAATCCTATTCTGGCAGCTGGTCCCGTAAAACATTAATTAATAAACGATATTACTTTTGTAAATTAAAATCATTTCGTGTTATTTATTGCAATTAATTCATCTTTGATAAATAAACTATGTTTTATAAAGATTCGAGCTAAATTATCAGCATTTTGTTCGTATTTAATGTTGAAAATAATTGTGGATTTCCATATTGATAGTTGCATAATTAAGTTTTCATTAATGATTATTTAAAAGCATTATTCTACAGATGGCCTGAAATTAAACAATTGAGTGGCGCAGTATAAAAACGGCGTAAATAGAGGTCACTAGGACACTTTCACCTGAAAACCTAATTTTTCACAAAAATGTGCCATACGCCGTTTTTATACTAAGCTACTCAATTGATGAATAGTGTTACATGTTGAAACATGCTTGATAGACATAGCAAGCGATCTTGATAAATAGTTTGATTATGTTTAATGTAGAGTTGGTGATATGCACCCAAATTTATCAAAAATCTTTAAAACACTATTTAAAGTGATTATTATTATTATTCAGTGATCCCAGCACAAGTGTAAAAAAATTAAAATTGTTTATAAAATGCTTAAAAGTGAAGGATAAGTCATTCAAATTGTCATTTGGTATTTTTTAATGACAAATTTGGCAAAAAGAGAAGAAAACAGCAGTACTGTCGAAGTTGAAGCCCCATTGAAATACATGTAGCTAATTTAGATACTGTCAGTATCTAAATTACAGATTCGTGTAAAATGTCTTATTTGGTCTTAAATACACGGCTTTCGGCAGAACCACTCGCAGGCTATTTTAGCACATCTATGACAATATCAAAATCGGAATTTTGATGATTTTTACGATCGTCCGGAGAAGGAAATCACTGAATGGGCCTTTAACAGCAGCCAATCACCCATTATCCATTTATGATAGATGCAGGTGGCAATGATACTCTGGTTGTGGACGAGATACTATTGTTATGGAGAAGGAGAAAACCTTACTTGCCAAGTTTTAATTTTTTCCAAAAAAGTGTTTTTGATTTATGCAACTTTTTGTCATCTCAAAATCCCATTGAATTACTACAGGGAAGGGCTTTTGGCACTTTGCCAATTTCTCAAAATAGCCACATTTTTGAAAACAAAGATTTTATTAAAACTGATTTTTCTCTCCTTTATAGTAGTTGTATATAAAAGTTTTAAGTTTCATTTTGCTGCCAATATATCACAAAATAATGCAAGCCAAGTTTATTTTCTAACTTAGTGTTACTTAAGTATATATTTAAAAGAAATGTTGGTACTTTTTTATGATTTTTTTATTTTTTCTAGAAACACTAAATTACCTAAATGCTAGGATTTGTTTAGCCAACAGGGAAGGGTACAATTAGGGGGGGTGTTATTTTGCAAATTTCAACTTTTTCATATGAATTGCAGTTCAAAATATGGTATCAACATTGGAAATCAAGAATATGAAAGAATTTTATTCAAAAAAGATTTCTAACCCCCCTGTACATGCCCATTGAAAATTTTGAAACAAGGTTTCCGAATTCGGCAGGCTTGTATACTTATTGAATGTAGCAGACGACATTAATGGAAGTTCAAATGGCTGTGAACACTTGATTAAAGTGCTTTTCGCTAAAACTATGGGTTTTGTATGTGGCCTTCTTGATTAGCTAGTGTGAAATTAGTTCCATATGATGACATTTGAGCAATTTTAGACATTTATAGGTTAGTGTGGTGTAAAAAGTGAGTAGGCCTATCTTCGTGATCTTAGAAGCAGCAAGTGGAGTAGAAACTAAAACACTTTAAAATGAAAAGAGAGACTTTGTCATCACAGATCAAACAGCTCATAGTGTATGTGTAGAAAGTCTTATTTATGAAAGGCTGGATTCTGGGTTTATGTCTGACCATCTTTTCTGTAAGGAGTAGGCCCTAAGGTCCGTATGCACAAAAGAGTTAGACTGGTCTAAGTGGAATTGTGTTCCATCAGGAATGGTCTTTTACTCTTATTTACTTCATAGAGTAGCTAGCAAATTCTAAAGATTTACATGTAAAGGGAAATGTCCCTTGTCCTGGGACTAAATTCTACTTAGACAAGGTCTAACTTTAGACCCGATCTAACTCATTTGTGCACACGGACCTAAGATTAAGAGTCTTACCAAGCACGTAATTGAGAACAGAATAGGTAGACAAAATAATGCCCAAGAATAATATTACTCAACTACTGCCTGAACGTCGAGCAGTTTGACTCAACAGGCACTTGGCTGCATACAAAGTTAATAAATCATGGAACAAGTCCAATGAAACATCCACATTTCCCAGTGAGCCTGAAGGACAAACGCTTTAATGACTTATATGATATAACTCTACCTATTTAGATGATCTTCAAAAGTAGGCCCTATATGAACACATACTTGCATGCATTGTCAGTGCATCTTGGATCTGGACTCCCTGAAAACCTGATTAGTTTACATCATATTATAGAGCCATATTTTTCACTAACTAAACTTCAACAGTTACAACTTACTCAAAACTGATACCAGCCTTTTATCAACTTTATGATGACTAATTGCGCAATAATACCAAGAACCTTCTTAACATCAACATACCAGCATTCTCCTTTGTGTCAATAGACAGATTCCAGCAAATCAAGTACATGTATGATAATAACATATTATGATAGGCCTACTCATTTAAAGTAGCAGATCCTTCTCATATATGAAGCCACAAAGATAAAGATGATCGATCATGTCTTGTTCCGGGTTTCAGAAGCAGAAGGGAGACAGTTTTACCTTTGGGGAATGTGATCTTACAGCTGAGCATGCCATAGGGCTATCTTCCATGGATCCAGAGAAGCTTGACAAGCCACCGATCCAAAACCTTGCAGCTGGGTATCTTGAAGGGACACAAGTCTTTCACTTCTTAAATCAAGTGATGTGGATTAATGGACTTATATGAAGCATCCCAGATAACATATACTTATTGGGCCAATATTGGCAAAAAGTTGCATTGGCATTATATCAGTATATAATATTGGGCCAATATTGGCTCACCATTCATTGGCAGCTGATCTCGGGCCAATAATAAACTTATCATTGGTTTAATGTTGGCCTTTTATATATCGTTTGATTGGCATTACATCAGTATATAATATTGGGCCAATCTTGGCTTTCAATTGGCAATGTTTACATTGGCATCATGTTGGCAGCCAATATAGGTTATCACACCAATTTCGGTAACAAATTGGGTAACAATATGGTAACAAATAATTATTGTGATGAGTACTAGTGTTTGTAAGACCTTATTTAAATCCTAAATATTATACTAAGTTGAAATAATAGGAAACAAAACCACGGATGATAAAACGCAGGGCAAACGCTATTTAACACCACGGATTATTTATTTTAAAGAAAATACACAAGAATTTTCGGCAATTTCAATTCTAAGACCATACTTTTAAAGATTTCTAAAGTACGTGTCACCATGCTATCAAATACTCTTGATGGCTATTGATGAGTCGTAGTGTTCCTCTCTTACCGAGAAGCGGGCAAGAGGTGATACATATGTCTTTTCCGGAGCCAATAACGTCCAATAATTAAAATAATCCATTGCATCAATATTGGCCCAATACTAAAATTACATATTGTTAAAACATTGGCAGCCATTTGTTTGCCAATGAGAAATAGGTACAGGCCCAATGTTGGTTCAATAACTGTGACAAGGTTTGGGCCAAGCTGGGGCCAACATTGGCCCAAGCCCAATATTGAGCCAACCTTGGGCCCATGAGCAAAACATGATTGGCCCAATACTGTCAGCCAATGTTGGGCCAATTGAACTCAAACATTGGCCCTTCATTGGGCCACCATTGCCATGCTATCTGGGATTGTACTCTCAATAAAAAGTGATTTTATCCTCCAGCTGATAAGCTGTTTATGTTATTATCGACACGTACATTTGATCAAACTCAGCATTTACAATACAAAATAATTATTAAATAGGCTCATGAACCTCAATTTCTTTCAGTTTCTATGATAACCTACTACATTAAGCAATGTGCAAGGCTGCCGAATTCGACAACCTTGTTACCAAATCTTCAGGGGGCATGTACAGGGGGGGGGGGGTAATCTACTTAAATTTATTTTTAATGATCATATTCTTGTTTAGTATAGTCGATACCATATTTTCAACAGCAATTCATAAAAATTTGGAATTATCACACCCCCCTAGTACTATGGTTACCAAACTTTCAGGGATTGTAAATAAGATTATTATCTAAATTCTCTCGTCAGCTTTTTCCAATTAAGTGTTTATATTTTAAGCTACAGTGTTTCTAACATTCCCTTAAATGAAAAATGGAAAAATTTTTTTTTTTCAAAAGTAAACACTTTATCAAAAAAAAATGACGAGAGAATTTAGATATTAAGCTTATTTACCATCCCTGAAAGTTTGGTAACCGTAGCTCCTTCTTAAAGTGGGCAAAAAAAATCAAAAACTGTCAAAATTAAGGGAATTTTCAAAAAATAAAGAAAAACATAAGAATTGTTACAATTCTTATAAGACTCTTAAAATAGGTGGGGAAAATACTTTTCTTTGTTATGTTAAAGATTTAAATGAATAGACCTGAATGATCTGACACAGGAGCTATTTTTTCTGCAAGGGTGTTGTATCCGAGGCAGCTACCTTAACGCTCATCTAACTGAGGGGGAATGTGGTTTACCAAAACGCTCAAACAAACCGCCAACTGGCTCCATGTAATTACTGGCCCGTCCTTTCGTCATGTAAGGATTTTTATTGACGTTTATTTTGTTAGCTATACTAGAGACATTGCGATTTCCAAACGTAGCATCGAACGTACGTGGAATATTTTCAAAATTCCGTCACAGGAGAGTGGTTTTGAATAGATTCCACGTACATTCGATACGTACGTTTGGAAATCGCAATCTCTCTACTTATTTTCTAAAACGTACAGTCATGTTAATAAACTTTTATAGGAGAAATAATGCGGCTCGTAAGCTGAAACTTACTACCACCAAAATCGCTTTAATTATGGTAATTTCAACGTTAATAATATTTACCGGGCGGTAACTCAGTATTAACTTACTACCACCAAATTCAGTATTAACTTACTACCACCAAAATCGCTTTAATGATGGTAATTTCAACGTTAATCCTATTTACCGGACGGTAATTCAGTATGAAGTCCGAGTTTATTGATTTCTTAAATACACCTGGATCTGGATAATATTTTCTACCATTTTAAGGCGAGTCAGTTGGCATGAACCATACTTTACCATTTCTAGACATTTAACCAAATATTGTAGTGTATTTCTTAATAGTAGAATTCTCCGCCCGAAACCAAATCGTGTGCATGCATCGGTGGAAATGATATCTTTTATATCAAGGCTATAGAATCCATATCATTTATCCTGTGTGTCAGCTTTATTTGTCTCAATAATTGTTTCAAAAACCGATAGATCATGCTCCCCTCCGACCCGCCTTAAGGCGAGCAAGATTGTGGAAGCCATATTGTTACAGTTTTAGCCTTGTGATTAAAAACATGCAATGCACTTCTTAATGCATTAATCTTATAATTAATGAGTCAAGGAAGCCTTTGTATTTCCATAATGTCTTGTGGTTCGTGAGTTCCGGCCATTATCAAAACGAACGCTTTGAGCGTTTTCTCCCTCCCGAAAAAAATGATGCACATGGGCGGAATTTACACCCCATAGCCTAAATTGAGCTCTTGGGATCTCATTTTTGGAACTCATACCATTCTTCTTGTCTGCAAGCTTTATTTGTCTCAATATTCATGATATTTGAGTGTAAACACTGCTACTGCTAGGTCATGCTCCACTCTGACCCGTCTCAAGTCATTTAATGTACAATTATTATCATTTTTAATTAAATGTAAAATTCATAAATGTCATACCTGCATAATACTGAAATATTAGAACAGGAGAAGCAATGGGTTATTCCATCTGAAACCCAGGCCCCTCTATGGAAGCAGTTGTGTAAGATATAGACGAATCCAAATACACGCATTCCTACACCTGACTAGCAGCCTTTAGTTGGGTAGCCGTCGGCTACAATGCACTCAAAATGTGAAATGATTCGGCCTTGGCGGAAATTTTAAACTGCATTCCATCACCCGTTTTACACCTTCCGCGAAAACACAGGTAGACAAAAGAATAACACAATACAGTTCCCTTCGACAAAACACACAGCATGGTCTATTCGTTGTTGAATTGACATAATAATCGGATTAACTATACGCGGTATCTATGCATTGATGTACTTGCGAACAAAAGGACTATGTAGGCCTATATGAATAGATGCGACGGGATTATCTCCATTATATATATTATTAGCTATTATTCTATTAACCCTCCTCGTCCTTGCATCTTCTCTAGGTGTTAGGCGGCTTTTATTTGCACAATTGGACGCTCAAAACACCAGGTTGGTGCTAGCGGCTACCCAAAGATGTCCGACCAAATCCTGACCATGACTTGGCTACTTGGATTCGTCTATAGGTAAAGCCATGAACTGTATATTGTCCTACGGGTTGAAACATAATGCTAGCCAATTCCATTTGAAAAACATATTCACTCTGTGTAATATTATTCTTAAATCTTCTACATTGGTGTGGAAAATATCAAATGTGTAATATTTTGCCGATAATTTCAAATATATACAGTATTATAATATCACAAATAAAATTTGTACAATTAAAATTGGTACAACGATAACTTGAAAACACATTAAAAGTGTTTAATTTTATTAAACAGAAACAGCTGCAATGACAATGCATTTAAAAGCGGCCTAATATTATACATGATGTATAGAGGCTCGGAATTGCACAAATTATTCACCATTGTGATACTGTAATATATCCCGTTTTTAAGAGTCATTGAAAAGAGGAAAAATTCAGAAAAAAATGGGTGTATACGAGTGGATACTCATACGTAGTGGTAGATAGAAATGATTAAAAAGACGACCTAACGAACTTGAAGTAAAACTCTTTAATCAAAATTGGTGAAGATCTACTATTATATTGTTCAATCTGAAATAGGCCTAATGTATTTACGTGAATATTTTTGAAAATGTCACGATTTTAGATACATTCATGTTAACTATCTGGCCTTTTATACCCACCCCCATATATAACCCTTTTTCAGAGTTTTTTTTAAAAAAACCACTGCTTCCAAACAAAACCAATTATATTTCTAATTAACTCTTTTTTGTGACATTAGGGTTAGCTTCTACACCTTGAAGTTGAAAAAGATTTTATAATAATATTGTAAGGGTGCCCTAGCGGTTCAAAATGACCTGACCAAAGTTACCCCGCCTTTGGGGCAACTTTGGTCACAGTATTACATTCCATGAAGGAAAAACAATCAAAAAAATTGATCTTCGCTGAATATGGGCAAGTTGTTGTTTTTGTGACATTTGACACCTTGCAAAATTAATCAAACACACATCCTTGCTCACAAATATCGATTTTTATTTTTTCTGAAAAAAATGTAAAAAAATGCTGATTTTTGGTCAAAAATCCCGCTTTTTTCGTAAATTTCAAGGAAATTACACATGAGCGACTATTATTTCTTCCAAACATATTTCTTAATAAATTGACACCAAATATGACTAAAAACAATATTGCTGTACGAAAATATGACCATTTAAAAATATATATTTGACCGACCAAAGTTACCCCGCTGACCGAAGTTACCCCATTTTACGGTATGGTTACCTATCTAAAAGGTCAGCTTTGAAATTTCCAGAATTCCAGTTAACTACTTTGTTCTTATTAATTAGTACATATAAAAACTACATATCTGAAAGTCCGAGTCAAATACCGTAAAATTCCGTCTACAAGCATATATATGCCTCTAAACGAGGTTTTTTTGACACAAGAGACACGAGGCAGACACTCTCAACAAAAACGTTATTTGGAGTTTGAACAACTATATAAAGGCGGCTGTACAAACATGTATATTTGTAAGACCAATCTATTGCAATGTTTTTGAGAAGGGTATTGGCCTTTCATATATTTCGTTTAAAGAAACCCTCGTTTAGAGGCATATATGCTTCTAGACGGAATTCTACGGTATACTACAACTTGTTTAATGAATTGTTCTATTTTTTCATACACTTTTATTTTTTATTTTTGAAAAAAAAACTGAGCTTTATACATCATGCGCCTTTAACCATCATAATAATTTCATAAGACACTATCGTTTACGTTTTAGATATGATATCAATATGATTGTCTCGGACAGACTCAACATGAACACATCCCATCAAAATGCTCTGTGTTATGTTCTCAGACCATTAGGCTGCTGTACTTAGTTATTGAGCGAAGTGCGATTGAATTTATCCTGATTGAATTTTGACCAATAAGGAACAGCTATTTCTGTTGCGTCGGAAAAGGTGCTCCACTTTATTAGTCAGAAGTCAGTCGCTCGTCGCTACTACTCACAAATGAGTGTAATTCCAGCTTAGGTGTCATTTGAGACATTGGACGAAATCATGTTTCGACACTACCTAATTGTCGGTCTCCTTTTACTGGTATGTGAGCTCATGAATTGTAAATGTTTGTTATTAGTATTTCTGCCTCCGAGAGTCAGTATGTTTTCTAATTGACACCCAAAAAGCCGCACTATTCACGGCGGATCCAAACAGAAAAAAGGAGTGCGCCCGCATACGTTCGATATCAACTTTGACCCGGCTCAGCACGGGCATTGCCCTCTCGGTCAACAGAGCGGATTCGCTAACCGCCGCAGTGGATATAGGAGTCCGATTTTACAGGGATCTATATAATACGTGAACCAAAGCATAAAATGACTTGAAATCAAAGATTACCGTAGATTACAAGGTGCCCGCCAATTTACTAAGCTGTCTTGAGCCATGTGACTTTTTAGAGTTGAAAAGAGTGAAACAAATCAAGCAAAAATACGAGTAAATATTAGCAAGTTGTATTTTATTAGTTTCAAGTGAAAGAATACATCTTAGTGTTGATAAATATCAAGAAATCTCAAATTCGGGCGTGAACGAATGTGTCTTCCATTACTCTGGCCTTAAAAGCATTATTCTACAGATGGCCTGAAATTAAACAATTGAGTGGCGCACAGTGGCGGATTTAAGCTGTCAGCAAGTCAGCAAGTGCTGACAAGGCCCCCCTGTTATTTTGGCCAAAGGGCCCCTCTGCTTTTTGTTGTTGTTTGTTTTTTGCTTTAATCGTTTTCTGCCAGGTTCAAAGGTGCGGTTGGTAGAATAGTACTGAAAAGGTTATATATATATGCCCGTGCATGCAAGAGGACATTCTATTTATGCCAGTAGGCCTATTTATGATTCTTGAAAAGTTTAATTTTGCCCGTTTTGGACCCAGCAAGACGGTCAAAGGTCAAGGACCCCATGGGCCAAATTTAATATTTGGGAATATAATTTCTATAGAATCAGGACTACGATATGGTACCTAGAGCATTATACATTATCAAAATACAAGTAGGTCATCTAGTATGGGCCCAGGGCCCCCAATGTTAGATATAAGGGTATCATCATCAAAGCTGGCTCTAAAACTACAAAGGACCCCGTATGTGGACCGTGATATACGCCTAAAGGTCTTTCCTCTTAGATATTAATTTTCCCAATTTTGGCCCAGCAGGTATCCAAGATCAAGAGTTCCCGGGGGACCAAATGTCAATACAAAGGACCATTCGTTTCTCAATAACTATTCATGGGTACATGAGCTCCAAAGGTCAACTATTATTGGCCCACTTGGCCCTTTGGTTTAACATTTGCGGCCCTCTGCCCCAGGGCCTAAATGTTTTAAAAAAGTAATTTAAAGCAAATATAACAGTTCATGGTTCTACGTTGGTACACCCAGTACTTGGGCAGTGTTTCATGGGTACATGAGCCCCATAATGTCAAATATTATGGGCTACAGGACCCAGATGGGCCCAGGCCCGGGCCCCAAAAATTGCCCTGTGCATCTTCCTTTTTAGACCTAAACACCATATTTTGGGCCAAAATAGGGTAAAATTTTGCCCGCGCAAAGCGCACTGGCCCTCTATATAGCAAATGTCACCTTCATTTTGGGCTAAAACAGACTAAGGTGCATCAGCGTAGATCCGGTGGGGTGTATTGGGGAGGGGGGATAAATTCCCCCTTTTGCACCATGTTTTAACAGTTTAGTTTCAAAATGGCAAAAATGTTCACGCGCTTCACGCGCATTTGTACCATAAACTTGTTTTCTTGGCAAAATGTCCTGGATTTCAGAATTTTTCCAACCCCATCCCCCATGATGTCAAAATTCACGCGTACATGTACTAACGTATTAGCTTCCTATTCCCTGATGTCAGACTTATTATGATATTAAAACTGATTCTGGACCTTAATCTGGGATTTTGCTTGCTTGACTATCTAGCAAAAACAGAAAAGGAAATATTCCTTGTTTTTTAGTACCTACCGTTTAAACTCTCACAACATGATGCAGTCATGTCTACAGTAGAATTCACCACGAACTTTGCAGGACTTAAAAACCCCATTAAAAGCTATTAAACCAAGATAACACTCATTGAAAACAGATCAACTGATTAAATCAGATCTTCTCTGGTAGTACACATGTTTCTGTTTTACCTGTACAATGAGCAATGAGCTGGTATTATAGTTTCAGTTTGGTGAACGATTATAAAGCGAACGCAAGGTAACAATATGTGTGCGCTTTTGTTTACGAAATGAGTGTGCTTATTGTTAACCAGCGTTCTTGAAAATGAGAAGCATAATGGTTTGCAGACTTAACATGGTTTGAAAATAATTTCTTCATATTTTTTGGTGTTATCTGTCGTTTACATATCCTTCCTAAAACACAAAAGTGCGAATATTTCCAAACACCTAAATTAGCTAAAAATTTAGGACATGTTACAAAACTATATTTCAGAGAATACTTTAAATATTGGCCGGTTATTTTTCACACAGTGGCGTTAACTAGGCAATTGCCTATACTTCTAACATACACTACTTGTAGAGGTCACGCGTGAGTTGTGAGAGCTCTGTGTATTGTGTATAGGAAAACGGACAGTAACTGCAGTATGAATCTTATCAACCCCGATTTGGGTAGAATAGTGTGAAATTGCACATTTTCGCGCGCTTCGCGCGAAATTCACCAAATGTACATGTATCAAATTTTACTTCAAATAGTATGAAATGGAATGAATATTCGCGCAAAACGCGTACATAATCTCATAACATTGCGCTGAACTAATGCTCACTGGCCATTTTTTTTTTGCCCTCCTCCCGACCAAAAAAAAAAATCAGGAATGCTCCGCGTCAACTCTTTACTTGGGCCCCGGATATTTTGCTGACAGGGCCCTTTTCCTTAAATCTGCCTCTGGTGGCGCAGTATAAAAACGGCGTAAATAGAGGTCACTATGACACTTTCACAGAAAACCTAATTTTTCACAAAAATGTGCCATACGCCGTTTTTATACTAAGCCACTCAATTGATGAATAGTGTTACATGTTGAAACATGCTTGATAGACATAGCAAGCGAGCTTGATAAATAGTTTGATTATGTTTAATGTAGAGTTGGTGATATACACCCAAATTTATCAAAAATCTTTTTAAAAACACTATTTAAAGACCCATTCAGTGATCCCAGCACAAGTGTAAAAAAATTAAAATTGTTTATAAAATGCTTAAAAAAGTGAAGGATAAGTCATTCAAATTGTCATTTGGTATTTTTGAAATGACAAATTTGGCAAAAAACACGAAGAAAACAGCAGTACTGACGAAGTCGAAGCCCCATTGAAATACATGTAGCTAATTTAGATAATGTCAGTATCTAAATTACAGATTCGTGTAAAATGTCTTATTTTGTCTTAAATACACGGCTTTCGGCAGAACCACTCGCAGGCTATTTTAGCACATCTATGACAATATCAAAATCGGAATTTTGATGATTTTTACGATCGTCCGGAGGAGGAAATCACTGAATGGGCCTTTAACAGCAGCCAATCACCCATTATCCATTTATGATAGATGCAGGTGGCAATGATACTCTGGTTGTGGACGAGATACTCTTGTTATGAAGAAGGAGAAAACTTTACTGCCAAGTTTTAATTTTTTTCCAAAAAGTGTTTTTGATTTATGCAACTTTTTTTCATCTCAAAATCCCATTGAATTACTACAGGGAAGGTCTTTTGGCACTTTGCCAATTTCTCAAAATAGCCACATGTTTGAAAACAAAGATTTTATTAAAACTGATTTTTCTCTCCTTTAAAATAGTTGTATATAAAAGTTTTAAGTTTCATTTTGCTGCCAATATATCACAGAATAATACAAACCAAGTTTATTTTCTAACTTATATTTTGATTAAATTACCTAAATGCTAGGATTTTTTTAGCCACCAGGGAAGGGTGCTATGGTTACAAAACTTTCAGGGATTGTAAATAAGATTAATATCTAAATTCACTCGTCAGCTTTTTCCAATTAAGTGTTTCTATTTTAAGCTACAGTGTTTCTAACATTCCCTAAAATGAAAAATTATTTTTTTCAAAAAGTGACGAGACAAAACAAAATGACGAGAGAATTTAGATATTAAGCTTATTTACCATCCCTGAAAGTTTGGTAACCATAGCTCCTTCCTAAGTGGGCAAAAAAAAATCAAAAACTGTCAAAATTAAGGGAATTTTCAAAAGATAAAGAAAAACATAAGAATTGTTACAAATCTTATAAGCAGTAGCGTAGCCAGCAGGAGGGGGGGGGGGGGGGGCAGAGTGCCCCCTCCCTGACAAAAAGTGAAAGAAAAAAGTGCCCCTCTGACAAAATTGAAAGAGAAAATCACGAGGGCAAAGGAAAAGAAAAAGGGCACGGAGTCCCTTTTCTAACAAAATTCAGGGCCAAAATAGTATAAAAGACAACAATTTTCCGCGCGCGCACATTGTAACAATAAAGCCCCTTTTAAGGCCTTTTTCGGGAAGCTCGTAGATATTAATACAGTTGTATTGTATGATGCAACTGCAATTTTTTTTTTTTTTGCCCCCGAAATTTTATTTTGCCCCCACCCCCCCCCCGACCCAGAAAGCTGGCTACGCCCCTGCTTATAAGACTCTTAAAATAGGTGGTGAAAATACTTTTCTTTGTTATGTTAAAGATTTAAATGAATAGACCTGATTGATCTGACACAGGAGCTATTTTTCTGCAAGGGTGTTGTATCCGAGGCAGCTACCTTAACGCTCATCCAACTGAGGGGGAATGTGGTTTACCAAAACGCTCAAACAAACCGCCAACTGGCTCCATGTAATTACTGGCCCGTCCTTTCGTCATGTAAGGATTTTTATAGACGTTTATTTTGTTAGCTATACTAGAGACATTGCGATTTCCAAACGTAGCATTCAAAATCCCGTCACAGGAGAGTGGTTTTGAATAGATTCCACGTACATTCGATACGTACGTTTGGAAATCGCAATCTATCTACTAATTTTCTAAAAACGTACAGTCATGTTAATAAACTTTTATAGGAGAAATAATGCGGCTCGTAAGCTGAAACTTACTACCACCAAAATCGCTTTAATGATGGTAATTTCAACGTTAATAATATTTACCGGGCGGTAACTCAGTATTAACTTACTACCACCAAATTCAGTATTAACTTACTACCACCAAAATCGCTTTAATGATGGTAATTTCAACGTTAATCATATTTACCGGACGGTAATTCAGTATGAAGTCCGAGTTTATTGATTTCTTAAATACACCTGGATCTGGATAATATTTTCTACCATTTTAAGGCGAGTCAGTTGGCATGAACCATACTTTACCATTTCTAGACATTTAACCAAATATTGTAGTGTATTTCTTAATAGTAGAATTCTCCGCCCGAAACCAAATCGTGTGCATGCATCTGTGGAAATGATATCTTTTATATCAAGGCTATAGAATCCATATCATTTATCCTGTGTGTCAGCTTTATTTGTCTCAATAATTGTTTCAAAAACCGATAGATCATGCTCCCCTCCGACCCGCCTTAAGGCGAGCAAGATTGTGGAAGCCATATTGTTACAGTTTTAGCCTTGTGATTAAAAACATGCAATGCACTGCTTAATACATTAATCTTATAATAAATGAGTCAAGGAAACCTTTGTATTTCCATAATGTCTTGTGGTTCGTGAGTTCCGGCCATTATCAAAACGAACGCTTTGAGCGTTTTCTCCTCCCGAAAAAAAAAAATGATGCACATGGGCGGAATTTACACCCCCATAGCTTAAGTTGAGCTTTTAGGATCTCATTTTTGGAACTGGTACCATTCTTCTTGTCTGCCAGCTTTATTTGTCTCAATATTCATGATATTTGAGTGTAAACACTGCTACTGTTAGGTCATGCTCCACTCTGACCCGTCTCAAGTCATTTAATGTACAATTATTATCATTTTTAATCAAATGTAAAATTCCTACCTGCATAATACTGAAATATTAGAACAGGAGAAGCAATGGGTTATTCCATCTGAAACCCAGGCCCCTCTATGGAAGCAGTTGTGTAAGATATAGGTAAAGCCATGAACTGTATTGTCCTACGGGTTGAAACATAATGCTAGCCAATTCCATTTGAAAAACACACTCCCTCTGTGGAATAGTATTCTTAAATCTTCTACATTGGTGTGGAAAATATCAAATGTCTAATATTTTGCCGATAATTTCAAATATATACAGTATTATAATATCACAAATAAAATTTGTACAATTACAATTGGTACAACGATAACTTGAAAACACATTAAAAGTGTTGAATTTTATTAAACAGAAACAGCTGCAATGACAATGCATTTAAAAGCGGCCTAATATTATACATGATGTATAGAGGCTCGGAATTGCACAAATTATTCACCATTGTGATACTGTAATATATCCCGTTTTTAAGAGTCATTGAAAAGAAGAAAAATTCAGAAAAAATGGGTGTATACGAGTGGATACTCATACGTAGTGGTAGATAGAAATGATTAAAAAGACGACCTAACGAACTTGAAGTAAAACTCTTTAATCAAAATTGGTGAAGATCTACTATTATATTGTTCAATCTGAAATAATGTATTTACGTGAATATTTTTGAAAATGTCACGATTTTTGATAAATTCATGTTAACTATCTGGCCTTTTATATCCACCCCCATATCGGGTATGGTTACCTATCTAGAAGGTCAGCTTTGAAATTTCCAGGATTCCAGTTAACTACTTTGTTCTTATCAATTAGTACATATAAAAACTACATATCTGAAAGTCCGAGTCAAATACCGTAAAATTCCGTCTACAAGCATATATATGCCTCTAAACGAGGTTTTTTGACACAAGAGACAAGAGGCAGACACTCTCAACAAAAACGTTATTTGGAGTTTGAACAACTATATAAAGGCGGCTGTACAAACATGTATATTTGTAAGACCAATCTATTGCAATGTTTTTGAGAAGGGTATTGGCCTTTCATATATTTCGTTTAAAAAAACCCTCGTTTAGAGGCATATATGCTTCTAGACGGAATTCTACGGTATACTACAACTTGTTTAATGAATTGTTCTATTTTTTCACACACTTTTATTTTTTAGTTTTGAAAAAAAAACTTTGAGCTTTATACATCATGCGCCTTTAACCATCATAATAATTTCATAAGACACTATCGTTTACGTTTTAGATATGATATCAAAATAATTGTCTCGGACAGACTCAACATGAACACATCCCACCAAAATGCTCTAATGTGTTATGTTCTCAGACCATTAAGCTGCTGTACATTACTTAGTTATTGAGCGAAGTGCGATTGAATTTATCCTGATTGAATTTTGACCAATAAGGAACAGCTATTTCTGTTGCGTCGGAAAAGGTGCTCCACTTTATTAGTCAGAAGTCAGTCGCTCGTCGCTAATGCTCGCAAATGAGTGTAATTCCAGCTTAGGTGTCATTTGAGACATTGGACGAAATCATGTTTCGACACTACCTAATTGTCGGTCTCCTTTTACTGGTATGTGAGCTCATGAATTGTAAATGTTTGTTATTAGTATTTCTGCCTCCGAGAGGCAGTATGTTTTCTAATTGACACCCAAAAAGCCGCACTATTGCGCGGCATAGGCCGATTGTCCTATATGCGTGACAAATTTTTATTCTGACAAGTACTCTAATTTCTATTGCCATTTCCCTAAAATGAAATTTCAAAAATTTATGTGCAATAAATTAGCATTAAAATTAATCTTATTCTATAGAGGAATCGAAATCCACGCATTCCTACACCTGACTAGCAGCCTTTAGTTGGGTAGCCGTCGGCTACAATGCACCCAAAATGTGAAATGATTCGGCCTTGGCGGAAATTTTAAACTGCATTTCATCACCCGTTTTACACCTTCCGCGAAAACACAGGTAGACAAAAGAATGATTTAAGTTTACAAGCTTCTACATGGTCTATTCGCTGTTGAAGTGACATAATAATCGGATTAACTACACGCGGTATCTATGCATTGATGTACTTGCGAACAAAAGGACTATGTATGAATAGATGCGACGGGATTACCTGCGGAATTATCTCCATTATATATATATTATTAGCTATTATTCTATTAACCCTCCTCGTCCTTGCATCTTCTCTAGGTGTTAGGCGGCTTTTATTTGCACAATTGGACGCTCAAAACACTAGGTTGGTGCTAGCGGCTACCCAAAGATGTCCGACCAAATCCTGACCATGACTTGGCTCGTTGGATTCGTCTATAGGGATTCTAGAAACACGTAGCAAGTGGCGCCATTCATGAATTATGCATTGGAATATTCTCATAGCGCAGAAGCTCTGTCATCAGCCGTTATACGATGTTGTTGCGCCAAAATCCTGGGATTTCGGCAGCTGCCGAATCACGGGACTGCCGAAATCACGGTATTTCGGCAGGTTTACCATAATGTCTGACGTACAGTGTTGTAGGCCTAATGGAATTTATTATCTATTATTATTTTCTTGCATTTCGATAAACTTCCAACAAAATTGGAATTGGGCATTTTTTCAACCAGTTTTTGGTTAAAATTTCTCAAGTTGGTCAAAATCAAAAAATTCAAAAAATTCAAAAAAACACGTGTCAGATATTTGTATCTAGTTTTCAAAAGTTCATAAAATAAATTGCTGAATATTTATTCTGTAAATGATGTGAAATTTCTGTAGTAAACTAAATAGATTTTATTTTTATATATTTTTCAAAAGAAATAAATGCATAATATTGCTGGCAAACTGAAAACAAAAAGCATAAAACTATACGTCACTATGGAAAACATGCAAAACGCAATACCCTAACCTAACGTTAACCTACGCCACCTCGGTCGCCGTGTAATCCCTATGGCGTTACTTTTTGTCGGCTGTATTCCATAGTGGCGTATAGGTCCGATACGTGTACGTCACTATGACATACAATGTTTTTCATTTTTGCCGATATTTCATAATTATAAAATGTGCATAAAAAGTGGCGTATGGTCGATACGCCACTATGGAAAACACAAAATATCACTTTGCAACTATACGCCACATTTAATTAATTAATTACTAATTAATTAGCTAATGTTGACTGATGAGACTTAGAAAAATGAAAGAGAACATCATTAAAAACATATATGCCAATTTTCAAAAAAATGACCAAAAATCACTATACGC
This sequence comes from Amphiura filiformis, assembly GCF_039555335.1. Taxonomy (NCBI): domain Eukaryota; kingdom Metazoa; phylum Echinodermata; class Ophiuroidea; order Amphilepidida; family Amphiuridae; genus Amphiura; species Amphiura filiformis. The sequence goes on from NC_092629.1 coordinate 88,211,016, forward strand.
CACTATGGAATACAGCCGACGGATTATGTGTACTACACTGCTCCACTGTGTTGTAATTTCGTTCTGGTATACCAGTTCAACGAAATTAAAATTTCACGATATCTTTGCTGAACGAATTAATCTGCAAGAAAGTTTTTGTACATAAACATTATGTAGCCAGAGGTTTCCAGTGGTGTAAAAATCTCAACTTTTTCTTTAAAAACTGGGGGATGAGGTGTGGATCACGAAATGCCCTTTTAATAGGGGGTATATGCCTATAAGGTGTAGGCCTATCGGTGGTGGGGCATACAATTAGCCTAGTGCCGAAATAGGCGAGTCGCATTGACGCCGATTTTTTGTAAATTTGGGACCCCCCTTCCCTTGCCAGCCCCCCTAAACGTTCTTTTTTATTCCAAGGGGTAATGGCATACGTGTAATATACAGAGGGTGGTATATCGGAGGCATTGTCTTTTTTAAAGACATTTCTTGTTTTAATGCGCATTTTATTCATATCCATCGGACAGATGTCAGTAATTTAATCATTCCTCCCTCTCAAGCTAATTTGTCAATACTAATTAGCGAAACTAAGGCAGTGATTGGTCTATGATGGTCACGTGACATGTGACATCGATCAAGAGTGATGTATTGTCCCCACTCGGTGACAATATAAAGCCATGGTTATTTTTCTGGAAAACCATACGTACACAGAACCAAACTTGTACTTCATGCTTCAAAACTTTTGATACAATGATTAACATCTTGTTTCGCTACTACTTGGTGTTTGGTCTCCTGTTTGCCTGTACGTAAGTTTAGCAAGAGTTTGCATGCTTAGACTTTATATCTGATTTTGATTTTTTTGTGTTGTTTCATTTGATATTGTTTTGCGTGCTAGCTGCTAGCCATACGCTTCAACATAAATAAGTTTTGAGATATTTTCTCAAAATCTTAAGAACCACTGACTGAACCAATACTAGGCTTGTTTATCCTCTTTTAATGCATTTTTTATTTTGAATCCAAATATGGTCATGAAAACTAGGTTTAAAAATGAGCATTTTAATCGACATGGAAGGTAAAAATATGATACAATACTAGCTTTTCATAGGCACCTAAAGGTTTTTAAATTATATTGTGGTGGCTCATCCATATGAGTCTAAATATTATCACATAATTGGGAGGCATGTGGTATACTTGGGCCCGTACCAACATTATTGAAGTCACAGCACGGTTGTTTTGATAGCATTTTAAACTGAGTCAATTTTTGAAGTTGAACAATGATGGCGCATTTTGTCTTGCTTGCATCTTTACATGGGGTAGACACTTATAAAATGGTATTAGAACATTTTCAGTCAAAAGTCAATTTTTGCCCTATATATATTCTATTCGTTGACACAACTTTAAGAGAGCGCCCTTAAATTACGTCATATGGAGGCTTTTTATTTTGGTATCACTGGTTCGAAGAGACCCGTGCAATCCCGTGGTACTAAATACAACCAGTTAGAGGTTTGGAATAGACATTTGTGGGCATTCAAATCAGACATGCTACAACTACGTATTTGCTTTTAAGTTGAACATGTTTTCCTGATAATCTCAAATGAAAGCATTATCTTAGGTTGGGAAAGTAAATGTTGCCTGGGACATGAATGTCACTGCCACAATTTCTATCAATAATGCAAATGAATAAACTATGTGTATTTTCGCATAGACCATCTAATTATTAGATGTTCTGTGATTTTCCATTATAATCCAATAATCAACAATCCTGAGGTAATTCATTGGTAGAGCACCAGCGCAGTCACCTTCGGAGCCTTATTTCACCCTTATATAGATAAGCAATCCATTGAAGGTGTCTCGGAAAGTATTTCTTTAACTGCATATCTCCTTGTCTTGGCAGGGCTGTCAACTCTCACGCATTGGCCGTGAGTCTCACGCATCAAGCATTGGGTCACTTTCTCACGGTCTCACGCCAAGGTAGTACAATCTCACGCCTAGGTAGTAAATCTCACGCAAAAAGTTTTGAAATCAGTAAAATGTCACCCATCGTCAAAATAATTTGTTGTCCCTACCCCCCATCGTCAAAATAATGTGTTGTCCCTACCCCCCACACCCCCCCACACACACACACACACACACCCACACCCCGCTTTTCAGATTCTCGAGGGCCGAGGCTCAAATAATCAAGGGTCAAAATGAATATTGTAATCGGCAAATCCCGGTACGCCTCTGTCTCACGCCAAGCAATTCCAAAAAGTTAACAGCCCTGGTCTTGGGTAGGCATCAAATAATTTTCTGAGGTCTCTCGACTCTGGTGGGATAAACCACTTTAAAGGTACCAAACCACTCCATCCTACTTTCAAGCTAGGAACAGCTGATATGAGTGGCGTAAACCAGCGTGCCCCTATATTACACAGCAGACCCTTGTGCTAGAGTCAGCTGAGCAGAGCTTGCACTGCTGGAATAAGGATAATGACTGGTCACAAGAACCTGGTCTTACTGTCAGTTGGAGTGTAGTGTCATTTGGAATGTTTAGGTCCGAGTGTCGTGTACTGGTATGTCTTCTTTATCTTCAATTGGAGACGGTTACGAGCTTTGAATCAGGTCTATCTGTCGGAATGCTTTGTTTTGACGACTATTTTTTACCGATCACCTATACTGCGCCATCGCAGTATGTCGTATCTATAATTTGAAGAATTTGTCGTTACACATAGTAACGTACTCGCCCAACGTATTTGTGCGCGACTTTGTCAATGATCGGTAAAATTGCTGTTTTGTCCTTTTCACATAGTGACGTATTAGCACAACTGTTTCACATAGTGTCGAATTTGCGAGACGTATTTGTCATCTGAATGGCGAAATTGGCATTAGTCCTTTTCACATAGTGACGTATTTTATTTAATATTGATTATTTTCAGAATAAGTTCGTCGCTCTGATAGCGATAAGATTACATTGAAAATATGGTATATCTGCATTACTTTAAACCAGGTTTTAATCGACAATAATCTTTTATTTAAGATTATGCAGCAAATGAAAATCGCTCAATTTTCAAATCCGATTTTCTCGAAATGCGTATTTTGCAAATATGTCAGTATGTGATACGGCCGACAATATAATGTCGGCGTTTAAGGCTCTTTATAGTGCGCCAGCTTATCTCATTAAACGTTATTGGTCGCCACTATAAACAGACCAATAACGTTAATTGCTGCTCACATACGGCATGATATCATATGGGTGCCAATGATAGCGGCGCACAGGAGGATTACATATGTTACACATGGACCGATAGCTTGGCGTCCCCCGGACGAAATAGTCTCATTGTTCACTTCCACAATTCTAAATATACCTTGGGATATAATAGCAGAAGTCAGAATAAGACTTTATAAAGAACCAAACTTATACTTCGTGCTTAAAATATTTGATACAATGGTTAACATCTTGTTTCGCCACTACTTGGTGTTTGGTCTCCTGTTTACATGTACGTAAGTTTTGCAAGATTTTGTATCTGATTTTGATTTTGTGTATTGTTTTTCTGAAAATCTTAAGAACCGCGGAACCAATATTAGACTCTTTTAATGAATTCTTTATGTTGATTTCAAATATGGTCATGAACATTTCAAATAACTTTTAAAACTTTTCGTATGCAGTCAATACCAGCACTGAGAACGCTTACGTTTGTTGTTGCTAGGTTTAAAAATTAACATTTTAATCGACATAGAGGCTGAAAATATGATACAATGCTATGTTTTCATAGGCACCTAAAGGTTTTTAATACTGTGGGGGCCCATCCATATGAGGCTAAATATTATTGGGAGGCCCTGTGGTATACTTCGCCACGTCCCGGGGCCACGTACCAACATTATTGATTTCACAGCACGGTTGTTTGATGGCATGTAAAGCCGAGTCATTTTTAAGAAAAGTTGAACAATGATGTTTATTTATCTAAAATCTTGTTTGAACACTGTGTACTTTCATTCTGGACAAAATTAAGTCCAATTTTCTAGAAAACTTCAAAAGAAAATACAGAGTGTGTTGCAAATATGATTTTGAATTCAGGAATTATCCATTTTTTTAAAAATAAAATGAAAGCAAAAATGCATAATAAATGTGTTTTGCAATAAAATATTTGTCATTACTAGTTGTGTGTGGGGGTGGGTGTGTGGGGGTGTGTGTGTTTATCTCGCAAAATGGTTGAATCTTGCGCTGCAATCAACTCGCTAGCGCCAGGGATTGAACCCGGGACCTTATGTACCCCAAAGGCGAGTACCATAACCAGTATGCCGAGCTATTCCCAAATGATATCCAGTGGCGTCACCGGGACTTTTGTCGAGGGTGCATGGGGGGGGGGTGCAAAATGAATTTCAGGGGGTGGGGGCAGAATCAACAAATTTTGTCAAAATTTGCCTTGAAAGTGGGAGGGGGCAAACTGGGGGATAGGAAAAATATGGTGGGAAATGCCCCCCGTAGTGCCGGCACTGATGATATCCCTGTTTGCATAGTTTAGCTCAAGTCATCCAAATTATATGCCACCAAACAAACCCTCCCTCGGTTGTTGATAACGACTGTTAATGTATAACGTTATTAATCAACCAAAAACAGGAAAATCTGTAACAAAGTAAACAATCTCCGTACAGAGCTGCTAGCAAATTTTCGCGGTCAATAAAACGAGTAGGTCTGGTGATTAATTGAAATATCATCAACATACAGTGTTCCAGGAGCACTATAACAATAGTGGTGTGAGGCTATTATTTGTTGAGTGAAGGGGAAGGTGGTTTTACCCAGAGATGGAACCGAGACTGTGGGACAGTCTACAACACAGTTTCGCTTTTAATTTAATTAAATCTTTATTACTCATGTAAGTTGCCATCTAATTATGAACCAGAAAATGGTACATTGTGGTTTTCCGCGAACATTATTACCAACAACACAAGAAATATTTGAAAAATTAGTCTCCGTATTTATAATATGTGTTTTTACAACTTGGTAATGTTCAGATATGGTGTTTCAAAAATATTAGTCTGAAAACTGGATATTTTCGCGTTAGTATTGGAAAAAATGCCGGGTTTAATGCGTGACTGCAATATAATTCGGTAATATAACTTTTAAGTATAGAAATCATGGTAAAATAAAAATAAAAATAAATACCATCAAAATCGATACTTTTTGTATCCTCAAAGTATATCTAACAATAATATCGCTCGTATTGTATTTGTATTTACAGTATCAGATGCGGCATCACATGGGGCACCACATGTGGCAGAATGGAGCTACCATGGAGCTAAAGGTAATAGTTGCTTAAATTGTAATACTAAATTTGAAAAGAGAATAAGCGACATGAGAGTTTAAAAATTCGAAATTGTGGTGGTACAAATAAACTGTGACTTAGCGCATTACTAATTATTCATCTAGCCATATTATTGTAATAATGTTATCATTACAAATAAATATATTTTAAATTTTCGTAAAACATAATTATAAAACAAATATTTTGTATAAAGCACAAAACAACAATTTTCCCGATAGGTCAGAGTTCAACTATGCGGAAATTTACCAGAATCCCACAATGCATTTGAAAATGGTATTGCCAATATTGCTTTAAAGAAATGAAATCAAAACTCGGCCGCCGGTTACCGGCGGTTGAACCGCGCTCCAATATTTAGAACTCTCTAAGCGGACGGTCGAGTTTTGATTTCATCCCTTACTACATCATGCAGTTATTGTTAACTACATGTATGCACACAACACAGGGGCACTCACATAGGTAATTGACCCGTACTAGTAGCGCTGTGCTGTGGGTATATGAGATGAACTAATTAGCGTCATATATCAAAAAGTATAAAAGCTCTGATTTTAGTACTTGCTTTATGTTTCAATTACTTATTCTTTTCAAAATATCTGAATTTTTAATCCGGTACAAGCTTTAATAACGGGGGAACATACATTTGTATGAGAAAGGAAATCTACCATCTTATCCAAACTCCCGTGTTAATCCAATGCACATTTTGCTTCACCGGGCCGCCCTGACTTGGTCGCGTTTGGAAGAGGAGTGCCACCAAACCGTAATAGGTACAAATTTAGTACTTTCTGTCAATCAAGTATGGTTTATTTTCTACGTTATTAGCATAGTCCTTATAATAACGGTGGAGCGCCTTGATGAGTAAATGATAGCAAACCAGTGAAAAATCCCCAAAAGCTCCACCCGTACATGTCAATAGCGTCATTATCGATTGGATTAGTCGACCGTAGCGGACAATTCGATCGCTCATTGGATTAATATTACCACGTGGTAAGAAATGTGCATTGGACAATCGATTACTATAATGGGTTAGTACTGCATATTTCGGTTTAATCTTCACTAAGCGGGTTTATGGCTGAAAAGGTCACGGTTAATTTGCCGTGGACAAAACTGCACCATGATTCACGTTTTTAATCGTAAGTTATAGATTGGGCGATACTTTAAATGTCAACTCCGCCCAAAATATCATATTTTCAAATAGAAATCAGTTCTATACTGTTAATGTTTGTCGAGTTTTAGATATTGTCCCACATTAATAATAAATATATTTTTTCCTGCAATTTTGTATATGTTACCAACTGCGACAGAGTTCTTGTTAGACCTCCAAGTCAACTTGGAAGTTGATCAAGGTTTGTACAACCCATGTGCAGCAAACAACTAACCATTGTCCGTCATTAATTATATATATATATATATATATGTGTGTGTGTGTGTGTGTATTCCGGATCACATTCTGATATTAATTACCATGGTTTCATATTCTTAGATAGCGAGAACCAATCGGTGCAAATAACTGTGTACGATGCCCGGGCGCGCACTTGCGTACTCGCAGTACTTTCGTGTTCGCTTATATTTACACGCTTTTTCTAACATTTTTAGTGACACTTTTGTTATAAAATAGCCACAATCTAGGGATTTTTTTCTCGTGTATGAAATAGGTTCATAAATGCGTATCACTTGTTGCTTGAGATATTGTACAAAGTAATGCACCAGTACCGAGATGTTGATGCGACTAATATAATACTCCCCCTTCGGGGTCGTATATTAGCCACATCAACATCTCAGTATGCGTGCAATCCCCCACAACTGATTTTTTAAAACCAATAAGTGCATGGCGATGTATTGTTTCTATATATTGGTTTGCCTCAAGTTCGGTAGTGACATTATAACATTTGTTTGTTTGTTTGTTTGGTTTTTTTTGGGGGGTCTCATCCTCATCGCATTATATTCTTAAATCTTCTGTGGTTGTACATTGAGACTAATTCATTAATCATTAATTGTTTTAATTATTGATGTTGTATTACTAACTATATGTATAGATGAGTTGACCTCAAAGTTTATCAACAAAGGCAAGGGACTGATATATCGATATGCTTGAATAAACCACATGCAACCACTGCACTGTTCAATAGCCTTATTGTGATGTGGCGGGAGTTTTACAAATACGAGCCCTGAACAAAATATAATGCGCGCGCAATAAACAATGGAAATTAAAACGATGCGTGCGCATACTGACAGGCATTGATGTCAGAAGTCAACTCATCTATACCATGGAAACTGAGAAGAAGAAAACCTGCATCTGAATTTGATAATTCAAATTTGATTGATTGGTAAATTTGCATGATCTGAGCGTTGACTTTTTCTGAGGATTTCATAGTACAACTAACCTGAAGCATTGTGCAATTTGTGATAAACGCTTGAGAGTTTAAAATAAATGTTGTCCCTTGTACTTCATGACTATTGACTAACCCTCATGCTTTTATCACAAAGTGCACAACAAGCTCTCAGTTTGGGAGCTTAGTAAAATGCACAAAATATTATTAATAGATTATATGTTAAAGTTGAATTTATAGTCACGCGCATGCTCAGTATCCAACATCAGGCATCCAATGATTCCATGTGCTATATACAAAAGCGATCGAGTATAAATTTGACTAATTTAACTGTTATAACTTGCCAGATTATTCTAACCAGGACGTAGATTTTTATCACGAGGATATGCCTCTTTAGACAAGGAGCTACCATGCATGCTGATTTTCCAACTATCATACAAACTCACACAAAGACACACAATACACCCTCACTCACCCATTAAGCAACACACATTTTGTTTGAGCTTGGTCCCATCAGGACCCAAGTGTGTCTCCGCAGGGAGAGACCGTTTAAACAAACAAACACTCACCCACCGCACATGTACACCACCACCAGAGCCACACTCATAATACGTACATAAACCGAAACATAAACTACATCAAAGTAGACTTTAAAGTCCTCACCAAAAATTCAAACGTTAACGAAGTTAACACATCAACAATTTACATACCCAGCGCACTGAAAAGTTTAAGTTATGCGAGTTGTGCTGTCCCATTGTTGCAACGACGGCACCACTGCTCGCACACTGCATAGACGTGCATGGTTAAATTTGAATTTGGACTGATATATTTACAATAAAAACACATTCAAAATGCTGGTCGATTTCACATTTTATGTTATCTACAGAAGGTGTGAATTATCCTTTATGCATACATCACTTTTGTTCTGAAATCGACCAAGTAATAATGACACACACACACAATTCTTAAACAACATCTTTTGCATAGAATTCAATGGGATTTGAAAAGTAAAGTGGCAGTTGAAACTCTAGTGATAACACTTTTGCAGTGCATGATGGGGCTTCCTTAAATCATCCTCTGACACCATAATAACGTTAACAATGTGAACATACCAACAATCTACACACCCCACGCAGGTTAGCCCATGATGACATAGACCAGCCGACCTATAGAAGGGATTAACGCTCAACTTGCAAGGGTGTGAGCGTATACATGTTTGCGGAAGCACATTTGGGTAATCAGCAGGCTCAGGCTCAAGCAAAATGATCAAGCCAAGCTACAAAAGCCTCCAAAAAGTATACTGGCCTACTGTAGAACGAAAAGTAAAAGATACATTCAGGATAAATAAAGAGCAAGGAAAAGAAGGCCACTCAGAACAAATTATGTAAACAAATACTGCCAACCTTTGGCACCCCCATAAAACACTCACACTGGGACAAGGAAAAATTACTCAGAAAATAAATCAATATATACATCCACATCAACAAACAAACCCCACACTCACCACTCGTATCCCTACACAAGAACAGGGTATATTTGAGATATCAATTTTATTATTAACTGTTTATATCACTCCCTAGGTGATATATTTTGATAAGTTATTCGTAATTATTGTTTTCCAGGACCCTCTAGTTGGCCTGAACTGTTTCCGGACCAGTGTGCTGGGAATGAGCAATCGCCAATTAACATCACACCAACAAAAGCATTGTACAGCGCTGCTGGACCTGTAAAGCTTCATGGCTACGAAGCAGATGATACACCCGATAACGCACAGATGGAGTTTACCAACAATGGACATAGTGGTAAGCTCTACATATTAGATAAAGAGTGAGAAACATACAATTGCCAGAAATAATCGATGTCTTGGCTAGATCCGGAAGGGCATTAGGAAACGAATTTGGAGAAAACCTTCTGTTAATAAAATACTATGCTGAGCCACTAGCCTGGGTGGCTCACTCTCCAGTAATTTCAGATGATTGAGCTCAGTAATACATCAAAGAATGTCTTCCAATGCATGAAAACAAATAGATAATCAGTGTTTGTAATTATCAGAAGGTTTTCTCCAAATTCATTCTCTAATGGGTCCAGCCTTTTGTAAAAAGTCGCAAAATTTTACGCGCTTTGCCAACATTTTGTTTGCTCGTTCCTTGCATAAATATTCCCTTCTAGATTTTAATGCTTGGTGCCACAAAAGTTGTGTAATTAACAGAAATCGTATCCCTTCTCATAAAATTGTAAATATAGACACAACCATATGCACTTTATGCAACTTTGCATAATTTGTATGCGTTATAAATTTTCATCGAGCTGTAGTTCGGTATGAATTAACATTTTAAGGTTATACATAATGTTCAAGGCTTGATTCCAGAGGGGCGTAAGTTAATAATAGAAACAGCCATGCAGAAAAAAAATGAACTCAAGCGTACTTGGTGTATCAATCTACAAGCACAATGACCAGGAACCTATGAAACCGTGTCACGTGAGTCATCCTATGTTGCAGGCATAGGGAGAAGGCAATCATGATAGGGGCTTCCGTGGGGCAGCCGGTTATCTGCTATTTTCCTATGGTATTTTCTAAATTTTCAATTTTTTTAATATTATCCTTAGATGATATCTGTCGTGAAATAAATCGATGCTGCTATATGCTATAGTAGGCCTAGTAGGCCTACCCTGATTATGCAATATATACAACAATAACTACAACAACAATAACAAAACCAACAACCAATATCTAATTTGTTCAAAAGGCCGCGCCTATTTAGACTAGTAAGCCTTTTCCTGAATTATATAATAATAAAACCAACGGCAAAAACAATCAATCACTGCAGTCAGAAAGAAAGAAACGAACAAGACAGAAAAATAGAAAAGTAAGAAAAGAAAATAATTAATATAATTGGACCACAGGGATTCGAACCCGTACTAGTTGTCCAGCTCAAATATTACATAGTCGAGAAGAGTATGAGTCAAGCGCGGTAATCGATTGCGCCACGGAGGGGCTTACGAAAATTGGTGGTCTCAAACTTACTCTAATATGCAATAGTGCATACAGGCTGTTATGATAAACAAGCGCATTGCCCTCGCAAAGTTGGACGCATCGATGACGAAAAAACTCGTTTTTTGCCAAAGTAGCTTCAATTTGTAATAAAAATCAAATGGTAGAGTAATCGTTAGACAGTTGAGAAATAATGTAGGTAGTTAGATGTCAAAATTAACGTTCCACAATCAAGATATCGATAATGTAACAAAACAGTTTTTTCTCATGCAAGATTCTCGAAAATGTTCCCCCAAAACGGGCTTTTAAAATTTAATCGGTACTGTATTTGGTTCTGTTAAATGGCAACATTATTTCTTTGATCGATTTGTAGTACAATACAAAAAAGAAGAAAACAATCACTCGACGTGGTTTTATACGGGGCGCACATTTGAAAAAAAACCGACATGGAACGCGTTTTTGATCTTGTGAACATGGTGCGTAAAAAGGATTTAAACGAAGGATTTTCAAATTAATTCTAAAAATTTGTATAAACAAACCAAAATAATGTTAAGCTACATCCAATGCACCAACATTTCACTCGCTGCGATATTACGCTGTGTGATTACTGAGAAAACTATGTTTTTGAGAACGTTTTTTTATACGTTTCTTTGTGTAACCTTAAAGGAAAACCTACTGTTCTAAATAAATCCAATTAGCCTAACATTTTCTTCTCTGATAGTGTATGAGCCTGGCCCCCTCAGATGGGGTGTTTAGTACCACTTAAAGGGGGGGGGGGCAAAACTGCACTTTTACCAAATGGTAGTTGACATCATGGGCTACACAAAATGCCTGATACCAATTCAATGGGAGTAGCTTTTGGCGGGAAAAGGTAATCGAACTTTACACAGATTTCAAATTTCAAACTTGCTCAAATTGTGTTAAAACCATTCCAATGTATTTCCTTAGTCACAAGGATTCAGAAAATGTATATCGTGATCTATCTAGGATGTACCTTTCTTGAGTTATTACCGACTACCTATGGTAAAAGTGCAGCTTTTTTGCAACATTTTGCAAACATTATAAATTCATGAAATTGTAGGCACCAGCATTTTATGCAACGTTTTACTACGTTTTTGCATTCTGATTAAAAATCGAGTCATATGCAATTTCAGAGTCTATATAATTTTATGTGTCTATTTTAGTTATGGAAGAACCAAAAAGTGACATCATAGAATAATGAGAATGGTTGTCAAACAAGCCGGAAAATTGGTGTAAAAACAACAAAAAGTACGTGTAGAGCGGGGGTATAGAGAAAGTCAGCATCTAAAAGTCTGCGTGGCACTTCCCCGTACATAATCTTTCGAAGACCCACCACAGGTGCTCCTAAAGTACAAAATGCAGCCATTTTAATGCTCTCGGGGTAAAGCAAAGTATCAGTTCCTAATTGTCTCATTTCAGTTCAGGTAGATCTTACTGGTAATTACTACATTGAAGGTGGTCCTCTGAAGTCAACCTATCAGGCAGCGCAATTTCACTTCCACTGGGGGAGCATCGACTCTCAAGGTTCGGAACATACACTGAATGGAAAACACTATCCTGCTGAGGTAGGTTTGTATGCATGAGCCATCGTAAATAAAGATACTTGTGTTAATTGGTGATTATTACTTTAAAAGCTCTCATCCTGCGGAAGCTACCGTATCCGTTAAACATCATCATTCGCATAAATTTGAAAAAGTAACAGATAGTTTTTTATTGCTTTAAACAGATGCACATCGTCCATTGGGACCGAGATAATTACCAGTCGATAGGAGAAGCAGTTGGGCATAAGAATGGTTTGGCAGTATTGGGAGTATTCCTTGAAGTAAGAATATTTCAACAGAACTTTATCTCCTATGAGTAATGGTCTTTCTGCGAAACCTTTTTGTCGACAAAATATGGTACTAATTTTATGAATTGCAGTATATATCCCGTTGACAAATCAATTAGGACTAAGCAACAATATATTGCCTACGATTGCCCATCCGTGTTTACTAGTATATCAGTGGTTGTGCTATCCGATAGGGCTACCTTAAAGCGTTTTCACTTCAGGGTCAGAAGTAAAAAATACACACGGTTGTTTGATGACATGTTAATCTGGGTCATTTTTAAGAAAAGTTGAACAATGATGGAGCTGTTTATCTAAAATCTTGTATCTTTACAAGGGGTAGACACTTGTGAACTGATATTAGAACATAGGTAAACAGACTAACAAATAACAGGGGAATTTTCAAAAAACTTTTGTTGTAAGGCAGAACTCATATTATTTGGATAATTTAAATTTGAAATATATGTAAATAGCGCCCTCAATTTGCACAGAAATACACAGTTTATAGAATTAAAATTACCACAAAAAAGCAGAAAAAGATGAATAATTTGATATAGAAACGAAAATCTATGTTAAAAATTACTACAAAATATAATGTATATACAGTTTATTAATGTGATAGCTGTTGATATTATTCAGGTCTAGAATTGAACATTATAATAATGTTTTGTTAGAAATATTAATAAATGATCACATCAAACAACCGTGTACATGCAAGGGAATGCTTGAACAAAACACATCCAAAAGAATGACATTTTCATTGCGTGCGTGTCGGATTATTTGATATTCGATGACAATCAACATGAAAAAGGGACTCATTTAATAAATGACAAAAGAGCTGCACATGAGTATGTAGTTAAATTTATTCGGTTATAGACAGTACGTCACTCATTTATCAATAGATGGCGCTACCACACCTACCAAAGTGTTCAACACATGTTATAAACGTGTGTGGATAGTGCTTTTATCAGTAGGCTACTTTAAACAAAGAGACTAATTTGTCTCAAATACACGTGGCTGCACACAACACATTTAAAAATCTCTCGGCAATATTTTTTCCAGAATAGCACTTTTGACAAAAGTGCAGTTTTTAATAGCAAGTAAAGGGAACCGCAATAGAAAACATAAATTATACGACTACATTGCGATTATATTGATCCTTTCGACATCGCAGGTAATTCCCTCTGTAATTCCCACTGACGATTATTTCTCCCATACCCAGCAGGCATGTACCAGCACATAGCTTCAAACAAGGATTTTCAGAACTAGGCACTAACCCGTCAACGTTACCTGAATAGAACCTGAACCTGCTCAGATTAGCCTTCACATTAACATAACACTTCGATATTACTTTCATTTTATATTCCATTAATAAACTTTACATTCTTTTCGAGTCACTTTAAAAACGAGAATCTTAAAGATAAAAACACGTAGCATCCATCGTGCATCTAGGCCTCTCGCCTCATAATTTATCACCCATGATCGACTAGTATAGTAGAATTTAACGTAGAAATATGTCCTCAATTGTTTTCATTGATTGGGTCACTAGTAGTGTAAATATTGTCTCCGATCAACTCTACGGCCATCAATCGTATTAACTTTCAGTGTTTTCTTTAAAATTTAACGCTAACACGATTCTTCTGTGATACACAGGTCGGCAAACCAAATCCTACATTTGATGAACTTGTACAAGTCATAGACAAAATTATGTTCAAAGGTATGTGGATCCTTTTTGCTCTCTTTTGTTCACCTATATTTATAACAACCCGAGGGGTAACTGCTTTAGACATCCGTGCATTCGTCGTATTGTTTTACTGTCCCTCGGAAGAGGCATTCATTGTCGGTGTCGTTAGAATAGACTAAAGCTGAATTTATACTTCATTGATGAGCGACGAGCGATTTGCATTTGACCAATAAGGTAGCGTAGTTTTTCAAGAGCAACAAAGAGCGCTAAACTCATTGGCTAAAAACCTATCGCTTGTGCTCAGATATTTAGTATATAATTCAACTTAAGTGTACATCTCATACATCACTGTCAGTTTCGTAATCCTAAATTTTCCCATCCATGGTAATATTACTGTTCTTTGTTTGAACTAGACGATAAGCACACGTTTCCTGGGGTGTTTCCCATTGCTGGCCTGATGCCTCAAAAGGAAGATCTGAAGAACTACTTCTACTATGAAGGTTCACTAACCACACCACACTGTAATGAAGTAGTCCAATGGATTGTGTACAAGACACCAATAGAAGTATCATTGAAACAGGTTTGTTGGTTGTTTGTTCGTTTGTATCGGACTTGTATTTCCAGATGGATGTCATGCTCACGAAATGCATCCTATACAGGTATTTACACCAAAAATATACCTAAGAGAAGTACTTTGCAGTTCAGTTCCAGGCAATGAAATAGTATGTGAATGGTGAGGTGGATGCCATGAGTGCACAGGCCATCGTGGCATGCGAGTCATAATCCATTCTACGATAGTGGCGAAAAACTTAAATTATTTTCTTTTTTCTTTTCTTTTTTTCCTTTATACACGCCTGATCGGGAGCATGCGACGACGATGCACAACCGTTATAGACAATAACGGTGGCCATACAATTAATTGATGGGATCAAAAGAATTTAAAGGAACTAAAGAAAACTGAAAAAAAAAAGAACTGAAAAATAAATTGAAAGTCGTGAAAAGTACAGAGAAGAAAAAACTGGACCTAATCAAATCAATCTAATCAAATGCTTGTAAATTTACTTCCTGAGATTTAATGGTGTGTCATATGTGAATGATTAAATAATGCATGACGCGTACATATCCTTAAAAAGTTTTGAAAGCAAATTTGAAAAGCTGTCAGCTAGAATCCCTACTGGTGTGTTCATACCAAAATGTCATTATTGACTATAGTTAACAACAGGTGGATGCATCGTAATAAGAGCAGGGAAAGAAGATTTATTACCCTCGCTTTTCTCTAATCGAGGGCAATTTTTAAAGTTCTTTAAGGATCCGATTATATAAATAAATTTACCCAAATATGGTTTAGTTTTAAAATTGGGATTTGTTTCCAAGTGTAAGGATTTTTTGGCTCAGTGTAGTTATTATGTCTCGTACAGAACCTATTTTCCCAGCAAACACAAAAAGTTATATTTTGGCTTTTGGTTTAGGTAAAAACGTTTTAATAACATTAAAATGTCGGGTTATATAAAGGTCATGATAACGTTTTAAAACGTTTTGAAAACGTTTATGAAAACACACTACAACAATATTTTTTAATGTTTTCAAAAAATGTCATTGTAAACTATTTTTGCAAACATTTTTGCCAAATATTGTGTCAATACTTAAATAACACTATGTTAAAATATTTCAACCCAGCAAACACAGAAATGTTCTTAAAATGTTTTTTCAAACCTTTTAATAACATTTAAATGTCGGGTTATATAAAGGTCATGAAAACGTTTTTAAAACGTTATTGAAAATATTTTGGGCAAACATTTTTCGCAACATATTTTTTCAACCCCAAAATAACATTCTGTTTAGAATGTTTTGTATCAAGTTTTCAAGAATGTTTTTGGAATGTTATTAAAACGTTTTTATACCCTTTATATAACCCGACATTTAAACGTTTTCTGTAAAACATTTTTGTTTGCTGAGCAGTAGATTATCAAAATATGTTTTTTAAGGTAATAAAAACGTTTTATACTCTTAGTATACCCTTTATATAACCCGACATTTAAACGTTTTCTGTAAAACATTTTTGTTTGCTGAGCAGTAGATTATCAAAATATGTTTTTTAAGGTAATAAAAACGTTTTATACTCTTAGTATACCCTTTATATAACCCGACATTTAAACGTTTTTGATAACCTTTTGTAACCTTTTGCGAATGATGTCGAAAACGTTTTGTGTTTGCTGGGATTTTCTCACCATAATTACACAAACATTAGAACCCAAGTGTGTGTCCACCCGGACCGACCGCTTAAACAAACAAACAAAGACTTGTACTGTTATTAGAGCGAATGAATATGTTTGAAAAACGATAAAGTGAAGCATGTGAAGATACGGTTGGTCGTGTTTGTCCCGGCATTTGTGTAACAGCAATGACAAGCGTGGTCCCGGGTTCTAATCTCCGCAAGAGAAAATTGGCTCTCTTCGTAGTTCATCTGGAAAAGGCGGCGCAGATGACCGATGATAAAAGACTTCATTACAGTCGGTTCCGATCAGGGTATTTAAATAAGCCCGATTGATATCCCGACCAGCTATCCACGGCGACCCACTTCACCAGGTGACTTGTACCTGAACGAGGATGAAGTATCGTCAGTCTTATCTCCTAGATTTCAGCTGTTAATACTTAGATGTGCTTTACATAAAAAAAATATTTATAAATAGTTGCTTACCACAAGTATACATTAAATATTTACCCGTTGGGGACAAAACTAATTATATCCACTCCGATTCACCATTAACCAAAGACTTTAATTATCTTTCTTTCCGCTCAGTTACAAGCTCTTCGTTCCGTGTATGGAGATTTGAAGCTCGAAGATGGATCGGCGAATACGCATCTGGTTGACAACTTCCGGCCAACGCAACCTTTGAACCACAGGAAGGTTTACGTCGCTGGTGAAAACCCATTATCGATGCTTAAACAGATTCTAAAACAGAACTTGAAGAATGTCTAAATTAATAAACGGATCAATCATGATATTTTTGAGCTATTGTTATTTAAAAATTGCGGGTATTATTGGACGTAGCAAGGTGGCGTATCAGAATTTAGAAGTTTTTAATAAATTTTAATGTCTGTTGTAATGGCTTTAAAGGGGGAAATCGGGTCTTTTAAAGCAGTATGTATTTTAGAAGTAAGAATCATGCAGTATGCAAAATGATGTTTACCTATCATGATTACCTACATGCACACGTTCTCCTTAGTTATTACGGATAAAGAACAACAACCATGTAATTGTTCATACGGTAAGTTATTAATACATCTTAATTTAATAGTTCGTCTCATAGCCCCGCTCGCATTAGTAAAATCGCTCGCTTTTTGGCGCGTTATTCAGTTTTTCGGCTGTTTTTTTTTTTCAATCCAACCGCAGAACAATCTCTGGTCTGACATCGCCAGACGTCAAAATAGCCCAAATCGTCAATCTCAATAAAATTCTTCATCTTGACTTAAGGGATCTAAAATGAGCGTTTATTGCGTTTCGACAGTATTTTTTGTGGGACATGAGAGCACGTCAGACCCATCGAATTGCATTCTGAATACGAAGTATGTCTTTCTGATATCAAATAATTGTCATTTTTTGAAAATCACAATATAATACAAATTTTATGACAAATTATAAAAATTTGATATTTGTCAAATTTTTGATATATAACAGTCCTCGAAGTAAATTATATAAATCTAATGACATATTCTTAAAGTGTATGTAGCTGGGAGGAAAAGCCGACGGTCAATTGAAAATTTTGACCTTTCATATTGAAGATATGGATTTTTTTCCAAAAAGACCTAATTTTTTTTTTTTGGTGTTTTGGGAAAAAAATCCATATCTTCAATACGAAAGGTCAAAACTTTCAATTGATCGTCGGCTTTTCATCCCACCTACATACACTTTAAGTATAAATCATCAGATTTATAAAGTTTACTTCAAGTACTGTTAAATATCAAAAATATCAATTTTAATGATTTGCCATAAAATGTGTATTAAATTGCGAATTTCAAAAATCAAAATTATTTGATATCAGAATGACATTCTCGTATTCAGAATGCAATTCGATATATCTGATGTGCTCTAATGTCCCACAATAAATACTGTCCAAACGTTCATACCCCAGCCCTTAAGTGAAACCTCCTTGAGAAATAAAAAAAAAAGGTGCTATATTCTTATCAAAAAGCTCATCCCACGTATAAAAAATATTAAAGAAAAAAAAAAACTCGAAAAAAACAACGCATTCTGCATTAAGTTTTTAACTTGGGAAGGGCTTTGAGACGAGCTATTAAATTAAGAAGTCCTTTAGATGTATGTTAACCTACAAGACACGCCCACATGTTATTACGATCGACCATCGATCGGTAAGCGCTTAAATTTTTAAAAAAATTTGACGACTTCATGCCAGCTTCTTCGTTTCCAAAGGAATTCTCTCTTCTCTCAGTGTATCTGAGATGAAAGACCAGATCATGCAATTTGTCATACAGCAAAAAGTAATTCTCGCATTTCAAAATACAATGCGCCGCCAACGGTTGCTCTTGCTAGTCCAATTTTTGACCTCCAGCGTCGACATCGCCTTGCTAGCCACCATTTGATTTTTACGCGAGTGTGATAATAATGCTGAAAACAGCTCCGCCAAGGATTCCGTGTAATCAATAGATCGAAAATGGATCTATATAATTAGTTTAGTGTGCATTCGCGTGAAGCATGATTATATCATGGAAGAAAGAGATGAGAAGGAACCACAACGACTTCGATCGGCCAAGTTTTAATCCGCCTATCCATTGACGCATGAAAAGAAAAGCTATCAATGGTACTTACTTTCATGTATGATCCATTTACCGCGATCGATGCTTGGCGAAATCATTACTGAAAAAACTATAACAAACCCATCCAAGAACAAACAAACGCTACCCAGAAGTAAGATTATGGAATTTCACTGATGCTCTGAACATGTATAGTAGCTTTGTTTTGGGATCTACAGTCAAACTGTTTTCTTGATCGTGTTGTGTAGAAAATGTCTTTAACACATCGAAAAGGTCATCAAAATCGGCCGTTTATTTGCTGAGTTTCATCTTTAGCAAATAAGGTAAGATTTTGGTGACTTTTTCGATGAAAAATAGATGCAAAATGTTCTTAAATAATGCACAATGTTCCGGTTGAGTCCGGTACATGAAACCTGTTTAATTTAATAGTTTATATGTGTATAATCGTAACTAGCTAACTCGTTTCAGTGCCAAAGACTGCCAACTCTGAGAAAAAAAGTCATCAAAGTTCGGGAAAATTGGGCGAAATGGAAGAAAAAGATGTAGGCCATCAATGACCGATGATCACGTAACCAGAGAAAATCCTATAGAGTGCTTGCACGGAAGGTCATTAGTTCAAATCATCCTTCAGACACGCTCCAGAAGACATGCAAATACATAGAGTACAATACCAATCACCTATTTAACGCGGGGTATTGATCAAAGTAAATCCTCATGAATAACAATGTCAATTAAATGTCGGTAAAGGGAGTGGACAAAGTGAATGTGTTCGTTGTGGTTCCTTCTTATCTCTTTCTTCCATGATTATATTGACATTTATACACATAATGTTCCTGTGTTACGGCTAATTTGTGACAACTGAATGCGAAATTACGTGCGAGTACTTTCGGGTCTGGCTTATCGACCACTTTCCCACAATTCAACGCGCTATGACGACTGTCGCATTTCAACCGAATGGTGGCGCATAGATTGCGAAATGCGAGAATTTACGACCCATATGGGCAACCACTTCCAATTAAACCAAGTTGTTCAGTCCAGCTTTCTAGAAGGTCACAGTGACCTTTACTTGAGGAAAGTACTTGTTTGTGGGTGGCAACATGTGTCATGTTAGAGGTAGTTTTTGGCTCTAGAATGCTTGAATGAGTTTTAAGCTTAAAGCTCACGTTTTAACACGTTTTAACTAAACGTTAGTAAAATATGACCGATTTGTTTATCATATAAGAGATATCATTATTATGAAATCAAATATAATTTCATATCTTATTACTCATCTGGATCAATATTCTGTACAATTTAGGCTAAATCACTTCTAATGTTGGCAGAATTCAATTTGGCGACAGAGCATTCCAAGCTGCTGCACCGGCACTGTGGAACTGCCTCCCACGTAACATCATGGAAGCACGGTCAAATACTGAGCTTCAGGAAACTTTTATCTGACTATTTATATATATGCTTATTAATTGTGTGCTATGTTTATTATTCTGTATGTTCTTGTCATTCACTGATATGCGCATTGATCTTTATGTAAAAGGCGCTTTATAAATCTTGTATGTATGTATGTATAATATGGAAGTTGATATTGCTGGTAATGACAATACATATATATGCATAAGAAATTCGTATATTATGTATTTTAATTACCAGCAATATCAACTTTCATATGTCATTTAACATTCTATTCAGTATATAGTTCCTTTAATTAGCAAATATTATGTAATGATAGTAATAGTGATATGTAATAATAGTAATAGTAATCATGGTAATATACATTTTGTTCAACGTCATTTATCTAGAATTAAACCGTATCCAATGTGCTGTTAAATAGAATAGAACAGAATATAATGTGAAATAACAATATATAGGTCTTAAGGGGGTACTACACCCATGGCTAATTTTGTGCCTATTTTTGCATTTTTCTCAAACATTATAGCCCATTGGTGACAAGTAAGATATGTAAAGTCTGCACAAAAAGAAACTCAGCTGTTATAAATACGCCTATAGCTTCAGAACTAATAATTGTTTTCACAATATTTCAACATAAAAAGGAGGAGGATTTATTTACGCGCAGTTTGATACCCCATTTGTTTAATTTGGTTCAATATTAAGAACACAGCAGCGTTTTGAAAGAAAAATACCCGAATTTAAAAGTTGCAGCTATTTGTATTGATTTGAAGTTTAGCGCGAAGATAATGGCGGATGTTACGTGCCACATGCTTGTGTAATCAGTCTAAACGCTGGACAACCGATTGTTATTGTTCTGCAAGGCTCACTCAGTCATTTAATAAGGCAATACAAACGATCGAATTTGGTATTCAAATGAACACAATTTTGAGTTACACCTTTTCAGAGTAAAATTTTTTTTCTCGGCCAACTGAAAAGCAATAATTTTCATTTTTTCAGTAAATGTCAGGAAAAACTGTAATGCTTGATACTGTATTTTTTTTTCAAATCTTAGTGTTAAACTTAGTCGTGAAATTCAGTCATTTAGTGTAAGATTTTCGATTTTGATAGGCTTCAACTCTGCCCGCGAGCCTTTTTTTTTATCAACCTGTTAGCTTTTCAAAGTAATATATTTCGCTAAAGAAGGATTTTTCCCCAACTTTCTAACGCACATCACCGTGAGCGATATATCATAGATTTGTCAGAATTTCCGTTTTGATTCCATAATTGTTGACTACCAGCTAAAAAATTTTCAAATCCACGCGTGAAATACTAGCATTGTGGATCGATATCTCTGGGTGCCCGGCCTGGATACAGTGTTGCTAGAACTTCAATATAGCAAAGAAATTACCTAGTGTTTCAATTGTCATGAAGGTGACTGGGTATAGTGCCATAATGAAGCAGCCAAAACAATACAAGGTTAAACATGGAAGTTTATAACAACCTATTATAATGACCTAAAGGAAAAATCATTTATGGCAACAATGAGCCTTGCATTGTAAGTCATGGTTCAAATGTGTTGAGTACCCACCCCACCCCATAGGCCTACATAATATTACATACCGGTACCTTATAATATTTATATAGCACGGCTATAGCTATACATTTAGAAAGTAGGTCCTATAGCGCTAAATTATGACAAATAGGCCTACACAAACCCGAACTCAAGTCTGAAGGGTGTAATGAAAATGCCAACCCGCGATGGGGGGGCATTCAAAATTCACCTGGAGATAGGAGGGACAGAAAAACAAACAGACAAAATGGTTTTCATAATCATGGAATCCATAGCCCCTATAAATTGAAATTGCAGGCTATCACGGGAGCAAATTTCCAAAATTCACCTCATTTACCAGAATTGGGGATTTGGGCTACCAAATCGCTGGTCAGGCAATCCTGGAAAAGGGACCTGGTTGACAACAATTGAAATATCGATTATTTCTGCTGGTTGCTCTCGAAATAGAGTACATATACATTTTTTTTTTAAATCCTGGTGTTAAAATTCAAGCATCATATTTTGTCTTTTAGTGTGATATTTTTGATTTTTATAGGCCTTTAGTTCGCCCGTGAGCTTTTTATGGAATTCATTTTTTAGCATCTCAAACTAATATAGTTTGCTAAAGAAAGATATTTCCCACCTCTGTAAAGCACATCGTGTGGGTCTATATATTATAGTTTTGTCAGAATTTCCGTTTTTATTTTACCATTTTTCCTTCGTGCTCCGAAAATGTCAAACTCAGTACTTTATCTCGAGAACAACCAGCAGAAATAATCGATATTTCAATTGTTGTCAACCAGGTCCCTTTTCCATTGAAAACCAGGATTGCCTGACCAGCGATTTGGTAGCCCAAATCCCTGATTCTGGTAAATGAGGTGAATTTTGGAAATTTGCTCCCGTGATAGCCTGCAATTTCAATTTATAGGGGCTATGGATTCCATGATTATGAAAACCATTTTGTCTGTTTGTTTGTTTGTTTATTTACCTAGGATGAATGTCCTTGGGAAAATCCACTGTCCAAACCTACAAAAATTCGCGTGTTATTAGAGGGGATTTTAATTTTCTGTCCCTCCTATCTCCAGGTGAATTTTGAATGAACCCCCCCCCCCCCCCATCGCGGGTTGGCATTTTCATTACACCCTTCATACTTGCGTTCGGGTTTGTGTAGGCCTATGTGTCATAATTTAGCACTATAGGACCTACTTTCTAAATGTAGCCGTGCTATATAAATATTATAAGGTACCGGTATGTAATATTATGTAGGCCTATGGGGGTGGGGTGGGTACTAAACACATTTTAACCATGACTTACAATGCAAGGCTCATTGTTGCCATTTTTCCTTTAGGTCATTATAATAGGTTGTTATAAACTTCCATGTTTAACCTTGTATTGTTTTGGCTGCTTCATTATGACTTTCGGTGGGTTTAAGCAATTTCAAACAAACACAAACAAAAGGCACTATACCCAGTCACCTTCATGACAATTGAAACACTAGGTAATTTCTTTGCTATATTGAAGTTCTGGCAACACTGTATCCAGGCCGGTCACCCAGAGATATCGATCCACAATGCTAGTATTAGCCTAAGATTTCACGCGTGGATTTGAACATTTTTCAGCTGGTAGTCAAAAATTATGGAATCAAAACGGAAATTCTGACAAAACTATGATATATCGCTCACGGTGATGTGCGTTAGAAAGTTGGGAAAATCCTTCTTTAGCGAACTATATTACTTTGAAAAGCTAAAAGATTGATCCAAAAAAAGGCTCGCGGGCAGAGTTGAAGCCTATCAAAATCGAAAATCTTACACTAAATGCCCGGGGGGGCACTCAACTTAAATTTTGGTAGGGGTGTGCGGCGCTCCGCGCCGAACTTTGGGAACTGAGAACTGATTTTCGGGCAAAATAGGGGCTTGAAGAACTGAAATTTGGGCCAAATTATAGGCTGTTGAGCTAAAAATTTCCAAATTTTTTCCAAATTTGAGCTTAAAGAGCTACAATTGTCAGAGTTTGAGGCTCAAAGAAATGGATTAGATTCAAATGTAGGGCTTAAGGAACTGCCGGAGAGCCTGAAAAAGGGACCCTTGACCGCCGCACATACCCGTACCACCTTAACATGTGAGTGCCCCCCTCCCCCGGGACTAAATGACTGAATTTCACGACTAAGTTTAACACTAAGATTTGAAAAAAAATACAGTATCAAGCATTACAGTTTTTCCTGACATTTACTGAAAAATTGCTTTTCATTTGGCCGAGAAAAAATTTTTACACTGAAAAGGTGTAACTCAAAATTTTGTTCATTTGAATACCAAATTCGATCGTTTGTATTGCCTTATTAAATGACTGAGTGAGCCTTGCAGAACAATAACAATCGGTAGTCCAGCGTCCTAACTGAATGCACTATAATTTTTGAGAAAAAGGCAAAAATAGGCACAAAATTGGGCAGGGGTGTAGTACCCCCTTAATGCATACTGTTTAAATGTCTATCATGCCAAGGCATGATTATCGAAAATCGTATCAACTATATACATTATTGTTTGCAATATTAAATAAGAAAGCTGACGTACTCCCTATTGAAAAGTTTTGGTGCAGCAGAGGAAAGAGCGCGGTCACCAAATGATGTTGCAACAGAAGGAAGCAGTTTGTCAACTCACAATGAAGACCGTAGTAAGTTCAGGCTTTCCGATTCTCAATCCTCGAATTTTTTCATTTTGTCCTTTCGTGCATAATCAGTCCGGTCTTTGACACACATGAGCTACATGTAAGTTGACAATTTTTCACCGGGCGAAAAAAATCCACCGGGAGAAAAATAATTTAAATAACAAAACAATTTCTAACGGTTTTTTAAAAATTTAATTTAAATATGCAAATTAACTTTATTTTAACTAAAATTGATGAAAAATTACTACTAATGGTACATTCATTGATAATTTTATATATTTTACCTACTTCTTTACTCTAAACCAAGAAATAACGGCATATTAAAAGATGCTCTATTTGAAATAGAGCATTGCATTGTGGGATACCATACAGCCTGACTCGGCAACATACTGCCTGATTCGGCAGTACTTCCTGATCAGGCAGTCGGACCGGACTGATAATTGTGGAAGCTAAATAATATAGTCATTGAGAATGGTGTTATATGATAATATTACGAATTTATCTGATATTTGTAAGTTCAGGCTTTCCGATTTTCAATCCTCGATTTTTTTCATTTTGTCCTTTCGTGCATAATTTTAGAAGTTAAATACTATAGTTTTTGAGAAAGGTGTTATATGATAATATTACGAATTTATCTGATATTGGATTTTGCTGACGTTTAATAAGCAAAAACTCAAGTGTATTGAATTGTGGGTATAAGGATATACTTTAATGATTTTGATTTAAACTTTTGATCCAAACACAAGGAATTAATTCCTACCTCAAGTGAGTAAAAGATGTAGTACCATCTGAAAATTCTGAGGTAGGAATTAATTCCTTGTGTTTGGATCTAAAATTTAAATCAAAATCATGATTTATACCAACACAGATCTAGTGAAAATTAAATATCTGTGATTGTTTTTTGCCAAAACCTCAAGTGCTCCCTTCAGATATCACACCACCAAAACAGAGTCCCATAGAGATATGTGCTAAATTTACCCTTAAAAACGTCATTTTTTCTTCACAGGAGCGACTCAGTTTTAAGCGACAGCTATGATGGTTGAAATCAGCCCTTGCCTGGTCCATCTGGAATCGCCTATTTTACATGCAAAATAATGTCAGTGTTTCTGTAAAAAAAAGGCTGCTTAAAATCATTTTAACAATTATTCAATCTCTCCCATCTGTGGTACACTTGCAGTATTTTTAAACATTACTACCCTTACCTAAAAAACTAGCATTCCCCTAGCACTCACTAGGCATTCCATTGAATGGTAAAGAACCGGTAATGAATGCCTAAATGGTGAATGCCTCCAATACTATAACATTGAGTTAATAGGCGGTTGTTAGCACTCAACCGCCTGTTTGCTAGCCCTCAACCACTTATAGCGGTTCGTAAGTGGTTCATAAGCCCTCCTCAGAGGCGAAATATGTAAATGAGCTAAGCACTCGAACCACTAAGGAGGCATTCGAACCACCAAGGAGGCATTCAAACCGCCTAGCATTTAAACCACCTAGGAAGCATTCGAACCGCTTGGGAAGCATTTCAACCGCCTAGGAAGCATTCCAACCGCCTAGGAAGCATTCCAACCGCTAGGAAGCATTCCAACCGCTAGGAAGCATACCAACCGCCTCGGAAGCATTCCAACCGCCTACAGGTTAGCACTCGAACCACTTGTTTAGCCCTCAACCGCTACAAGTGGTTCGTAAGTGGTTCATAAGCCCTCCTCAGAGGCGAAATATGTAAATGAGCTAGGCCCTCGAACCACTTAGTGGCATTCCAACTGCCTATGAAGCACTCCAACCGCCAATGAAATTTCCAATCGCCTCAGAAGCATTCCAACTGCCTATAGGCATTCCAACCGCTTATTCCAACCACTTACAGGTGAAGCACTTGAACCACTGTATTATTATATAGCTATGCTGGCTAAGCAATTATACCAGAGTGACGAATAGGAATATAATGCACTGCAGAAAATCGCACATGGTAAGCCCAGAATATACTCTATTTTTTATCCATTGTGACAGACGCAGCGTCTGTCTTTGTCGAGTCTATGATATTTTTAGTGTAGACACTACCGGAGATGTGACTCCAAGTTCTTCTGGTTGAACGATATAATTGTCAAATCAGCTTAGAATTCAGTATTGTTTATCTTTTTTATTCTTTGATGTAATTCTCCAAATTGACTCCTGGAAAAAAATTAAATAACAATCAACAACTGTGGAGGTCCAAACTATTCCCTTCATAATAAATGAAGTGAAAAAAAAGACAATTTCCCCTAATTTTGCGCCATATGAGTGCTTTTTTTAGTGGATTTGTGCGTGGTATAAATGTACACTATTATTATTAATGTTTTAATAATGCCCCAATATGCTAAGTAGCTCCTCCTTCCTAACACTAGACCATTCCATATTTCAAGAAACTGCCTACATAAAAACCTATATTCAAAGTTACATCTAGTCATATTTAAGCTTACCTTACACCATCCATATTGTGGCATATTATTGCACACAAAGATAACTATAGATGGATCCCATACATGTATGATGTTGTCCACATAATATGCATTGTCATGTAACATCCCAAATGTAAAGAGTGAAAAATAAGGCCTATAATAAAGCTGGAAACATGAAAGGATTAAGATTCAATCATCTCTGCATTCACACGTACACCAGTTCAAAATGGCAGTTAGAAATATATTCCCATCATGCACCTGTTTTACCCTTGGGTCAACCACTAAGGAATGCTAGTCAAGGCTATTAGCAGAATGCCTAATTGAATGGAATGCCTAATACTTATACATTTTTTAACCGAATGCCTAATACTTAGAAATTTTTCAGTGGAATGCCTATTACTTAAGAATTTTTTTAACCGAATGCCTAATACTTAGAAACTTTTCAGTGGAATGCCTATTACTTAAGAATTTTTTTAACCGAATGCCTATGACTTATCCGAATGCCACTGAGTGCCTATAGGAATGCCTAAGTTAATAGTATTGAGCTTTAACGAGGACTTAATGAGTAAATAGGCATTCGGTAGCATTCTTGTGAGGCATTCGGAATGCCTGTGAACCAGCTCTATAGGCATTCATTAGCTGCTGAGTGCTAGTGACCACCTAGTACCGCTATCCTTGGCACTCGAGGGCTTGGCGAATGCCTACAGAATGCCAAATAGGCATTCATGTTTGGTAAGGGTAATCATGATCAATCCAAATTTTGCCAAAATTATGCAAATTTCTGCTCATTTTAATGCTTACTTTATAGCTGTCCAAGGGTTTTTCTGATAATTGGAAATTAAGAGCGCACAACCATATAAATTTACCTCTATTTGGTGGTGTGAAATCTTCATCTAATCACTTTTACATTAGGTCAACCAATAACGCAATTCAATGTTATAGCAAGGCGAATGTGGTAACTCTCTTGAAAGCTACCTATATCCAAACACATTTTTGACCAAAATGTAGGTTTTATAAGTCAAAGTGTTCCTTACAATATTTTTCAAATTTTATGTCATTAAATGAAAGAGCACAGTTACTGATTTCACCTGTTTTGTCATACGGTTGTAAATTCAATGAACTATGACTTTGCTAAAGAGCGCTTACAAATATATGTGGATCTTTGCCATCATCAAAAGGTTGGTGACGGTTCTTCCACCAACGTCGAATGACCATTCAAAACCATCCAAGGCTTCCGTAATTATATATTTAAGAAAGATGTAAAAGAGTGGCGGATGACAGCAAACAGCCTTGTGTGACTCCAACACATGCGCAGAACCAATCACTGATTTTGCCTCCCAACATGCCCGCGCAGCAAGCATAATCCCGGACAACTATCCAGTTACCACATGGAATAAAGCATATGATTCTATCGGGGTCAGTCGTGGTAACTGGATAGTAGTCTGAGATAATGCTTCCTGCCATGACCGCACTCTTGGATGATCAATCGCTTTTAAAGTTCCTCTACTGATCTTGAAAATTTTCATAATAGCACATATTCCTTCATTATTGGGGGGTTAGGGATTTTTTTGAAAAAAGAATTCGCCCACTAGTGAGACGAAAAACAACAACAAATTTGCCAACTAGTGAGATGAAAAAAAAGCCTCACTGATGAGTAAAAATACATTTCCCTATCCAACTCTGTATAAAGGTATACATTGAAATTGATAAAAATGATAACTAAAAATTGCCCCTAAAGGCAGCAAAAAAATTCTGCCTGACCCTAACTCCCTAGCCCCCCCGATAATATCTAATGTTGCGTCCCTTAAGTACAGAAATATTTGCAATTTGTCATTCTAACAATTTACATAATAATTACAGCAGATGTAATGAACAACAATTTCAATTAATATGCAAAATGGTAATAATTATTATGAAGAAACACACCTGCAATCCATCTGATATGCATAAAACTAATTACTCAGGGGTCAAATTTGAGGTCATTGACATGTGACGTCATGTTCCACTGCTCATTACACTCAAGACATCACTTTCAAATGTCTCATGGGATGTTCTATCCAACTATTATAACAAAAAACACCTGGTCATTTTTGTCAAAGAAATTCTTGCTATCTCTTGAACTGACTCATGTGATATTATAGTACTATGCTAGAAGACACAGGCGTTGACAAAATCTCACAATAACAATGGTAATGGAAAATGATCTGTAAGGCGACGAAGAACCCTACCCTGTTTGACAGGATCGAACAACCCAGATTTTTTTTTTTTTTTGAGATGTTGTTTTATTCGACTTAAATCATGTAAAATCAGCCGTTTTATGGCGAAATGTATTGATTTTGACTGAAAATGTTTCAAAAAAGAAATCCGATTATTTTAAAAATATGTTTGCAGAACAAATATAAACTTTTGGTCAGATTTTTCAGGCTTTAATGATTCTTAAGGGTAATTTTAGCCTCCGTTAAAAAAAAAAAAAATCCCTACTGAAAAGTCTCTCTGCCTGAATAGGCACTCTTCCAATTTCTAAACTTTGTTCATAACAGCAGATGTGGATTCATAATATATACACAACAGGTGTAACAATATCAATTAAAATAGTGCATAATAATAAGGCAATTATAAAACGCCACCCGGTTGACCCAACAAACACAAAACGTTTTCGACATCATTCGCAAAAGGTTAGAAAGGGTTGCCAGAAAAAGTTTTTCAACATTTCTGGCAACCTTTTCTAACCTTTTATGAATGGGGTTATATAAAAGACATATAAAGGGTATAAAACATTTCCATAACATTCAAAAACATTTGTTGATAACCTACTGCAAATATTGTAACATAATGTTCTTTAAGTGTTACCAAAATATTTCGCAAAAATGTTAGCCAAATATAATAACAATAACATTTTGAAAACATTTTTAGAATATTGTCGTAGTGTGTTTTCATACAAAACGTTTTGAAAAGTTTCCATTACCTGACCATTATATAACCCGACATTTAATGTTATTAAAACGTTTTTATCTAAACCAAAACCTAAAATATAACATGTGTAAATCGTTTTAAAAACATTTTTGGGCTTGCTGGGGAAAAGTGACAAAACCAAGAAATATGGCATTTTCGGCGGCATTACATAATGTCGTATCTCAAAAGCAATACTCGACATTTTTAAATGAAAGAGAGGAAAATATTTTGACCACAAAATGAGTATTTTTCCAGCTTCAGAATTGATATACATTTAGTCAGATCAAAACGGTTTTTCAATCCAATTTTAACATAAGGAAGCGGCAAGAATCTGATACGAAAAAGCCTTTTCAGTTTAAACTGGTTATTAATTCCAAGCCCTGGGCATGGATGACACATCAACCATCTTTCGCAGGTATGATATCTTTGAAAATGGAATCAAAGATGTGGCAGAGTGAGTAGTTGGCAATCATTCATGCCATGTGGATTGCAAAGCTGAGATTCAAAAAAAAAAAGATGGAGGAACTTGAATACCAGCCAGAATGAATGTGGATGAGCTTGATGCAATCGTAAAGGAGATCGAGGCTCTCAACAGTGGACTTCGGTTGTATATATAAATGCGCATATATAAATGCGCACGTGACATCCACAAGTCGCCATACCGTATTAAACGTTATAAGGTACCCGGATGTACATAAACTCCCCGTGCAAAAGTATAGGGGAAAATGACAGTTCGCAAGGAAAATTGCTTTTGCAAAATAGTGGCATTGATTGCAAAGGGTAAAATAACTTGACCCGAAAGATAAACTCTTTATTAACGTTTTCCATCACGGAAAAAAAATTAACTACGGAAAAGCTAGATATAGCTGATTTACAAACTTATATTTCATAATTTCCGTGCTAAATGGGCGTGCCAATTGGCCATATCTATGACGTAGTGCTGGTTTCATACTATCATGCTGCTTGCCGCCGACCGGCGTATAGAGGGTATTCATTACTACGTCATTGGTGTGATTGCTCATGCATACAATTCCTCCACATAGGCTGTTTAGCTTATTCATGAAAGTGGCCTCTTGACATGATATAACAGTAACCTTTATGTCATTAGTGAGGCCCACTTACAATGTTCAACACAAAGTGAACAATGCTATAACTTGGAGGACAAACAAACGAACACCGCCAAATTCGACTGACGTGTGTACAACGTAGGAAGCTATGGGGAAATTGAAGACTCGCTCTCTGATCATGCATGTGTTTATGGTTCGGTTAGCGGTTACTTAGCAACTCTCGTTCCGCTTGGGTTTATTGCATACACTCTATAGTCGGTTAATTTTGTGGGGTTCATTATCGAACCCCAACGGTTTTAGCTTGTATTTATATTATTTATCAACATAGGCCTATTTGTTTGTGATATTTCAAGCGTTTTAAAATTTCAAAATAATCCCATTAAATTACACGGTTGACGATGAAAATTTACTGAATTTAGAGAATGCAATGCGGCCACCACTTGGAACTGTGGTCGCAATTTCAGTGATTGACAGTGAGGTAACACGAACATGGCACTGGCCATCTGGTCACGTGCGCATTTATATATGCGCATTTATATATACAACCGAAGTCCACTGCTCAAGCTAGCCAATGGGACTGGTAATTACACAACCACCTGGAAAGGCAACCATGCTCTCTCAGAAAATATAATGCAAAACGGCTAACCAGCAATGGTTAGGAATGGCTCAAGGAATGGAAATATTATTTCAGGTCACTCCTAAATAATGATAGTGGCTCACATTCACCAAAAATGCCTCCACCAGTTGTCGCGGGCCAGCTGTTAAGGAACTTGCAATCAACAATGACCCACCCCTCCCCACACCCACACACACAAATGGAGAATCAGCCAAAAAGATCATTGCATCCGTGTTAATATGTGGTTACATCCAGGGCTGGATCTTAACTTTTTTTGGCACTAGCCAGTCAGACGTGTAACTCAAAAAAGTTACACGCCCGACAGAAATCAAAATCCGTATACAAATTGGCACAGATGATGAGCTGATCAATGCCTACAAAAGCACGAAGAGTTGTTTTCAGAAAAAATGTGCCTTTTTAAATTACGCGGTGAAATAACATTATTGGCCGCGCCCCCAGACAATCCAAAAACGGTTTCGTATGTCTTGCAGCCATGCACTACCCCCCAATATGAGTTGCTCAACCGTCCTTAATTGTCAGTCCCTAGAGTGTATACCTAAACCCATGAGTTGTAGTTTTTGTTTTTGGTTTGCTTTTTTTTTAATGATGTCGGTTTCCATGAAAGTGTAATTCATTATTATTTTTCCATCACAAACTGATTATTGTAAATAATAACACTAGGAGACATTTTCCGTAAACAATCTTAGACCACCGGGGAGGGGGGCACTAAACACAAATGACCATACGGGTATGTTCCTCCGGAAAGACCCCCTATTGGATTTCGCAGCTCCGAAAGGCCACCTTTATTTGGTCAAAATAAAGCTCCGAAAGACCATTGATTTTGATAATTTCAGCTCTAAAAGACCCCTATATTGCTCATTCCTCGTATTTCCTTTTGTTTACTCATATTTACTGTTCGCAGCTCAAAAAGTTCCGATTTCACTTGTTCGCAGCTCCAAAAGACCCCCCTTTTACCGGTACGCCGTCAGCTCGCAAAGACCCAGCACCTCAAAGTTCCGGGGGAACATACCTACCAAATTTTTGATGTGTCCCCCGGGCTTAGGCCAGTTGAAAATACGTGAAAAGTATGTGTTGGACTACGGATTTCCCACGGTTTTTTTAAACGATCACGAATATGTATCTCCTAATGTAAATTAGCAAAGTATTAGATATAGAAGGCAGTGATTGGTCAATGATGTTCACGGGACGACAAGCCACGTCGATCAGAAGTCAACGATGTTTTTCTGACGATAAAACGCGCGATCAAAAGTAAATTGCCCCACTCTGCGAAGAGACATTGATATTGGATAGGTGAAAGGCAAATGGTCTGTAAAAAATACGTATAAAGAACCAAACTTGTGCTTCATGCTTCAAAACTCGGATACAATGGTTAACATCTTGTTACGACACTACTTGATGTTTGGTCTTCTGTTTGCCGGTATGTTTTTCAAGATTTTGTCAACTTAAATCTGATTTTAATCATGTCCTGTGTATTTTATTGCATTTATTTTACCTGGTTTAAACTTCTAATCGACATGAACGTTAAAACCATGTTGAGAAACTTATGATTCGAGCCTTGTCTTACTTGAGGGAGGGCTCTACCAAACGCCCGAAGATATATTTTCCTGGTGTAATTAAACGTTCAAGTAAGCGCTCAAATTACTTAGGCTTAAGTTAAATCCATTCCTTGCGCTCATTTAAGGGTAGACTCAGTATTGTTGGTCGAAGCAGCCAAAAAATAGATTTCATTATCCAAATCAATTTATTATTAAAAAATAACAATTTGATGTTTTGCAAAATTTCATTCTTCAAATCATATACTTTGAAAACTTGCTTGATTTATTGTTGTTAATGAGTTATGTATGTTTTACAAAAGCGTTGCTGTTTCAGTCCTCTTTGCAACATAACTCAAGAACCACAGTACCTATAAAAGTATATCTGTGATATTTGAATTCTTCTACACACTTGCTATGAAATGATCAATGCGATTTTGCCAAAGCTCATTACCATTCGCGAGATGCTGTGAACTACCAAATTGCATCAATTTAAATTAGTTGCTAACCTTGAAGGCCAAATAGACTCCGAATTTTCGATGTAGAATATTCGTTCAACAAGTGTTCGTTATTAATCTTTTTCAATTCATTCTTATCTCCTAACGAATGTGTATATGTTATGTCGAATGTCTGTGTCTGTTGCGTCGAATACTCTACGTCCACTAAAGGTCTGTAGGGGCTCTTAAGGGTTCCTTAATTGATTTAGTGACAGGTTACTCATTTCGGGATGCAAACATGCTTTATGAAAAGAAAAATAGTTTTCGAGGCGCCAATAGGACTCGAACCAGCGATCTGTTACTTCGTTGTGTGTGAATCCAGATCTTTGCCGCCAGGCCACGGACGCAGTTTTTTACATAAAAATAGCATATTTTGTAAAGATGGAATGCCCGTTTTACGTAATAAAAAGCACAACGTTTGGAGAAGTCTGACAAAAAAAACGATGGCATTGACACGATGATGAAATTGCATAAGTCAGGAAATATCTGTGACGCAATGTTTTTATTTTGGTTTTTGTAATTTTTCCTTAAATTTATCGACCTCGCGACATTATCATTCGAAATCAACAAAAGATATTTCAACAATATACAGCCTCATTCTTTCCCTGGAGTTTGTGTTAAAAATGGTTCGCTGGTAAATAAATTTAGTAATAACAGTATTGGCCTAAAAAAGGCGAGAGGTGCCATATTTACCGATTCAGACAAAATTCAAAATTGATATTAAACGTTTGTATTTTGATCGATTTCAAAAACATTTTGAAATATTTGTCATTGATTGAAATTGTGTCTGTCAATCATTACACTACAATTTTTACACCAAAGGCTCTTTGTTTAATACTAGTACTAAATTTATTACTCCATTGCATAAGCTTTGTTTCAATAAAATTGGTGGTCTACAAGCGAAGATATAGCCAATTGTGTAAAGCTTGGGCGACTTGTCTTAATGTACATGGTGTAGCAAAAGTGACAGAATTGAGTTGTATCATAAATTATCTCGTCGGTGTTCTTAAGATGAGTAATTTTAAACAATTGGGCATTTGGAGTGGTATTTTAATTTATAAATTTGAAATAAATATCATGTTATTTATTTACTAGTGTCAATTAAGTGATAGAAAAAATTTTAAAAAAACCCTTTGCTTTTGTTCTGAGTTCTTTGACGATAAGTATGAGGGTTTATTTTACGCCGTACAAACTTGACATGTGCGAACTTGGCGAACATGGCGCTTAAAGCCATGTTGTAACATTTGCGGAGGAAGACGCCCTAAATATTACCGAATTACAACCGCCGGACTAACACGTATTGGCGCTGGTAGTAAATTCCAATGTTCTTTCCTTACCTCATTTGCTCGGCTCAAAATTGAAAGGGAACATATTTATTTATTTATTTATTTATTATGCTTCATCACTGGCTCATATACAATTACAAAGATAAATATATTATATAAATATTGCACATACTAATAATCAAGACAAAGTAAAGAATAAAATGCCAGCGAAAAGAATGGGACAAACAGGTGCAAAATCACCTCTAGGACCATCCCACCTTTCGATTTTTGAAAACAAATTATTGGAAAAAAAAACCCATCACAGTCCCATCCCAAATTAAATAAGCCTGCAATTCGAGCATCTGCAGTAAGAGCTCCAAGAGCATGTTTTCAAAGAACAAAAATTTTGAGTAAAATGAGAATTCAAAAATTCAACCACCCCGGATTTGAAGGAAGAAAAGGAACCGGCTGTCCTTGTAGACAAAGGCAGCTGATTCCAAAGCTGCACAATGCGATTAAAATAAAAAGTCATGTGCGCTTCGGTTTTGCAACGTTGAATTTTGAGTTTAAATGGATCGGAAGATAATCTAGTGGTGGGATGGTCCTTCCCATTCCCTTGGCTGAATTTAACATAATTATTGACATTAATATCATAGTGACCCTCCCTACATCTGTAAAAAAACAAGAGATCACTTTTGTCTCTCCTGAGAGTAAGGGGGAGTAAGTCCAAATTGGTAAGCCTCTCCTTATAATCCTGATCAGGATAGTGTAAAATGAATTTGGTAGCTCGTCTTTGGACTCCTTCCAACATTTGGATGTTATGTTTGGATGTACCGCTCCAAAGACAGCTACCATACTCAAGATCACTCCTGATCAGGGAACTATAAAGAGTTCTGGTAACTTTTACTGGGGCATTGAACCCTACTGTACGCATGATCATGCCCATCTTACGATTGCATTTTTTGACAACTCTATTAATATGGGTATCCCAGACAAGTTTAGTTGATATGTCAACACCCAAATCTTTGATGGTATCAATTTTACTGAGAGTTGTGCCATTCATATTATAATCATAAAGGATGGGTTTCCTGCATCTTGTCAAGGAAATGACCTGGCATTTGGAAGGGTGAAAATTAAGCTCCCAGGTATTACTCCAATTGACTAGTGCATTTAAGTCCGACTGAAGCTGCTCATAATATTTGACAGTAAAAGCTAACATTTTATGGGAACGAAATACTAAGCTATTTTTATAGAAATGTTACAATATGGCTTTAGGTAAAATCGGGCATAGCGTTTGAACCTGAACTAGGAAAGAAACCAAGTAAAGTTTTTCAGTTAACCAAGGTATTTACTGCGTATTAAATTTACGCCATAACCCCCTTTTTTTGTGAAAAGCGAAAATGCAATTGCAAAAAAAAAATTGCGCGAAAATGTCAAATGTGGCCCAATTCGTTTTCTGAAGCCTATTCAATGGTTTTAGAGCTGATTCACTGATTCAAGACGGTTTGTTGTGTTCTGTGTGTATGCTGAAAACTGAATAGGCCCTTTTTTTTTCTACCTCGTGTTACTTAAATATTCATATCTTTTCTCAGGAGTGTCGTAGGGTAGTGATTGGGGTATCCAAATGCGCAGGACAATCCCCCGCATGAGATTATTTAGCAAACGTACAAAATTAGTCGCTAGATTTAATAGTAGTTAAATTTCCTAACCATAAAGAAACTTTTTTTGCGTAGTGTAGATTTATTACGATGCCACTATGACATCACATAGCAGAATGTTATGATAATAGCACACAGAAAGACTACTCACTAACAGCCTTGGCTAACAGCTCTCTTTTTTCTAGCTGGGAGGAGTGAGACAAGCGAGTATCTTATCCAAGGACACCATAGTTGGTCCTGAATGGGTATCTAACCCACATTTTTTTTATCATGAGTCGAACTGTTAATTCCTTTAATCAACAATACCACTTTAATCTAAAATTTATATAATATTCAACAATATAGGACCTACTTGATTATCGAGTCACACCAGTAATTATTTTTAAATAAATATTTATAATATATGAATAAAAATTATCAAAAATAAACCTTAAAAAATTGCTGCAAAATAGCTGAACACGACGGCTTGCCAGATGTCAGCTGCTGTTGACGCATGCAATACTTTCATTAAAAAATTTAATTGCTTTTATCTAAAAGTGTATATTAAAATATATAATTGGGAAAAACAATTTGTTCAAATCAATTATCGAAACCAAAAATTCACTTCATAAAAATACTTGGCTAAATTACAGAAACAAACTCCTCTTCTAATGAGTTACTCCAGTTGAAATCCACAGACCCTCTATAGAAGACATGACTTGAATCTTCCACAGAGAGTGTGAATTTCAAGTGGGGTTACCTGAATACGTGACTCCATTTGAAATCTACACCTCATGCGTGGAAGATTATATAGGGTCATGTTTTCCGTAGGGGTAGTATGGGTTTCAACTGGAATAGCTTATTCACACCTCTTGCGAACAACACTATACAAAAAAGTTAGTAGTTATAAAAATGATATCAAAAACATGAAAACTATCAATAATGTTAGCTCGGGTGGTCTAAAGGAAAAGATCGCCAAATTTTCAATGAGAACTTAAACATAATCTACAACTGCCTTAGGGCTCTGTAACCCCCAGACAAACGAGAACCTAGACCAGTGACTTTGACTCACGTAGTGAAGCTGACACTGCTTAGCAACGACTTTGTGAAGGACGCATACCCGGACGTAAACAAGCAGACATGTTCGCGTCTACGGAACATGTTGCATTTGACGCGGGCGATAAAAGCGCAGTAATCACGCAAACGAGCGCGTCAATCATGTATTCGATATTTCTCCGCGCCTAGTAACCCCGTCGATCCGTCAATATCACCTTGGATACGGGGCTTCAACTCCCGCTGTGGTAAGGGATGGGCAGTCATAGGTCTAGGTGGTATGTCTATGCTGTAACCCACCTTTGTAGAGTGTTTTTGTGGGACCGCATCAGACACATCAAATTGCTTTATGAATACCAGGAATGTCTTCCTGATATCTAATAAAGTTGGATTTTTTTTAATTCGCGATATAATAGACATTTCATGGCAAATTATCAAAAAACTTACCTTTTTGACAAGTAACAGTTCTTGAAGTAAACTTTATAAATCTAATGATATGTATCTAAGTATATGTAGCCGGAAGAAAAGCCAACCATCATTTTAAAATGTGGGCCTATTGAAGATAAACAGAAAGTTTCCAAAAAGACGTAACATTTTTAGGTCTTTTAGGAAACTTCATGTGTTTTACGCTTGATCACCAGCTTTAACGCTAAAATGTTTTTCTGTAAGTTTTAGCGTGCTTCGTTCCTTTAATATTGGGAGATCTTCTCAATGTGCTCTTTTTTAATAAGTGCTTTCACTTTTGTATATATTTTTTGCATATTATTGTTTTCTTGATTGCAGTCAAGTCAAGTTAGCTAAATCGTTAAGCAGTCAAGTTAGTACTCAATGGTTAATGCGTTCGACTATGGTGTGAAAGGTTGCGGGTTTGGACCCTGGCGGTGCCTAGTACACTCTCACGGACAAATTAAGTTAGCTTGAAATTCCCCTGGACAAGGAACTTACGGCTAATTTGTCTCTTTGTAGCCCGTACGAAAACTCGAGGAGCTGATCCTGGTTGCAAAGGTTATTTGTGGAATGTCTAGGGTGTGCGCTCTTGAAGCAGCAAAGTCACTGAATTGTTGTTTAATGGTTTATGGAATGATGTGGGCCGCGGTGGTCAGCACAACCTGTAAAGTGTGCTGAGGCTTGTGGATCAACGTCTAAGGCGTTGTGCCTGTACAAAGGGAACTATAAATCACTGATTTGTTGACTGATTTTTTGCAAGGCATATTTTTTGCTTGTAATTTCATCTTCGCATGATTCAATTTAGCACTGTCCATCAACTAAGGTTTGATTCTAACGACATACAATATATACATATTCAAATTATGAGGAACTATTGATAACAAAGTTAATCACACCAAACGTGATCCTTTCTGCGTCCTCAAGTTTCTAATAATAATATTGCTCTTTAATATCGTATTTTACAGCATCACATGCGGCAGATTGGACCCACCACGGATCTCATGGTAATGAATTCATGCACTCTTTAGAAAGCGAGAACCAATCAGAAAAAAACCTTTTTTTTATTGATGCATTTATGATGCTTATATTTTCAAACATTTTTAGTAACAATTTTGTTCAATTTTTTTTCTCGTGTATAAAATAGGTAAATATAAATGCGTAACTCTTGTTGTGAGCGAAAGTGTACAAAATAATGCACTTGTACTGAGATGTTGATGCACTAATACACTCCCCCTGCGGGGCATGTGTATTTAAGAATCAATACCTCAGTACGAGTGCATTATTTTGGTCACAACAAGATTTCGCTCAGAACAAGAGTTTCGCATTTAACCTACAACTATCAACTTAAAATATGTAAACTTTGATAGAAAATGAACAAAACAAATAGCTACATTTGATGCATAGTAGTCATAGTAGTCTATTACATCAAACTTTGTATGAATTTATTGTGAGAGCTAATTTTCTAAGATGGGACAATTTGTTATTTCTACTATATTGTGACGGAGATGATGAGGCCTTGACATCAGACAAAAAATAATGAGGTTGCTAATTAAGTTCGAACCAAATGTTGTTTTCCAACCCTTAAGACATATCGCTTTCTTAACCTGTAAAAAAAAACTTTACAAAATCATTTTGAAATCGCTACTTTCCAAACCTACAAAAA
Organism: Amphiura filiformis; assembly: GCF_039555335.1. NCBI lineage: Eukaryota > Metazoa > Echinodermata > Ophiuroidea > Amphilepidida > Amphiuridae > Amphiura > Amphiura filiformis. The sequence continues at coordinate 88,250,686 of NC_092629.1, forward strand.
GGCACATTACAGAAAATGACCCTATCAACATAACAAAATATCGTCAAGCATCCACATTCTACCCCCACCCCCACCCCAATACGCACTTTCACATTATGCACACCACTTAACACACACCCGGACGTTCGCACTACCCATATACCACTAGACACACATCCGACACAAGAATAGGGTATATTTTAGATTTCAAATTTATTAATTGATCTGACTCCCTACCTATATTCTAACAAGATATTCACAATCGTTGTTTTTCAGGAGCCTCCAGCTGGCCTGATTTGTTCCCGGAGCATTGTGATGGTGTGAAACAATCACCAATAAACATCATACCAAAAACTGCAGAATACAGCACCTCTGGACCTATAGAGTTTCATGGCTACAGAAAACAAGATATACCCAATCCTTCACAGATGGATTTTATAAACAATGGGCATACTGGTAAGCTCTAGTGGTATACACTAATCCTAAGCCTATCATTGTCACCATCATCATTTGTCGGCTGCGGAGCAGGTGATTACAAAGCCTTTGCATGTACTACAATTTGTGACCAAGGAAGCTGTCGCCGGGACTATGGCATCTGGTTGAAATAAGTCATATACAAGTACCTTTTAACATGTCTGAGTATAAGACAGATATGATGTGCTATGTCGACTTGGTATCCTCTTCCCACGTTGTGGTGTATACAGTGTGTATCTTCTACAGGGTCCTTCCCTAATGCTAACCTAAAATGCCCATCACCCTAAAATGTCCTATACTATGATCAGCTCTTTATAGGCGGGAATTAAGTCAATTAATTGAGTCAATTAAGTTCCAACTTACACACGCACGCATAAATTCACAAAAGCGCGCGTCATTCACGCAATACGCAAAGCGCAGTTCGCGTAGGTGCTGCGCCCAGCTGTGTGTACGCCATTCTGTATCAATCCACGATGTTATGAGTCCCGCCTATTACGAGCTGATCAGAGTATGAATGCTAACCTAAAATACCCTAAACCCTAATAATATCTAAAAGTATATATGCAGTAGATGCTGTACCTCTGTATATTTTTTACTGCTATCAAAGTAAAACAAAATATTTCTCATTTTAGTTCAAGTAGACATTACTGGAGATTTCTACATTCGAGGTGGTCCTCTAGAGGCGACCTATCAGGCAGCGCAATTTCACTTCCACTGGGGAAGCATCGACTCTCAAGGCTCGGAACATACACTGAATGGAAAGCCATATCCTGCTGAGGTTTGTATAAGCATTATGTGTTTTTATCTTGGATGGGATCAGCTGAGGGATGGGAGCGTATAGAGTGTATGTGGATTAGGGGTGAGTTCCTGTACGTACAGAGAGGCCGTAGCTAGAGAGGTATTATGGGATGAGACACCCCAATACTTAGATTTATTGGGGGAAAGAGTTGGTATGTGGATAGGGGTGACTTCGCACAATTGATTTTTACACGGCTCACAAAAAAAGCCACTGAGTCCTTATTTATGGTCACACGTCAGTGATTTTACAATTGTGGTAGGACAGGGTGTTAATTATTTTGACCAAATACCTCATACTTTTTAATTTAGTGACATTTTTCAAACTGCATACTTTATTTTGATACACCCTGTATAGCGACGGGTCTAGGTATGGGGTGTTTGTGTTGGGGCGGGTGTAGTGTGTTTAACCATTAAGTAACAACATTATTTCGTACAAAATTTACCGCGAACGCTTGCATCCAAATTTATATCATTGAACTCCTTCAACACCTGTTACCAGATCGTATGATTATTGATCCTCGTCTGCGGCGTTCTGTCAGATCCCACGAACAAGCTGTCAAAATCTCAAGATCCAACCTGGTCAGCCACCAGAGGTCATTCCTTTCATCCTCAGCTCACCTATGGAATGCTCTACCTGGTCCAATTACTTCTAACCAGAATCGGCTGAGCTTCAAACGGGAGGCTAACAACTATCTGGCGCCAACCCATCAGCGCTATCATACTGATAGCAGCTGTTAATGCCTTGCATAGTTCGGACATAAAAAATAAATAAATAAATAAATCTGTTTAGAGCAATCATACAGATTTTGGTCAAACATGTGGTTTTGATTACTATTACTTTTATTACTTTATTAGCTTTTTGACGGGTACATCCAAATTCGTCCTGCAGTATCCGTTAAAACATCATCATTTACATAAATTATTAACAAATATTGCTTTAAACAGATGCACATCGTCCATTGGGACCGAGACAATTACCAGTCGATAGGAGAAGCAGTTGGGAATAAGAATGGTCTGGCAGTACTGGGAGTGTTCCTTAAAGTAAGAATATTTCAAGAGGACTATATCCCATATGATTAATGTTTTTTTTCTATTCTGTGCAAATCTATGCGTTTATTTTTCGTTGGATCAGTTGCCAATTTCATGGCGCATTCTTTTTTGTGGAAAAAAATATGGTAACAATTTTATAAATAGCAGGGTACATCCTGTTGGCAAATCATTTACAATATTATTAGGCACTAGGAACAATGCGTTTACTTAACATATTGCCTACGATTGCCTATCCGTGTTTATACCAGTGGTTAGTACACATTAAAGCGTTTTTAAACAGTAACATACATATCGTTATGAATTCGGCAGACGGCCGAATCCGGATTCGGCTTTTGGTAAATTAATTTTTGGCATGCATTACTTTTAAATTAGAGAACAAGGGATCAATGCTTTACCTATAGAGGGCGGCATATCGATTTTTTAACGGTTATCGTCTTTGACCGTACTGTGAGTCACCGTTAGCTAACCCTGTATGCCGCCCTCTTTTGAATACTTATCATCTGATCTCCGTTAAAAATTGACATGCTGCCCTCTATCATGTATAGCATTGATCCCTTATTCTCAAATTCAAAAGTAATGAATGCGTAAAATGAATTTACCAAAAGCCGAATCCGGATCCGGCCGTCTGCCGAATTCATAAGGATATATAATTAGCCTCCATCGTGCATATGTTCTCCTTTCATTTTGTTTATGGGATCACTAGTAGTATATGTTAATGCACCAACTCGACGACCATCAATTATATTAACTTTCAGTGTTTCCTTTAAAATTTAAGGGATGGGGTATGAACGTTTGGACAGTATTTATTGTGGGACATTAGAGCACATCAGACATATCGAATTGCATTCTGAATACGAAGAATGTCCTTTTGATATCAAATTATTTTGATTTTTTGAAATTCGCAATGTAATACACATTTTATGGCAAATGATTAAAAATTTAACAGTACTCGAAGTAAACTTTATAAATCTGATGATTTATACTTAAAGTGTATGTGGGATGAAAAGCCGACGATCAATTGAAAATTTTGACCTTTCGTATTGAAGGTCTTTTGGGGGAAAAAATCCATATCTTCAATATGACAGATCAACATTTTCAATTGATCGTCGGCTTTTCCTCCCAGCTACATACACTTTAAGAATATGTCATTAGATTTATAAAATTTACTTCGAGGACTGTTATATATCAAAATGTGAAAAATATCAAATTTTAATAATTTGTCATAAAATTTGTATTATATCGTGAATTTCAAAAAATGAAAATTATTTGATATCAGAAAGACATTCTTCGTATTCAGAATGCAATTCGATATGTCTGATGTGCTCTCATGTCCCACAAAAAAATACTGTCGAAACGCTTAAAACGCTCATTCCAGATCCCTTAACGCTAACACTATATTCTTCTTTGATACACAGGTCGGCCAACCAAATCATGCATTTGATGAACTTGTAAAAGTCATGGACAAAGTTAAGTTCAAAGGTATGCAGATCTTTTGTTCAGCCTTTTCCTTCTTTTGTTTACCTATATAACGCCCCGAGGAGTAACTGTTTCATCTGTGCTTCCTAATTGTTCGCTGTCCTTCGGAAGAGGTATTTATAATTGTCGATATGGTTTATAAAGTAACCACAACGCTGAGCGACAAGAGATTGCAATTGGCAATTAACCAATAAGGTAGCGCCATTTCCAAACGCAACAAAACGCGAGCGCTCTACCTCATTGGCTAAAAACTATTCGATATCGCTCAGCGATTTAGTATAAACTAACTTAAGTGTACATCTTATACATAACAATCAGTCAGTTTAGAAATCGTAAACTTTTACGATCCATAGTATTATTGTTGCTCTTTATTTGAATTAGACGATAAGTACACGTTCCCTACGGTGTTTCCCATTGCTGGTCTGATGCCTCACAAGGAAGATCTGAAGAACTACTTCTACTATGAAGGTTCTTTAACGACGCCAAAATGTAACGAAGTTGTCCAATGGATTGTGTACGAGACACCAATAGAAGTATCAGTGGAACAGGTTTGTTGATTGTTTCTTCGTTTACATCGGGGACTTGTATTAATATCATGTCGTATTGTATTCAGAATGCTATTTTGGTGTGTATTTAATATGCAAACGTTGCTATCCGATTCTTTAAAAAAAGTTGATGTTAAGTGCTTTGTATAAGCAGAGTTGTGTTATTGTTATTATTATATTACTCTATTAAACGTAACTTAACCTGCATTTTCCCCCTCTATTTTTCCCCTTCCCTTCTTTTTTGGATTTGGTGGGCGGTCTTAGAAGTGCTTGGCACGGTATGGCACCTGTTGTAATTTTTGATGTAACTTATGTGCAATATTATATTTTTTTGTAATTCTGTGCCAGTGATAAAGTGTAATAAATAAATAAATAAATAAATAAAATAAACATTTAATTAAAAAGGAATAGAAAGGAAGCGTTGTTTGACCTAAAATGGATATTGATTCGGAAGCTATTTTCTCACCCTAAGTATACACCCACCAAATACATAACGTAAAATTACCAAAAACGTTTAAATATTAGGGTTATATAAAGGTTATAAAAACGTTTCAATAACATTTTAAAAACATTTTTGAAAACCTGATGCAAAGCATTATAATTCTAACTGAACGGTATTTAGGTGTCGACAACATGTTTTTCAAAAATGTTTGCCCAAAATAATAACTTATTAATTTTTATTTAACAAGCCATTTAAATGTTATTAAAACGTTTTGAATTTTAAAACGTTTTGTAGCTCATCTGGAAAAGGCGGGCAGATGACCCATGTTAAAATACTTCGTTACAGTCTGTTCCGATCAGGGTAATAAGTCCGATTGCGATCATTGGCTACACTTTTCCGATCAGCTATCTACGGCGACCCCTTTCACTGTGTGATTTTGTGCCTGGACATCATTTTGTGAATGTATCTCCTAGATTTCAGCTGCTAATGCTTAGATATGTTTGATTAAGAAAAATTACCTATTTCTAAAAAGCTGCTCTGAAGTTTAATTTACCACAAGTAAACATTAAAAAGTTGCCCGTTGGAGACGAAACAATCCAAATACACAACCATATCCACATTGTCATTAACAAAAGATATTTATTATCTTTCTTTCCGCATAGTTGCAAGCTCTTCGTTCCGTGTATGAAAACAAGAACCAAGGTGGATCGACGAATACGCATCTTTCTGACAACTTCCGGCCAACGCAACCTTTGAACCAGAGGAAGGTTTACGTCGCTGGTAAAAACGTTTAAACAGATTATAAAACAAAACTGGAAGAATGTCCAATAATAAACAACTCAATGTTGGTATTATTATTAATAAATATTGTGGGGTATTATTGGTATTACTAAGGCGTACGTAGCAAGTTGGTGTATCAGAATGTCTGAAAGTTAATTGCGCCCAGCATGGTTTTAAGAAATTTTAATGTCAGTTATGAATGTTGTGAAAATATCTTGTAGGATACCCATATTCTATATTGCGGGCCACTGACGCGCGATTATGATAAATCAACTTTAATGAGTTTAAAGGGGGAATCGGGTCTAAACTTAAAAGCAGTATCATTTTGGAAGTGAGGATGCACCACACAGTATTTATGCAATGAAAATTCTGCATTCCTTCAATAAAATACACGTTCAAGTGCATTAAGGTCACTGAGTAAGTGGTAGTACTGTGTATTAAGAATATAATAAAGACAGCTCTCAACAAAATTTGTTTTGTTTTGTTTACATGCTTGTTTCTTTGTCATTCAGGAAAATATTACTTTGAAAAGTTTGTCCATTCGTAGTGTAGGTAAAGCCATTTGAATATAACTTATTTGGTAACTAAAAATATAGGAAATGCATTACTATTGGGCTACCTACAGCCCCGGTACAAAAAAATTTCTGCATTATGTTTTCCTACATGCAAGCATGCATCCTTAGTCCTTACGGAATAAACAACAAGAATCATGCAATTGTTGAAACTTACTATCGATGGGGAATTTACCTACGACCCACGTTTATTTATTTCCATCGATTATCGTTCAATATTTTACCTGCGTGCAACCTTGCAACGTCACGTCGTAGGTAAGCGCTAACTTGTAAGTAGAGTCGTCGTATGTAAAACAAGATTTTTCCAAATACTTTATTACGCCATACGAGGGTGGGTCAGTATGTGTGACGTCATATATGGATTGTTTTCATGGCATTTCTCAATGATCTCATACACACTGTACATTTGTCTTTCAAACAACACATGTAAAAATTACATCACACCCATGATTATGTAACATCATTAGCATAAAGTCAATATACTATGGACACTGCTAAATCAAGCAAATTATCAAGCACGTATTTAAAGGTGAATATGGCTAGTTTTAGGCAGGAATAAACACTAGGTCCTCAGTTTAATTGTGGTAAAATATGAACCGGGATGACGGGGCCCACCATCTAAGTCACGTATATGATCCTCTACTTAGTGACAGTTCTGCACCCTCTGTTGTCGGAATTCGTCCAACCGGAAGAAGTGATCATCAATCAATATTCTGATGATGCTTTTCGTCCATGAAAAGCGAAACCGTCAAACTAGTGAAATTATATACATGAAATTGTTTTATCTATTTATCTACAAACCTGATGAATCTGTTCAGTGAACCAATATCGACGCATACCATATATATGTACATATTTATATTTATGTATAACTTTTTTCCCTGGTTGCTATGGTAATGGGACTAGGCCTCTGATTAGCTAAACATTGGTACAAACGTAACTCAATAACGGAATAACGGATGATAAACTGATTAATATTATTATTATTTTTCAATTAAAGAAATGGAGCTCAGACAAACTGGCATTATAATAAAGGAGAGAAAAAATCAGAACCGTTCGGATTCGAACCAGCGTGCACTAACGAGTACATGTCGTTGGCTCACCACCACACGCCATAACAGCTCATGGCGGATCAGCCGGCGAATTGAACATGTAATGATTTTATTCTCTTTGGCCGTGCGACATTTACGAGAGAATAAAATCATTACATGTTCAATTCGCCGGCTGATCCGCCATGAGCTGTTATGGCGTGTGGTGGTGAGCCAACGACATGTAATCGTTAGTGCACGCTGGTTCGAATCCGAACGGTTCTGATTGTTTCTCTCCTTTATTATAATGCCAGTTTGTCTGAGCTCCATTTCTTTAATTATTATATATTTTCTCAGGCATGTATCCTCTGGATCCTCGCATTTAATATTTAATGTCTCATATTGACTGATGTCATGCTATGACACAGCAGATAGGCCGCCCTCTCTAATTATAATTATTATTTTTCCATCACAAACTGATTATTGTAAATATGGAAGCATCGATTGCTAAATGATGTTCACGTGACGACAAGTCACGTCGATCAGAAATGAAATTGTCCTCACTCGGCGAAAAGACATTGCTATAGGAAAAGTTAAAGGCAAATGGTCTGTAAAAAATACGTATAAAGAACCTTCATGCTTCAAAACATCGACACAATGGTTAACATCTTGTTACGCCACTACCTAGTTTTTGGTCTCCTGTTTGCCGGTACGTTTTTCAAGATTTTGTCTACTTATATCTTCGATTTCATTATCCAAATCGCTTCATTATTAAAAGATAACAATTTCATGTTTTGCAAAAGTTCATTCTGCAAATCATAGGCCTATACTTTGAAAACTTGCTTGTTTTATTGTTGCTAATGAGCTTTGTAGGCCTATGTTTTACAAAACTGTTGCTGTTTCAGCCCTCTTTGCAAGTAAATCAAATCGGGCATAGCGTTTGAACTTGAACTAGGAAAAAAACCAAGTAAAGTTTTTCTGTTAGCCAAAATATTACTCATTTTACTGCGTACTCAAATTTATTTACTTCATGACCCCTGTTTATGTTTTTCTGTAAATCAACAATGCAATTGCTAATCATGAAAGTCGCTTTTATGCGATGCAAGCTTGATATGCGCGAAATTTTCAAAAGTGGCCCAGTTCGTTTTCGTTTTGAGCCCGAACTAAGAAAGAAACATGCAAAGTTTTTCTGTTAGCCAAGATGTTACTTATTCCACTTTGTTGCCACGATATATTGCTTTTTTTCTAAAAAGCGAAATTGCAATTATTGTAAATTTTGTTATTGTTACAGTCTGTATGGGGCCTGCAATACAGCTATTAAAGGGCTTTTACATAGATTTATTATGATGCCAGTATGACATCAAATAGCAGGAGGCTATGATAACAGCGCACAGGAAAGCTACTCCATAACATATTAACAGCCTTGGCTAACAGCTCCTTGTTTTTCTAGCTGGGTGGAGTGAGACAAGCGAGTATCTTACCCAAGGACACCATACTGCCTGTCCACATAGAGGTACAAACCAAATATGTGGCATCGGGGGTCGATGCTTTGCGTCACACGCATGCGTGTTAAAAAACGCGACGCGTGAACAGCGTGGTGCACTCGGCAAGTACAAATCGCGCAGCAGTTTGTGCGCTAAAGAAGCAATTACACACGCATTGCATTGAAATAATCATATCTCCATTCTCATACCTCCAATTTCCGAGGTCTTTTTACTTTGTACTTCTACGTGGACTGTAGTTGGCCCTGCGTCGAACTGCTAAGGCACTTTAATCAATAAGATATCTCTTTAATCTATCACACCAGTAATAATTTATCACGATATCACTGCAGTGTTTCAAATGTTTAATTTTTTATTATAATTAATAAAAATAAAATCATGAAAAAAAACCAAAATAAAAACTGCTGCTTTAGTAAATGAACAAGAGGGCTTGCCATATGCCCTTAATGAGAATTCATCAGCTGATGCTGCATGCCACACTGTAATTAACAAATTTAATTGCCTTTATCTAAAAGTTTTTATTAAAATATATAATTAGGAAGAGAATTTATTTGTTCAAATCAAATATACCTTCGATTAGTGACACGATCTGGTCAATGGGCCAAAGGAAGCATTTTTGAAAATTGAGTTACTGTAATTATTAATTATATAATATATATACATATTAGGCTATCATTTACTGAAAATACCAAAGGTCTGGCATACTTGGATCTAAAGTTATGAAGATTTTTGATGTCTATTTTCTTATGTATTTTATTGTTTTTTACTCCATATGTTTATCTTTATTTCAGTTTCAAATTTGCCGCCTTTGGCCCCCATGGACCAGATCGTATTATTGAAACAAAAATTCACTTCATAAAAAATTAAAAAAATCTCAGCTAAATTACAGGAACAACCTCCTCTTCTAAGGTTACTCCAGTTGAAATCCATACACCCTATAGAAGACGTGACTTTAATCTTCCACACAGGGTCTAAATTCCAAGTGGGGTTATAGGAAATATATGTGATGCGATCAAGAAAAATCAGTCGGAAGTCGGAAATATTAAATTTTCAGTTCCTCATGGGATAGTAAAAAGCATTTACAAATCTGGATTTTGCAGAAAACCCCATTGAAATTGAACAACCAGTTCCAAAGATATGAGCAATCAAAGAGTTTCCAAAATAATAGGGAACAAAAGGAAATATTTCCTTTGTTTGGCTATATCTCAAAATCAATATTTCCGAGTTCCGACTGATTTTGCTTGATCGCATCACATATATGAATAGGTGACCTCATTTGAAATACGTCGAAGAATAGTGTCATACGGATTTCAACTGGAATAGCAAAATTCACACCTCTTGCAAACAACACTACAAAAAAGTTAAATAGTTATAAAAAATAATATTTAAAAACATAAAAAACTATTAATAATGTTAGCTCAGGTGAAAACTGACACGTATCTACAATTGGCTAACCCACTTTTGCTGATTGTTTTTTGGGACCTACCTAAGAGCGCATCAGACACATCAAATTGCTTTCTGAATACCAGAAATGCATGCCTTCCTGATATCTAATAAAGTTTTGAAATACGCGATATAATACAAATTTTATGGCAAATTATCAAAAAAAATTACATTTTTGACATGTAAAACAGTCCTTGAAGTAAACTTTATAAATCTAATGATATGCACTTAAAGTATGAGGGTCATTCAAAAAGTTCTACCTCCATCGTCATATCTTTGTTAGCTGAAGTGCCAGGAAGTTGAAATTACTCGTGATTATACGCTTATCTTGGCTACAAAATAAAAGTTGTTTAAAGGAGTATTTCGTGATCCTAGCATCCTCTTTTTATGACATTTTTCAGTAGATATCTACGAAAAAACCTCATTCCTAAAATTTCAGTTGATTCCGATTTTGGGAAGGCCAACCATCATATTGAAATGTGGAACTTTTGTATTGAAGATAGAAATAAAGTTTCCCAGAAGACCTAAAATTGTTAGGTCTTTAGGAAACTTTATGTGTTCTACGCTTGATCACCACTTATTTCTGTTTTGTGTATTTCTGTTTTAATGAAGCACGCTAAAACAGAAATACACAAAACAGAAATAAGTGGTGATCAAGCGTAGAACACATAAAGTTTCCTAAAGACCTAACAATTTTAGGTCTTCTGGGAAACTTTATTTCTATCTTCAATACAAAAGTTCCACGTTTCAATATGATGGTTGGGTGGGAGATCTTTTCAAAGTGCTCTTTTGTCATAAGTGCTTTCACTTTTGCATATTATTGTTTTCTTGACTGATTGTTTGCAAGGCATCTTTTTTTTAATTTTAACTTTTTTTTTGCTTGTCATTCCATCCTCAAATGTTTCAATTTAGAACTGTACATCAACTTAGGTTTGATTCTTACGATATTATTATAATAATAATTCAAGAAACAGACCTTCCAGAATAGGTAGTCGTTACTCGTAGTTTCATGCCTTTGGGGATTGAACACTTTATTCAAAAGATAGTCTAACTTGAGTAAAATGTTGATATTATTATAATATATCTAAAGGTGGGTAGCCTGATTGACAGCCTCATCCCCAACTTTACTCGATCAAAATGCAGATTTTGGTATCAGATGAAAGCTCATATTTTTCTCATATTGAAATTAGGCGTTCCAAATTGGTATATTTCCAAAGAAATCGTCAAAAAACTGTCGAATTAGTCTCAACTGTGGTATACCACGTTTTCGACTAATTCAGCATTTGTTTGATGATATCTTCTGAATCTTTTATTTGGTATCAATTTATTAAATGATCATGATGATTATCATTAATAAAAAAACTGTAGATCACCAGTTTTACGTTGTATTAAATGCCAGAAATTCCATAAAGAATTAGTTGCATTTACAAGGAACATTTACATGACCTTTCTCCATAAAATGCTTGAAAGGAACAATATTTTATGTTACACATAAGTTTTAAAGAATTTGATTTTCCAAATATATCAGGTCACCTTCCTTTAAATAATGAGGAACTATTGAAAACAAAGTATATCACACCAAATGTGATCTTTTCTATTATATCAGATTATAATACTGCTCTTTATTATCGTATTTGTATTTACAGCATCACATGCGGCAGATTCGAGCTCCCACGGATATATTGGTAATGAATTCATGCACTCTCAGATATATAGCGAGAACCAATCACAAGAAACTTAAGAAAAATGCGAACCAAGAACTAATTCTCGCGTTTTACAATACGATGCGCCATCAGCGGTCGCTGGATCGATCCAAAATACACAGTGCACCATGGGAAAATGAGTCGACATCCACAGCCCGCGTAATACGAATACAATACAGGAACATGCATTATTGTGGGTTTAAATGTCATTATAATGATGTTACATGCGAATGCACACTAAAACAACAATTTACAACTATAGTAGATCCATGTTCTATCTATTGATCACATTGAATCCTTCCTGGAGCTGTTTTCAACATATTTATTATCACACTCGCGTGAAAATTCAATAGTAGCTAGAACGGCGATGTCGACTCTGGAGTCGACAATTTGACTGCCAAAATCAACCGCTGGCGGCGCATCGTATTGTGAAATGCGAGAATTGTGTATAATGTACTACGCACCATGCTTTCGGACGCGTTGCTCTGTCTTGCTGGTTGATGCACTTATATTCCTCATATTTCCCAACATTTTTAGTAACAATTTTGTAATAATTTTTTTCTCGTGTATATAATAGTTAAATAAAGGCGTAAATAAAGGTTGTGAGCGAAATTGTACATGAATGCACTTGAGATGTTGATGCGTCTAATACACTCCTCATGCAGGGCTTGTGCATTAGACGCATCAATATCTCAGTGCGAGTGCATTATTTTGTCTAATTTCGCTCACAACAATACGCATTTAACATACAAATATTAATTTCAAATATGTAAACATTGATAGAGAATGAACAAAAATAGCTACATTTGATACACGGTAGTCTATTACATCAAACTTTGTGTGAGTTTATTGTGAAAGCTAATTGTCTAACATGTCTAAGTTGGGACACTTTGTTGCTTCTACTCTATCGTGACGGAGATGATGAGGCCTTGACATCAGCCAAAAATATTATGAGGTTGCTAATAAAGTTCAAGTCAAATGTTGTTTTCCCAGACTGTAAGAAATCGCTACTTTCCAAACCTGCAAAAAGGCACATTATCGAAAAATGACCCAATCAACCTAGCAAAATATTGTCAAACGTCCACATGCACACACCCCCAAATCACTTTCACACTATACATACCACTTGCACACCACAGCACGTCAAACCATACCCATGTAACACTGCACACACATCCGTCACAAGTACAGGGCATATTTCAGATTTCAAATTTATTAATTGATCTGACTACCTATATTCTCACAAGATATTCATAATCGTTGTCTTCCAGGGGCCATCCACTGGCCTGAAATGTTCCCGGACTCTTGTGCTGGTTCGAAACAATCACCAATAAACATCATACCAACAACTGCAGAATATAGCACCTATGGACCTATAGAGTTTCATGGCTACAGAAAAGAAGATATGCCCAATCCTTCACAGATGGTTTTTGTAAACAATGGATATACTGGTAAGCTCCAGTGGTAAACACTAATCCTAGCCTAAGCCTATCATCGTCATCATCATTGTTCGGCTGCGGAGCAGGCGATCACAAAGTCTTTCTATGCACAGCAGTTTGTGGAAAGGAAACTATGGTCCGGGCTATGACATCTGGTTAAAACAAGTTCTCTACATCCCCCAGTAGCTTCTAACATGTCTGATTATAAGACAGGTATGATTATCTCTGTCGACCTGGTCTCCTCTTCCAATGTGGTGGTGTATACAGGGTTCTTCCCTAATGGTAACCTAAAATGCCCTAAACCCGAACTTTATCCCATTTCGGACAAAGGAGCTGATCTCAATAAAATAGCAAAGTAGATCTTGCATGAAGTTTGCTTGAATTCAGAATAACAAAATGCAGTATCTAAAAGTATATAATATTACATGTAGCAGATTCTGTACGTCCGTTTAATCTTTTACAGCTATCAAAGTAAAAAACAACATTTCTTGGTAATTTACTCATTTTAGTTCAAGTAAACATTGCTGGAGATGTCTACATTCGAGGTGGTCCTCTAAATGCGACCTATAAGGCTGCGCAATTTAACTTCCACTGGGGGAGCATCGACTCTCAAGGTTCGGAACATACACTGAATGGAAAGCCATATCCTGCTGAGGTTTGTATATGTCTGGTTTTTATCTTGGTTGGGTCAGCTGAGGGAGGGGAGAGCATGGAGTGTATGTGGAATAGGGGTGAGTTTCTGTACGTACAGGCAGGCCGTAGCTATAGAGAGGTATGGGATGAGACACCCACATACCTAGATCTATCGGGGAAAAGAGTTTGTATGTGGATAGGAGTGACTTCACGCAATTACGAAATCTTTATAAATGGTCACACATCAGTTGTTGTAGGACAGGATGTTGATTCAGCTATAAACTAAATTTTGACCAAATACCTCATACTTTTTAATCTAGTGACATTTTTCAAACTATACATTATTTTTGATACGGGGTGTGTGTGTTGGGGTGGGTGTGGTGTGTTTAACCATTAAGCAACAACATTTGAAGAGCTTAGTTGCAACAGCCCTTACATCCACCTCTGGGTGAAATTAAGTTATTAGCAGGATATTATAGTGTGGGTAAAAATACACATTTTGGTAGTTGTTTGACCTTCATACCACTTTCCCTTCCAGAGATATCGTATATTTCCCGTTTGGGAAATCTTAGGGGATTTCAGGAAATCTGAACTTTAAATGAATATAAAATAGTTTTGTTTTAATTTTTTGATGTATAATAATAGCCTTGAATGTTCTTTACCTATTCAAACCAAAAGGAACTGTGTTTGATTATTTTAATTAACAAAAGTTGTAGCTTAGAAATACTCAAAAATGGCATTTTGCCGAATTTAATTAAAATTTAATAATTAAAGAAGTAAATGAGATACTTTAATTAATCATAATTTTTCTTTTTGATTTTGAAAGCATTTGAAAGCATTTGTCAAGTTACCTAAAGTAGTGCAAAAAAATGGGATCGAATTTGATTGCAAAGGTGGTTTCAAGGAAACTTTATTTAGTTGCAAAAGCCCTTACATCCACAAAAGGCGCGATATAAAAGAAATAATAAAATAAAAAGGAAGGCTTGAAAATTGTACCAAACCTATTCTGTTAGTTTATATTCATCAGCACTTTATTCAACCCAAAATGAATCAAATTGAACAAGCAATAATTGCACAATTAAAAAGGCTGTTTTTCTTGAAAAGCCAAAAAGTGGATGTAATGGCTTTTGCAACTGAACTCTTCTTATATATTTGGTAAATAATTTACCGCGAACTCTTGCATCAAAATCATCATTAATTTTAATAAATTAACCGATCTGATTAGAGCAATCATACAGATTTTGGTCAAACACGTGATATTGATTATTATTACTTTAAAAGCTTTCTCGGCTGGTACATACCAAACTCGTCCTGCAGTATCCGATAAAACATCATCATTTACATAAATTTGTAAAAAAATATATATTTGCTTTAAACAGATGCAGATCGTCCATTATGACAGAGACAGATTCGACTCGCTAGGTGAAGCAGTTGGGCCTCAGGCTCATTTGGCAATACTTGGAGTGTTCCTTAAAGTAAGAATATTTCAAGACGACTATTAACCCCCTATGATAAATGTTTTTTCCATTCTGTGCAAATTCAAGCTTAATGATGCACATTTGTGACACAATCTGGTCCATGGGGGCCAAAGGCGGCAAATTTGAAATTGAGATAAAGGTAAAACAATGGAGTAAAAAACAATAGAATACATAAGAAAATAGACATCTCAAAACTTCATAACTTTAGAACCAAGTATGCTAGACCTTTGGTTGTTTCAGTATATGAAAGCCTAATGTTTGTGTAATAGTTATAGCAACTCAATTTTCAAAAATGCCTCCTTTGGCCCCCATGGACCAGATCATGTCACATTTGATATCTTACTTCATTTTTATGCTAAATGATACTCGCAGCCGAGGCTAGCGCTTATTTTTCGTTGGATTGGTTGCCAATTTCATGGCGGGCCTTTTTTGTGGAAAAAAATGGTATAATTTTATAAACAGCAGGGTACATCCCGTTCGTAAATCGTTTACAATTAGGCACTAGGCCCTGGGCTACCAACCGAACCATCCCCCTCTATGGATTTTGAGAGGCAACTTTTTTTGGAAACCTTACCCATATGGGAACTAAAAGCAGGTTGTCTGCAAAAATGTCGACCCTAGGTTAAGCAATGAGGGCGCTTTTTTTTTCCAAAATGGCCGTATCTGATCCAATCGTAGTAATGGCATTTTAATAGAATTTTGAAGTCATTACTACGATTGGATCAGAGAGAAGTATGCCCAAAGTTGAAATGACATAATGTCATTGTTATATTTACCAAGAATGAAGAAAAACAATTCACCTCGAGGGCGGGTGTAAGAACTTAAAGTTGACCATGAACATTCTTGTTTTTTTCAACTTCTGAAAATGTGAAATTTCAACGTGGCAACAGGGTATCGATCTGGCAACACTGACTCATTAAAATTGGGTAATTGTAAGACAATTGCTAGGGTTACTCAACTGTGAAGTCCGCTTGGGCAAAAAGTCTACCGCCTTTATGTGCAGTTTTTGCAAAGTTTGTACTTTTTCACGAGTGAAATCAGAGAAATTATGGTGTTTTTTAACCTAAAATCAATCAAAGTAGGCCTGTACCATGGCAACAAACGGATGCGGATTTTTTTTTAGATATCTTTTTTTGCATTGGGGTCCAATAGCTTCTATCTCCCAAACTTGGAACAAAATCCAACTTTAAATGAATATAAAATAGTTTTGTTTACATTTTTTGATTTTAAGGCATTTTGGCGCCCATTTTGAAAAAGCGCCCTCTATCATTCTTTTTCATTTACAAAAATAGGCTTGAGTCAATATTACACCATATTTGCAAAGAAAATAAAATAAAAAAATCTCACAATGACTTCAAATTGCTACTAAAATGCCATTATATGGGATTCTGGCGGCCATTTTGAAAAAAGCGCCCTCACCGCTTAACGCAGGGTCCACATTTTTGCAGACAACCTGATTTCAATTCCCATATGGGTAAGGTTTCCATAAAAAGTTGTCTCCTAAAATCTCTAGAGGGGGAGGGTTTTGGTTGGTAGCCCAGGGGCTATAAGGAACAATGTGTTTACGCAACGTACTGCCTACGATTGCCTATCTGAGTTTTTGCTCCGCATGCTTTTATCGATTGGCTCCAAACAAATGAATTGAGCTGGTTTTCCGTAATCATGGCGCAGTCATGATGCAGTCATGTCTACAGTAGAATTCACCACGATCTTTGCAGGACTTAAACCCCATTAAAAGCTATTAAACCAAGATAACACTCATTGAAAACAGCTCAACTAATTAAATCATATCTTCTCTGATTAAATACACACAACATAATGTGTCTGCTTTACATGTATAATAGCAATGAGCTGGTACTTTAGTTTCAGTTGGGTGAACGATTATAAAGCAAACGCTATAGAACAATTCTGTGTGGGCTTTTGTTTACGAAACGAGACAAAACTCTGCTTATTGTTAACCAGCGTTCTTGAAAATGAGAAGCATGGTGGTTTGCACACTTAACACAGTTTGGAAATAATTTCTTCATATTTTTTGGTGTTATCTGTCGTTTACATATCTTTCCTAAAACACCAAAGTACGAATATTTCCAAACATCTAAATTAGCTAAAAATTTAGGACATGTTACAAAACTATATTTTCTAGAATTTTAGAAGAGTACTTTTAATATTGGCCAGTTATTTTTCACACAGCGACGTTAACTAGGCAAATCCCCATACTTCTAACATACGCTATTTGTAGAGGTCACGCGTCAATGGTAAGAGCACTGTGTATTGTGTATAGGAAAACGGACAGTAACTGCAGTATGTGCAGCCCTCTCAATCAAATGTTGTCACCAACCTATTTGATCGTAGTGCATTATGTTATGTGTGTGAGACGAACTGTCGCGGTAGATTGCAATCATGCTTTTGTTGAATGCATTTGAGTAGTCCGCCATATTTACGGTATGATACGTCATATGCACAACCTCTATACCACTGCTTATAGTATACATTAAAGCCTTTTAAAACAGTAAAATACATAATAAGCCTCCATTGTGCATATGTTTTCGTTTCTTTTTGTTTATTGGATCAATAGTATAAATGGTGTCTAATATGTTAATACACCAACTCGACGACCATCAATCATGAGTGAAGTGTTTCTGTTAAAATTTAACGGTAGCACTATATTCTTCTGTGATGCACAGGTCGGGCAACCAAATCCTACATTTGATGAACTTGTGAAAGTCATAGACAAAGTTAAGTTCAAAGGTTTGTGGATCTTTTTTCCACCATTTGTTCACTTTAATACATATATTACGCCCCGAGGGGTAACTGCTTCGTCGGTATATCCGTATTGTTCGCTGAGCGACGAGCGATTGGCAATTACTTGGTACTTGGTACTTGGTTGATATCCTCCTGAGGACACCGTAAAGGTGCTTTGACTGGAGGTGAGGAGAGTGGGTCTAAGGCTGTCCATTGGTGTCACGTAGCTTCTCGAGGGCAGCTTTAAAGGCGTCGGGCTTTGGTGAAGAAACTAAGTCGGTCGGTAGTCTGTTCCATGCTTTGATTGTGCGGGGGAAGAAAGAATTTGCATAGGCATCTGATTTGGTATGGTGTTGTTGAAATTGGTTACTGTGTCCGCGTCTGGCTCTGTCAATTTTGGGGGTAATATAGTCCTTGTAGTTTATGTCCATGAAATTATTTAAGATCTTGTACAAACAAAAGATTCTGTAGTCTCCACGTCGCTCTTTCAGAGACGTCCAATTTAAGGATTTCAAAATGGCAGAAATGCTGGAGTCACGTTCATATGTGTTTGTGACGAATCTAGCTGCTCTCTTCTGGACAGACTCGAGACGATTTATGTTATTTGAGGTATACGGATCCCAGGCCGCAGAGGCATAATCTAGATGTGGGCGAACAAGCGTATGGTAGAGCTTCTCCTTATAGGAGTTTGAGGTGTGGTAGAAATTTCTCCTGATGAAATTTAGAATCCTAGTTGCCTTTCCAGTAGCATGGTCAACCTGGCGGTTCCAGCGAAGATCTTTTTGGATCTGGATGCCTAAATACTGACAAGTGTCAGTATTTTCCAGGTCGACTCCAAGCATGTTGTAGGTAGGAATATCTTGGTCTCTGCGTCTTGTAATTCTCATGGTCTGGCATTTACTCGGGTTGAATCTCATACCCCAGGTCTCAGCCCACTTCACCATGGTGTTTAAGTCATCCTGTAGAATCCGCGCATCTTCGGGTGTCTTGATGGATCTGTAGACTAGACAATCGTCAGCGAAGAGCCGGGTGGTACTGGAGACGTTTTGATGAATATCATTTATGTGAAGGAGGAAGAGGTGCGGTCCCAAGACCGTACCCTTAGGTGCACCACTCAACACGGGGACCCAGTCATAAGTTTTTCCATTCACAACTACACGCTGGAATCTCTTGGTCAGGAAAGTACTAATCCAATTTTTGGTATTAGAACGAACTCCGTAGTAATCTAACTTGGTCAGAAGACGTTGATGGGGCATGACGTCAAAGGCTTTAGAAAAGTCAAGTATAGCCATGTCGGTAGAAAGTCCTTTGTCAATATTTGATGCTAAGTCATGGGTTGTTAAAATCAGCTGTGTTTCACATGATCTGGCTCGGCGAAAAGCGTGTTGGTTTTCAGCAAGAATATTAAATTTGGTGAGGTGCTTCATGAGGTTACTATCGATGATGTGTTCGATAAGTTTGCAGCAGGTACACGTTAAAGAAACAGGTCTGTAATTTGCTGGTGCAATGGTGGAACCTTTTTTGAAAATTGGAGTTATGTTTGCTCTACGCCAGTCCAGCGGAAGATCACCAGTGTCCAACGTCTGCTGGAAAATATGCTGCAGAATTGGCGCTACTTCATCAGAAGCAATCTTTAAGGCCTGGTTCGCAATCAGGTCAGGTCCGATGGCTTTGGATACATTGATGTTCTGAAGAAGTTTCCTAACGCCATCTACGTTGATCGTAATTGGAGGCATATCAGGATACGGACTTGGTTGCATCTGAGGCAGTGTTGCGGGATCAGGATCTTCATGTGTGAAGACACTTTCAAATTGCTTACCAAGGACTTGGGCTTTTTCTTGATCATCTGTGTAAAGTGTACCATTAACCTTCAAAGTCTGGACACCAATGTTGTCGCTTCTGCGAGAACGGACATATCGCCAAAAGCCTCTGGGGTTATCTGATTCCATAATGTTTTTAACATAAATTCTGTGGGCACTCCTAATCTTCCGGTCAGTGTCTTTTTGCACTCTGTGATACTTCACCCAATCGGATTTCTTTCCTGACTTCTTAGCTCTGATGTAGAACTTTTCCTTTTTACTGCACAGCCTTTTCAATTTTGAAGAGAACCAAGGAACACGGTTGTTCCCTCTGATTAGTCTATGGGGAACATTTGTAAAGACTCAGTTGGTTAAATTATCTCTGAACCAAGTCCAATTTTCCTCAACTGTTTTAGAGGATGGATTTCTCTCAAAAAAGTCTTGCTGGAGATCATTTACTTTGGTCTTGAAAAGATCATCATCCAAAGGGGGATCTTACGAGATGGTTTCTGCTGAAGTTTAGTCTTTGCAGCGAGGTTGGCCAACACTATGCTGTGATCACTTATGCCAGCGTAGGGTCTAACATCAGATACCAAGGATGGGTGACTTGTGAGCAGCAAGTCAAGGACGTTTTCAGTTCCATTTGCATCCCTTCTGGTAGGGAAATCTACTAACTGAGACAAATGATTGTCATCTATGACATTCAAGAGAGTCTGTTGCATGGGATTTTTGTTCGCCATACTGGGAGTTTCTTGCCATGTCAAACCAGGGACGTTGAAGTCACCACCAACTATAATTAGTGGTGAGCTAGATGAGTCAGTGATCTTACTGAGTGAAATACCAAGTCTTTCAATGGGTTCAGCGGTGTCATCCGGAGGTCTGTAAAAACTACCAATGAGGACGGTTTGCCCGGGCAAGGTTGCCTGGCACCAGAGGAGTTCAATGTCATCCACAGAGAGATCTGTCCTTTCAAAACAGGGGATGGTGTTTCGCACAGCCACAAACACTCCGCCACCATGGGAAACTCGGTCTTTTCTGAAGATTTGGAGATAACTCGGGAAAACTTCAGCGGATGAAATGGTAGAATCTAACCAAGACTCAGTCCCTATGATGATGTCACTGGTATTTGTTTGCAGAAAGGTTTCAAGGAGGGCTGCTTTGCCACGAATACTACGGCAGTTCACAATGGCAATCTTCAACTTGCTGGATGAGTTAATTGTCTTTTTATTTATGTTTTTATTTTGAGGGGGATTTGAGCGAGCACATGGTTGGTCACTGTTCCGGAAGGGGGGCAAGGCCCTAGCGGATGTATTACCAACAGGGGTATTCATCGGTCCACCAACACAACCCGACGGTTTACCGACAACTTTCCATTCACCTTCAGATCTTTTAATGGTGATGGGGGAAATAGTATGCTTGCTTGTTTTTTCACACTTCCAAAGTCTGTCAGATCTGCGCAGTTTGATTGGCGAGACCTTAGCGTTCGGAGCACACCTCGTAGATTTAACAGGGCTAGAGGTTGCACCAGGAGGAATATCTGTATCATTTAATGAGTATAAACTATCAAAAGAGTTACTAAGCTCAAAACTATCGCTGACACTGTATGCAGAGATGAAAAATGTTGAGTCAGTAAGGTTAACAACACTACACGCTGGACAATGCCAAACAGCATCTGGGTTAGCCTCATGAAAAATCAAGGTGGTATCGGAGGCTTCGGAGCAGTTAAAGTGGAACCAAGTGTCACAATACGAGCACTGGATGCACTCAGTTTTTACTCCATATCCACAAAGACCACAGGGCCATTTAGGTTTTCTTCCTCTGCGCTTGCGGTCATTTACTGCCGCTGATGTTGAGGGAATGGTGGTACTGACTGAATTAACAGATGGAGGACCAGGGTTCAAGTTTATGTCACCTGCAAGTAAATTAACCAAGATGAACAAGGGAAGCCTACCTCTGGGGTAGCCAGTAAGAGGAGATGAGCTTGTTTTTAAGCCATTAGCTTGAAATTGTTTGAGAGCACTTGAGGTTGAGATGACGTACGCTGACTGCAAATTTACAACAGTCGAATTTGGCAGGGATGGAGGATGAGGAACAACAAAGTCAATGTCAATTGAGTTAAAAGTTGCATCAAAAAACGGAAGGATCCTACCGTAATTACAGGAACCAAAGGTGAAGGATGTAGCATTTAAATCCAGGCGGAGACGCAATCCAATAAGACCAGACACAATGCACACAAGCAGTTGTGAACTGGGTGGCGAAGTAACCTTTCCGGCGATGTAACGTCGATTAAAAAACATGGCACCCAAACTTTGTAAACAACAATGGCGGCCGGTCACGTGAGCCTCGTTCACAATACACAATTAATTAAAAACTGCAGGTAAAAAGTCACTGGTTAAAAAGTCACTCGAAGGCGATATCAAAATGGCGAAAATTTAATAACACTTAATCAATAAAGAGACGGTTAAAATCCACGGATGAGGATGGCAAGAACAGTGGTCAGAAAATTGCGGTGGAATTGCGATGAAGAAAAATTTCACGACTGCGGAATTCAGCAGACTGTTATGACGCAACTGCATATGGCTTCCAAATCCAATGGCGCGAAAACAAAAGTCAGTTAAAATACAGCTCATGTGGTCGTCAAAAATCCAGAAAAATGTAATCCATGTATGCGCAAATGTTCATATAAACTGCGGTAGGGTAAAAATCTCGATGAGAAAACCAAAAGGGGAAATTTATACAATTTTAAAAACTAAAAACGGGAGCTTCTGAAAGTATGACCACTCTCCTCCGCGAGGGCGCTCTAAAACCAATTGACCAATAAGGTAGCGCGGTTTTCCCAACGCTGAAAAACAAATCGCTATCACTCCGCGATATAATATAAATTCCACTTAATTGTACATCTTATACATCACATTTTCGAATTCCTAACTTTTACGATTCATAGTAATATTGTTGTTCCTTATTTGAAATAGGCGATAAGTACACGTTTCCTGCGGTCTTTCCCATTGCTGGTCTGATGCCTCAAAAGGAAGATTTGAAGAACTACTTCTACTATGAAGGTTCTATAACCACACCAATGTGTAACGAAGGCGTCCAATGGATTGTGTACGAGACACCAATAGAAGTATCGTTGGAACAGGTTTGTTGATTGTTTGTTCGTTTGCATTGGGGACTTGTGTATATTTCAAGGTTGATAACATGTCGTATCTTATTCGGAATGCAATTTGGGGTCTGATATGCTTTCAAAAAATACTGTGCAAACGTTGCTATCCCTTTTTGAATAAACGTTTTCGCCTTTCGTGCGAGTGGTCACGTGTTCTTATCTCCGCAGGAAAAACAATCGCTCGATTTACTGAGCTCCTTACTACTTGAAACCCTATGTTTTAATACAGATATTAAAAGATTGAGCTGCTTGTTGAGCACCTTAATAAACTCAGGAGAGTAATTAACAGAGCTCCTGCAATTTTCAAAAATGAAGGCCTGCCTGTAGCTCATCTGGAACAGGCGGGGCAGATGACCCATGATAAAATATTTCTTTATAGTCGGTTCCGATCAGGGTATTAAGCCCGATTGTTGGCTACACTTATAAATGTCCCAATCAGCTATCTACGGCGACCCCTTTCACCGAGTGATTTTGTGCCTGGACATATTTTCGTGAATGTATCTCCTAGATTTCAGCTGTTAAGGGATGGGCCTATAGGATTAAATACCAAACAAACACATTCTTGTTTATGCCGTAATATTGTAGTCTTTCAACCCTTTCACAACTTCAGCTGTGTAACTTACACAAATTCCCGCTAAAAAGTGGTTCTTTTAATTTTAGATCGCATTGGACTTTTCGTACTGATCGTACTATAAATGACCACCAGCCTATATTGTTCTGATCACACTATAGACTGGGATTACATGTGACGTCATTGCCAGGCAATTTGTCTCTATTGTTCCTTGCCCGGAAATATGCCCACGCAGTCATGTTGTGTTCAGGGACCGTGCTTTTAAAACGCCCGCCAGATCACAATAAGGCCATTGAACTGTGTAGTGTTCATACGTATTCGCTGAAGTATAACGGTAGCACGTTCCCTTACCGACTCATTAATAATGTGTGGAAACAGGTCAGGGACGGCATTCTGATAATTCTAATCCTTTCTTTTGAGATCAATAGATAAAAGAAAGGCCTTGAACACAGGTGCGTGGTTGTAGATACTAGTAATTTTTGATCATCAAAGCTGCTGGCATAAGAAATTTTGAGGAGGCAGCGCTTATTATTTCTTGTAAACACAATCTAATGTGGTACTCACTACATGCAGAAGGCCGGGTCTGCAAATGTTCAGTGCATGAAGCTAGTAAAGATATAGCTTCATGTTCAGTGTAATCAATTAAAATACTATGGCTGGATATCAAAAAAATCTCGAGGCATTCCTTCTTGTTATAGACGACAAGTATTAATTTTTATATTATTATGACAAAATCCAGTCCCTTCTCAATTGACTAGGCTCCGGAATTTGGCTTTCGTTTCGAAAAATAAATCATAGGGCCTAGAGGCCATGATATAGGCCTAACCTAAACCCATATTCGGTATGCAGAAACCTTCACAGTCCGGGCGGCGCTTGCACTCGCATAGCATTAAACAGGCAAAGTTCGCTAAACTGAGGCCTGCTTCAATTGCCAACCTTTATCGAGGGGCGAGTTTGAGGTTTCATAGTCATCTATTACCTATACGTCAACGCGTTGAAACGGCTGTTTCGCTCGCGCATCTATGCGGTGTCTTTAAGCGCGTGCGAATGTACACCAGCGCTTTGATCGAACTCTAGCGAATGAGGCTTTACTTATTAAAATTCGTACAGTACTGACGTGACGTCACTGCCACATCAGGGGGAAAATGGTATTGAACATCGCAAACCAGCCAAAATTTGTCATAGGTTTGAATAGCTAGTAGAAAAACCGTGAATATAGTGTCAGAAAGTCTCACACATCTCAGTATAACCTTGTCGTTAATGTGACACCGAATGCGGCGCCATTTTTGGAATATATCATACATTTTTGGTCAAATGTAGGCTAAGTAGGCCTAAATCATGAAAATCGCTTAATCGGAATAATACCAACCAGCAACGGACATTAAGACAACACTACGTGAGAAGTTTGAGGTAAGTAAAGCTTTTCCTTGTTATAAAAAACAAGGAAAAAGCAGTCATTTTTATCACAACGCGATATATTAAAAAGTACATTTTGAGAGGGCCTACGCTGGTACTTTTGATTCTAGTTTAAAATCTGTTCATCACCTGCAGTCCGATTTGGTATCTATGGTTTCATCAAAGTCTTGGGAACTAATGTGGATGGTATTTTGGTTAACAAAAACGATACTGTTAAAAATATCGGTATTTATGCAAGCGACATTTCTAGTATGTAAAATACATTGAAAATTGTCGGCTAAAGAGTCCATAAGTTATAATCTACATTCCAAGCGGAAACGCTTTTCAAAAACATACCACCTTTTTTCGGGCAATCACTGAAACCGAAATATGAAATTCCAGGCCATCTGTAAAAAAGTGCGTGGGCGGAAATGACCATGAACTTGGGTCACCGAAACAAATGTTTATATTGGTGCCAGGCCTTTCATAGTGATACAACAATTAGCCCCCAATAATGGCTTTCAATTGAACCGTTATTTATTAAACTGCGATTTTTACTTTTTGAGAAATCAATGAACGTATCAAAAAACTTTTCGCAAATCGATTTAAAATTGCCCAACCCGTTAATGCTTAGATATGCTTGCTTAAGAAAAATTATCTATTTCTAAAAAGCTGCTCTGGAGTTTATATAAAACAAGTAAACATTAACAAGTTGCCCGTTGGAGACGAAACAATCCATATACACAACCATGTCCACATATTTGCCATTAACAAAAGATCTTTATTATCTTTTCTTTTTTCGCATAGTTGCAAGCTCTTCGTTCCGTGTATGAAAACAAGAACGAAGGTGGATCGACGAATACGCATCTGGCTGACAACTTCAGGCCACCGCAACTTTTGAACGGCAGGAAAGTTTACGTCGCTGGTAAAAACGTTTAAACAAATTATAAATCAAAACATGATGAATGTCCAATAATAAACAAATCAATGTTGATATTATTATTAATAAAAATTGCGGGGTATTATTGGTATTACTAAGGCGTACGTAGCAAGTTGGTGTATCAGAATGTCTGAAAGTTAAGTGCACCCTGCATGGTTTTATAAAATGCTGTAAAATAACTTGTAGGATAGCCATATTACTAGCGCACAACTGATGCGCGATTATGTTAGATCAAATTTTAGGGGTTTGAAGGGGGAAATCGGTTCTGAACTTTAAAGAAGTATATATTTGGTAAGAATGCACCATGCAGTAATATATGTAATAAAAATGCTGCATTATGTTTACATACATGCAAGCATGCCCCATTAGTCCTTACGGAATGAAGAACAACAATGTATTTATTCTTAACATGGTAACATATTATCGATGGCAAATTTACCTACGACGCATGTTTATTTATTAACATCGACCATCGGTCTACATTTTACCTGCATGCAACCTTGCAACGTCAAGTCGTAGTCGTCGTTGGTAACTCATTGATTAGTTAACAATGAGTGCGTCTATACGAGCACTACCTACGAAATTACTTTCGAGTAACTCTTCAGAACTTGGTCAGTTCACCACACACGAGGAGACAAAAATCCGTGATCGGTAAAAAATCCGTGAAAAATATGTAGTCCCACACATACTTTTCACGAATTTTTCAACTAGTCACAGATTGTTCACGTTAAAATGTCTCCCAGGGACAGAGGAACTGACTTACACCTGTTACTTTGATGCCAGACAGAACAGAATTTACATGGATAAACTTATCTATGCCTAAAGAACTTGAACCAAAAGTAGGATGGCCCCTTTTCTTCTTGCCAGCTTCTTAGTTCCCAAAGGAAAAATAATCTTTCTCTGTCCCTCCATGGACTGTCCCTCAGATGACCAGTTTGTCATAAAATACCATTATGGCGAAAAATTTCGAGATACTTTTCACTACTAGTGAAAGGTGGTTGAGCTAAATGTCCGCTCCAACATTGTTTCCAGAAATAGGAGTGGGAGTGTATTAAATACATAGCATAATCTATGAAACCCTAATGTATAACTTTCACAGGAATTTGATCTTCAAAACGTAAAGTATGCCAAAGATTTTCGCACATATGATTGCAGATGCGGAGTCACATTGTTCAGTCCAACTTTCCAGGAAGTGACCTTCGCCTGAGGAAATTCGTTGTTAAATGTTGACGGGTGGTAGCAGGTCATGTTGGAAGCAGCTTTTGGTCATGGTTTGCTTGAATTACCATTTTTTTAAACTTAAATGTTCAACTTAAGTGATTTGTTTATCATGTAAAAAGTGTCTCATCTGGCACACTCGAAATATTTTTGTGCAATGTATCCATTTATTACCAGCAAATAGATATATCGGAAATTCAAATGTGTTTACTCTTTGTGTTCATTCTTATTAGCTTATTATTAAAATTGTGAAGCAATTAATAAAACAAATTAGGTAGTCGCTTAATTGCGCAGTATCATCTTTCATCTCTCATTATTTCTGCCTTTCGTGTATTTCGTCAACAAAAACCTCATTTAGAGAGATGGTTACATACCACTAATAGGCCTGGGCGATACATGGAAATACGACGAGTAACTATTTGTTTGCATGGCATCTGAAAAGACTGCGCTGAAATTGTTCAAGTTATATAGCCAAAAAAGTACTTTTTAGGGTTTGATGCTTCAAAATGGTATATTTTCTCTCCTTATATGGCATTTTTGTTGTAATAGTACCAAAATCCATACGCACGGCTTCGGTTTTTAGTATATACATACTAGATTTCGCGGTTCTCGGGCTGGGTGGTTCTCATTATAGGCCTATCTCTAATTACCAGACACCCGTTACCCATATACCCGCCCTGACCTTTTAAACTACGATGATATAGGCCTGCGTCTCTTAGTGATCAATTATAATGGGCTATAGGCCTTTATACCTGGTTCAGGTCCGATGATGCTTTGCGATACCCGCACTGCGCCCGTCGGTACTCCGCGCACACGCCCGTTGATACGCCGCGTACGCGCTCTGCGAGCACGCGATAGCTCCGCGCGCACGCGATAGCGCGCGGACAGACGGACAAACTCTCTATAATTATTAGTACACTAGATTTCGCGGTTCTCGGATCGGGCAGTTCTTGTAATAGGCCTATGTCTAATACCAATATACCTGCCCTGACCTTTTTGACTACTATGATATAGGCCTAGGCCTACGTCTTCCAAGGAGGATCCCGAAAATACCCCGAAATTAGTAAACGCAATAACGCCTAATATAACGGGTTATAATGCCTTACCATAACTGATTATTTTAATGTTAACCATTTTGGAGGACCGCGGAAATAGTCATGTTCTACTGAAATAGGCCTATGCACTCGTTCCGTATTGAAATAGGCCTATTGGTCCGATGAGATGCACCTGGTAGTCACACTGTTAGGCCTAATGCTTTCAGTTGCACACACTGCTACCCGTTGCTACTCAGCGAAAGCGATCCGCGTGCACGCGATAGCGCGCGGACTCAGCGCAAGCGCTCCGCTCGACGCAATAGCGCGCGGACTCAGCGAAAGCGCTATGCGCGACGCGATAGCGCGCGGACGGACGGACGGACGGAAAACAAGAAAAGTCTCAGGTCAACCTGTGTTGAGTTTTTGATCATTTGGCATCTAAATCATATACGGTAGTTTCACCTGATATTAGTGGCATTTAACTGTGAGAGTTCTCAATATGAGAAAATTCCACCCGAAATAAGCCATGTTCCCATTGAAACCCGTGTAATACATAATTAGTGGTATTTAACGATATGCTTTATGCGTATATATGTGACACTGTGACACAATCTTGTCCATGGTGGTCAAATCTGGCTAATTTTAAATTGAGATAAAGGCAAAATATGGAGTAAAAACAATAAAAAACATAAGAAAAAAAGACGTTACAAAACGACAAAACTTTAGAACCTATTATGATAGACCTTTGGCGTTTGCATTATATGATAGGATAATGTTTGTAGAAGTTATATTCAAAAATGCTGTATTCAAAAAATATTGTATGATAATAATACATGTAGGCCCAATATGTAGAGGCCTGTAAAATGATAACATAATGTATTGAACATGAAATCCCAATCAAAAATATTGTATGATAATAATACATATAGGCCAATATGTATAGGCCTGTAAAATGATAACATGATGTATTGAATATGAAATCCCAAATCAAAAATATTGTATGAAAATAATATGAAAAGAGATAATAACAAAGAAATAAAGGCAATTTGCCTCACCTCTTTGAGGTTAAAGATAAAAAAAAACATTCAAAAATGCCTCCTTTGGTCTCCATGGACCAGATCTTGTCACATGTATAAACTGGGCTCAAAATAAAACTTATAAGGTCATATCTTAAAATCCTGTCCATAAAAATAAACCAGAATTACACACAGGATTACTTCAATACTCTAGTCTAAACACATGTCAGTAACCAAGCAGTTGTCCAACTAACACAACAGCAAAATGCACTGACACGGAACAGCTTCTTGGACCACATTCACATGCGAATAATTGGAACCCAGCAAAAGAAATATGTGAGAATGCGTACCAGATCCTTACACAGGTGATAATTTCCAAAGAGTAAGTGGAATAGTGTGGAACGGGACTGCTTTTCACACACTTTCTTCAAGAAACAGGACTTTTTCCACACTATTCCACTTACTCGCAGATTTCTTGTGTTGGGTGCCAATTATTGGGCTGTGAATGTGGTCCAGGAAACTGTTCCATGTTAGTGCATTTTTTATTGACAAGATTTTAAGATATGACCTTGTTTCTTTTTGAGCCCAGTTTACATAAGTATATAGACGATCGCCTATTCTAGTGGCGTGACACTCAGAGCAACGACTTTTAATATTCCGGAAGGTCTATACTTTAAATTTGTATACACTCTCCCTTTTTGGGATTGCGCACTTTATTCGAAAGATAACCGCGATAAATGTTGTAAATATATGCCTGACTTACATTGGTATATATTTATTATATGAATCATTCAGTCATAAAATCAGAAGGTAAAATTATAAATAAAATCTGGACTGGATCGCAATTGGAGACGGACCAAGTGTCAACCGGCAAGAAATATTCGCCGTAAAGTAGGTATGTAACAGGATTAAATATATACCAAAGGTGTGGGTTTACACTTTTAAATGTATTGCCCGCACTATAAGCAGGCTGCACTAACCTGTGTATGTGAGCTATTACCGTATTTAGTGAGCCAGCATATCCGTGAATATGGCAACCAGTCCAAAGATGGTGTCGTGCTTCTGGTTGCCATGTACTACCCCCCCCCCTCCCACGACGCACATGGGTTTCAGTTTTTAAGTTGCTAAATCGTTCTTCCCCTATTAGATGGTACGTGAACTCATAAGTTGTAATTTTTGTAATTAGTTTGTTATTATTTTTTCATATTCAATGGAGCTGATTTCCATGAAAGTGTAATTCATTATATTTTCCATCAAAAACTGCCTATTGTAAATAATAATTCAGCTGAATAAGATATGGAAGGCATCAATTGGTCAATGATGTTCACGTGACATGTCATATCGATCAGAAGAGAACTTGTCCCAACTCGGCGAAGAGACATTGCTATTGGAAAAGTGACAGGCATATGGTCTGTAAAAAATACGTATAAAGAACCAAACTTGTGCTTCATGCTTCTGAACTAGGATACTATGGTTAACATTTTGTTACGCCACTACTTGGTTTTTGGTATCCTGTTTGCCGGTATGTTTTTTAAGATTTTGTCTACTTATATCTGAGTTTGATCATAGCCTGTGTATTGTGTGAGGTTTATTTAGATTACGAAATTAAACTTCTAATCGACATGAAAGACGAAACTTGAAACCATGTTGAGACACTTTGTGCTTCGGGCTATGTCGTACTAGAGGGCTCTACCAAGCGCCCAAAGATTATATTTTCCCCTGCAATTAAACACTCAATTATGCGCTCAATTTTGCGCTAATGTTAAATCCATCCCTTGAGTCCATGCGTTGGTCGCAGTATTGAATCACGTGCGTAAAGTCAATCACACAGAGCGTGTACGCACGCACGCGTACAGGGCAGTTTGTCGGTACGCTTGCAATACAATCGTGGAAAAAAGCTTTGATGTGTACTACGTATACCGAACTTGAGGTAAACCCAAAATATAGCCAGAGGCTTCTCCATGAAAAGTCCAAGTTTTGATATATGTTTTCAAACTGTCAAAAGCTATCTTAAGAACCACTGAACCAATACAAGGCTCGTATTGTATGCATTTTTCATGCTGATTCCAAATATATATGGTCGTGAATACTTACAATTTTTATATAATTTAAAAAACAACATTGAAACTTGTCTTATGCAGTCGACACCAGTGTGGAAAGAGTTAATCATAAGATACCACTTCAGTCTATAACATTTTCAATTTTTTAATTAAAATTTTTAATAATTTTGAAATAAATAAAAAATAAACATAAATACAATTTATACTTTAGGAATTGAACACGAACTTGCCAGATGTCCTTCAATTTCAACTGATGATGCATGCAACATTTTTATTAACTTCAACTGCGTTTATCTCTTTATTAAAAAATCCCTATATTTAAGAAGAAATTCAATTTGTTCAAAACAAATAAACATGGGATTATTATTATAAAATTTCTAGTGCTATCTCAAACAATCATCACGTTTCTCACTGTGTATGGTAGATAAACAAGCAAAGTAGATTTTCAACAAAAACATATATTGAGATAGTTACCTCAATATTTCGATGTGTACAACACACATTCTCATCAGTAGGGCTGCAATGATGAACTGATGAAGTTGAATGTCCTGCTCTCGATTTCAATATATGTTTGTGTTGAATGACAGTTTAAATTTACTTTGCTTAATCATCACATTATTGTCACGTTTCTTGACTTTTCCAAGGCCTTCGACACCATCAATCATGACATTCTTCTCAGCAAGATCTATCACTGTGGTATCCGGGGAACACCCCTTGCTCTACTCTCCAACTATCTTCATGATAGAAAGCAGTTCACTTGTTCTCAACTCTTCTCTTCTCTTCTTGTCTCAGGTGGTGTGCGAATGGATCCATCAATGGCCCTCTTCCCTTTCTACTGTATGTTAATGATATCTCCTTTGATTCAAAATCATTTTCCTATGTATTTTTGCGGATGATACTAACATCATCTTTTCTCGTCCTAACTTGGACACTTGGTCAAAATTGGCAATGAAGAACTTGAACATATCTTAAATTGGCTTAAGTGACTTTTTTAAAACTTTACCTCAAAGAGTACACTCACGTACAGTTAAAATACCTTCAAATACAATTATCTGATTCATCATTTGTCGATGTTTCTACACGAATATTATTGACGTAAGTGTCAATATCTTCATCTTTAATTTCCTTTGACTTATACAAATTACTGTAATATTCTACGGTCTCATTGAGTATATCATCTATATTCGTAATACATGTATTGTTACCATTTTCGACTTCTAATTGAATTCTTAACTACATTATGTTTTTCAAGGCTCAAAAAGTATTTTGAATTGGTTTCACCCTCTTCAAACCATTTTACTCTAGTTTTGCTTTGGCTTTAATATATTAATTTTTGTACAATTTTGCATCTTTGTGGGTTAGCATACATTTCTTATTTTCCAACAGATTGTTTTTGGGACTTTTTCTTACAATAATCAATAGTAAAATCTCTTGTTTTTCTTTTACGCGACTTCCATATTAGTTATTTGGACAATCTTTCACCGTCCCTCTTGCATTTACTAATCACATGTCAAAGATTTTTTTTGCAATTTGGGTCTTCGGTGAGGAAAGAATTGAATTTCCAGTAACCAGAGCCTGATTTTATTGTTCTAACTTTCAATTTCAATGATATTGTGTTATAATCTGATTTTCTTGTAATCCTGTAGATTTATCGCGGTAGCTTTATTAAACCAAAACAATTATTTCAATCGGGTCATAACTTTTGAAGATATGGCCTTTTCAAGAAATGTACCAGTTTTCCACTCAGTCCATGGATGCGGTTTGCTACTTCATGCTACGGAGTGACCTGCTAGATCGCCAGACCTCATATCACTTGACTTCTTTCTTCTTTTTTCGGGGGGCCAAAACCAAAAAATGACGTCTATGAGCGAGGACCATCAGCTAGCCTCCAAGATCTTCGCAACCGTATTACTGCTGCATACGCATGTATCCGGTGCACAAGGATGGTACGCAACGCAATTGATACCAATTTCTGAAGCCTGAATTAATCAAGGAGGCAACAGTTAAGAACCAAAGACAACCCAAACAGCCCTTTTCAGGGCTAACTTTTATTCCAAAAAGAGAAATGACTTATGTTGTACGAATACGAAAGCTCAACATTTTCAATTGATCGTCGGCTTTTCATCCCACCTACATACACTTTAGGTAGAAATCATCAGATTTATAAAGTTTACTTCGAGTACTGTTAAATATCAAAAATAACAATTTTTAATGATTTGCCATAAAATGTGTATTACATTGCGAATTTCAAAAAATCAAAATTATTTGATATCAGAAGGCCATTCTTCGTATTCAGAATGCAATTCAATATGTCTGATGTGCTCTAATGTCCCACAATAAATACTGTTCAAACGTTCATACCCCTTCCCTTAAAGCTAATGATTAAATGTTTCTGTACATATCACACTATATTTGATTAACTTTTCGGAAATAGGAGAAAAATTACACAGGAGAAAGAAATAAGAGAAAAATGAGGGTTCGCTTTTTGGGGAGATACCCCAAACGTGATCCTTTCTGCGTCCTCAAGTTTCTTATAATAATATAACTCTTATCGTATTTGTATTTACAGCATCACATGCGGCAGACTGGAGCTACCACGGATCTAATGGTAATGAATTCATGTACTGTAAGATAGCAAACATTAATCAGAAAAATTCGAACCATGCTTTAATATCATTTATGAGGTTGCTGATAAAGATCGAGCCAAAGGTAGTTTTCCCACACTTGTCGCTATATTAAAATCATTTTGACATCGCTACTTTCCAAACCTGCAAATGGGCATATTACTGAAAAATTACCCATCAACATCAACATAGCAAATATCTGCAGACATCCACATCCACACACCCGTCACTCTCACCCCATACCCTCCAAATATACACTTTCACATAATTCCATGCACACCACTTACACACTCCGCCCGTCCATAAACCACTACACACATATCCGACACAAGAACAGGGCATACCTTAGATTTCAAACATATTAATAACTGTTGACCTCACACACCGACATCATCTGGTAAATAATTACATTGTACAGCAGAGAAACTAAAATCAATACACGGGATCGATACGCGTGTATGTGCTTTACATGATTTGATATTCTTTGATACCGGGGTAGAAAATAATATCTCCCGTAATTTTTTTTATTTTAAAGAAGCCAATTTTAAGGCTTGCACTTGAATATATGTGTTGAAAGAATATGCTAGTCGTTAGCTTGCGTATTGAGAAAGAACCGTGCGTTTTGAGCTCAAAAACTGACAAAAATTCAGATTCTATATGTGCCGAACAAAAAAAATGACAGCTGCCCTCATTCGTAAACACTCGGGTCACGGAAGATACACGGTACTATAGCGCAGTGTAGGCCACTGGTGGAGGCAGTCTAAAAGCAGATGACGCCATGACGTATGCCATGCTCACTGACATAGAGGCCAGTCACCAGGCTATTGTCAATAGCCTTAGTCGGATGTCCCTCGACCCATTATGCGTCTCAAAACTATTAAACAGGTCGGAACAAAATGGTCATGCGTGGCTGTGGATTCAACCTACCATCATGGCGATTTCTGCCATGAAGATATTGGGGCGATGACACTGTGCCTCACTCCCTACCTATAATCTGACCAGATAGTCATAATCATTGTTTTCCAGGACCCTCCAGTTGGCCTGATTTGATCCCGAAGCACTGTGCTGGTGCGGAACAATCACCAATAAACATCGTACCAATTACTGCAGAATACAGCACCTCTGGACGTATAGAGTTTCATGGATACAGTACCCATGATATACCTAATCCTTCACAGATGGATTTTACGAACACTGGACATAGCGGTAAGCTCTAGTGGTAAACACTAATCCTAGCCGAAGCCAATTATCATTCTGCTGCAATCACATGTATTCCATTTCCCATATACTACGATTTGTGGCCAAGGAAGCTATGGCCTGGGCTATGGCGTCTGGTTAAATATATAAAATAATAAAATACATTTTGGATTTATATAGCGCCCTTTTCCAGATCTTAGAGGACTCAAAGCGCTGTAATTTCACTGCCATGGTGAATCATCACAATCAGATCGCATCAACTACTAGGCCGCGGCCGGTTGCAGCTTAAACCTATCCGCACTTAGATTGTAGCATCCACCAATTTTTGATAACCAAACAACTATTCACCGATTTTTGAAAGCAGGAGGAGATCCCAGAGAAAACCTGCGAGAGCGAGCATGAAATCAGGATAAACCAAATGCACATACAGTGGTGCAAGGCGAGGGAACTAGCACTGCGCCAACTCGATCTCCCGCGAAATGGGTTATCTACATCCCCAGTAGCGTATAAGACAGGCATGGTGTTCTCTGTCGACCTGGTCTCCTTTTCCCGTGTAGTGGTGTATACAGGGCACTCTTTCTACAGGGTCCTTCCTCTGATATCCTGAGAATGTTTCCTAGGAATCGTAGCTGTCATGACCCTATCATAACTATCGTCTAATCATTTTCCTAAACCTAACATAACACTAACTAAACGCTATCCTTATTCGTAACCTAAAATGCTCTAAACTCTAACGTTAACCCTTTTCGGACAAAGGAGCTGATCCCATTAAAATAGCAAACTAATCCTGCATGAAGTACATAATGCAGTATCTATTAGTACATAACATGCAGCAGATACCGTCCCCTTATTTTTACTGCTGTCAAAAAAATATTTCTTGGTAATGTTTCTCATTTTAGTTCAAGTAGCCCTTACTGGAGATTTTTACATTCGAGGTGGTCCTCTAAAGGCGACCTATCAGACAGGACAATTTCATTTCCACGTGGGGAGCGACAACTCTAAAGGTTCGGAACATACAATGAATGGAGAGCAATATCCTGGAGAGGTTTGTATGTACAATGTGTTTTGGGCGTGGTGGGTGGGATGATGTGGAGGGTGTGTGGCTTTGAATGTAGAGTCGGTATGTGGATGGGGTGGGGTTGTGTAGGTATATACAAGGTGTTTGAAGTAGGGATGTATGTGTACGAGGTTGGATGGGGATATGTCGTGCCGGGTTGTGTGTGGAGGATTATACAAGCACTGAACATCTCATTGCAACAACTATCGATTTCTGATTATACATCATCATTCATAATGTGTTCCTTGCCGAGAACGTTAAAACAAAACATCATCATTCATATTTCCTTCAAACAGATGCACATCGTCCACTGGAATCGAGATAATTACAAGTCGTTTGAGGAAGCACTTGGGCATAAGAACGGTGTGGCAGTACTGGGAGTACTCATAAAGGTAAGACTATTTCAAGACCGTTAATCTTTTTTATCATTATTCTGTGCAGATCAAAATTTTAAGTCATAATGTATGATTTCGGTCACATTTTAATTTTGTTATTCTTTATCACATAACAATTAGTAACAACTGTCAAAAAATGACAAAATAAAACATTTTACGCCGAAATAATGAGGCACAGTTAACGAAAATTACTTAACTATGCCGCTCTGTGGGTTCGAACCCCGTCAGGGCCAACGCGTTGTATTTTAGCAAGCCACTTTTTCTTGCTTGCCCGACTCCACTACTAAGGTGTGAAATGAGAAGCTCAATAGTTAGGGTTATACCTGCGTCGTTATTGGTGGCCTCAAATGGTGGGATAGGCATATATTTTAGTGGCAGCGGAATAAATATAAAGCGCTTCCCATGAATCCAAGGCGGATCTTTATTCCGACTTTATTCCGTCTTTCATCAATAATAGTATTGATACTATAGTCATGTATCGAGTAAAGGGTTTATTTGACGTTGGTGCAGTTACAAATTATTGGGTTACTAATGTAAAATTGTGTCTTCGATCTATTTTAACTTTTATTCTAATTTGTTAACCTGACACTGTATATTCTTCTTTGATACGCAGATCGGCAAACGAAATCCTACATTTGATAAACTTGTGAATGTCATAGACAAAGTTAAGTTCAAAGGTATGCTCAAGGATTGCTATATTAGTCATTAAGATAATAAAAATGAGGCAAATATAACTCAAATGCTAGAGTGAACAATATAGCCC
Source organism: Amphiura filiformis (assembly GCF_039555335.1). Lineage (NCBI taxonomy): Eukaryota > Metazoa > Echinodermata > Ophiuroidea > Amphilepidida > Amphiuridae > Amphiura > Amphiura filiformis. The sequence goes on from NC_092629.1 coordinate 88,288,002, forward strand.
ATGAGAGTGACAGGTCAAGATCTTATATAGATATAAGCATATAAAAGACAGCCACCTAAAAGCACTATAAAAGACAGCCACGTGGGCCAATCAGGGTTCACAACAGAGAGATGGGGCGGTACATAGATGCATTAGACTTCGAATCTCTTTAATGAATATGGATGACAGATGCAGTCTTGCACTGGCCTGGGAAAACTCCTTTGAGAAGCAAAGCTCAAACATCAGGATGAGTGGTCTTGCAAGTCCTAAGCTGCACTCCTTCAGGACTCTTGCATGGATTTCATTAGGACCAATAGCTTTTTCGGTTGCATTCCTAGGAAGCTTCCTAATATCTTTGACCTTGAAGGCTATATTTTCCATTGACTACGTTGCTGAATGCTGAACTTAAGGAGCAGGTTCTTCTACGCTGGCAAGCTGACATTTAGCGGCAAATGTCTGGCAAGATTTCAGCTTTGTCTTTTGATGTAGTGTAGATTTGACGCATATCCTTCAGCATAGGAAAAAACATATGATTGACAGAAAGAATAGCATACAAACATGACAAAGAATCACACCTAGTTGTAATATATATAGGTCAAGGGTTAATTGTCAGTTTTTATAGGGGTCAAAAATTAAAGTTGCTCTGATTTACCTGAAAAGTTGTAGCAAATGGTTCGTGTACCAAAAGGAATTCAGAAATATGATAGTTTACATTAGCCCCGATGTCTGGTTGATGATTTACGGAGACAATGATTGCATATAATGTCGATAATATCAATAGGATCAAATTGCAACTTATGGTGTTTGATCTGACTTCCCTTTGGTGAACGAACAATTGCTGTAACTTTCACGAAAATCGAAGTAACTTCAGACTATGCAAACTGGAAATTGACCTTTGAGCTACATGTCGTATTGAAAAAAACATATATGTCATCCATGAGCACAACCGAATAATTTTGAAGTAATATTTGAACGTTTTCAATTTTGACCCCTGTATAACCCAAGAGCTTCAGAATCAGTAGGTCTCCGAGATATAGAAACAACAAAGCGGGCACTACTTTTGAGTCAAGCTAAATATTCCCATTTCAGCACCAGTCTATAAATTTTAATGCTTCCACTGCCACTTGGTAAAACCTAAACTTGTGCGATCTGTTTTAGATCCACCCATGTTAATATTGTTTTATTGTTGTTGTTTTTTCTTTGGCATTAGGCGACCGTTACACGCTCCCTATGGTGTTTCCCATTGCTGCTCTAATGCCTGATGCTGAAGATTTACAGCATTACTTCTACTATAATGGTTCTCTAACCATGCCACACTGTAACGAAGGGTTCACATGGATTGTGTACAGGGAACCAATTGAACTATCATCGGATCAGGTGTGTTGGTTCTTTCTTTTATTTTATCCGAAATCACAAGGTGGATATTTTTCACGGTTCAGAATTAGCTTTCAATTAATATCATAAATGCATAGCCGTAGATCACGAGGGATAGAGGGATAAATCCCCCCCCCCAATATTTTGCCAGGGTGGTGGTCCATACAATCATCCCCCTCCCCATGTTAACACCTAGGAGTTTCTGACCAAAATACCTCATATTTGGTCATTAGCTCCAAAAGTGCAGATTTTTCACACTTTTACACCATATTTCATCAGTTTAGTTTCAATATGGCATAATTTTTCACGTGATTCACTATACTTCAAGAAATCTTTTCCAACCCTATCTCCCAATGTCCAAAAGAAATCTCCGCAACTGAAACGGACCTCAAAGAAATAAGCCTTGGTGGCAAAAAGGATCCTTGCTTAGAAAATATTGAACGGTCATGCAAGGATCAAATTCCAAAATTATTTAGAGCTTACTCGTACATAAAAGTTCTACGTGCTAACTTCAATCTAGATAGTTAAATTATAACTAATTTCTTTCTTATTTAGCCAAAATCTGGTGTTGATCGCATGTTCCTTTTTGGCCAGTCATTTTTGACATTTTTTTAAAATGACAGGGCAATATTATCAAATTATAGTCCAGTATCAACGATAAGTTAATAATGACACCCCCCCCACACACACACACAGGACTAAACCAAACCAACTTTTTTAGCTTTCATGGCTATATAACACATTCAAGATGTTACCATAAAATATTCACCGGCACTCCGGCCATATTTAAGGGCACACCAAATTATTTCTCTCATTGCAAGGATTCAGAAAAAGTATAGTTTGACCTACCTGTGAAATACCGTTCTTGAGTTATAAGCAAAAAGTCAAATTTTAGGGGTAGTCTTTTTTTTTTTGGCCACACAGGGGCCAAAAATTAAAAATGCTTCGATTTCAACGAAATTGGTCTCAAATTGCTTGTCACGTGGGACATAATTGTTCTCATGTCGCACAAAAAATACTGTTCAAACGCTCATACAAGTGCCCTTAACCATAATTATACATTATAAATTTACCCTGTCGAGGACGAAAATATCCACACCCACGACCATATCCACATGCATTCGCTCCTTAACAAACGATCGTCTTTCTTTCTGTGCAGTTGAATTCTCTTCGCTCAGTCTATGAAAACAAACTGGAAGATGGATCGACGAATACGCCTCTGGTTAACAACTTCAGACCAACGCAACCTTTGAACTCCCGGAAGGTTTACGTTGCTGGTGACGTCGACCCGTACGCAAGAATTCGTCTGTTTATAAAATAGAATTATTAGCTGATTATAATTGAAGACCGAGTTAAAAAAAAAAAAACTTGTTTGCGTCTGACGTCAGAGCAAAGGCGCGACGTGATTGGTTGCTGACCTGCGCAGTACGGAATTTTTTTTGGTCTGGTTGACAGGACGTCATACGCAAACTATTTTATTTTCAATTCGGTTATCAATTATAGTGATTGGAGCATTAACGTAGCGATCTCCGAAAAGTTTGTCGATAAGTTCATTAATTTCTCAAAAAGTACAAATCGCAATTTGACAAATAACGGTCAAAATGAAAGCCATTATTAGGGAGGCTAATTATTGTATCATTATAAACGTAAACATTTGTTTTCGGCGACCTAAGTTCATATTCATTTACGCTGTTAAAGATCGCATGAAATTGCATCAGCGATTGCTGAAGAAGAGATGATATGTTTCTGAAAAGGGTTTCCGCTTGGAATGTAGATACCTATTGTGAATCTAACTGTCCGTGATTTTATTTATAAGCTCTTTCATCTGACAATTTGCAACGTATTTTTTAAAGCACATTATTTTCTTTTGTCAAAATCGGAGCATTTTTTTATTTTTGACCATTATAAAGCTACAAATGTGACCTTGGGCCTTTTTTTAGCATAATATGTCAAACTATACATTTCCTACATCCTTATGACTAAAGAAGTACACTGGTATGGTTAGAGTAAACTTGAAATTTGACCCTCTGTAAAGTTTGATAAACTTTCCCCCATCCCCCAAAGTTACGGATTTGTATATCTCTTGATGTCCACTATCTCTTGTAGCAGTACCTGCAGCTTTTCTCCCAATTGGTATCAACCAAACCCCTCACAACCACCCACCCCTCCTCCAATTGAGGGATCGGACTCATACATTAAACCTGGCTTGCCAGTTTCCTGATGAAGATAAGTTGTGATCAAAAGTACGTCTTAAAATGTTTTGATAACTACTGAGATCATAGGTTAATATAATTATTTTATGAACTTTCATTCTATTATGTCTGCATGGTGCAGCTTTAAATCATCCGATATTCATTTTTTATTAGCCTGTCGTTGACGTATTCATAGATATGATATCAACATTATTATCTTTGATTGACTCGACATGTACACAGCCCACCAAATGTTGGAATGTGAAATGTTCTCATATAGACCATTAGGCCGAATTTTTACCCTGTCGCTGAGCGATGACTGATTGAATTTTGACCAATGAAGTGCCGCGCTTTCTGTTGCATCTGGAAAGCGGCTTACTTCATAAGACAATCCCTCATCGCGCAATTCGCGCAATTCAAATTATGACTCGTTAAGTTCACAAACTGATTATTGTCAATAATAATTGGCGAAATAAGATGGAAGGCAGCCATTGGTCAATTATGTTCACGTGACATAACAAGTCACATCGATCAGACGTGAAAATGTACCCACTCGGCGAAGAGACGTTGTTATTACAAAAGCGATAGGTACATTATCTGGAAAAATATATGTATTAAGAACCAAACTTGTGCTTCATTCTTCAAAATTTCGGATACAATGATTAACCTCTTTTTACACCATTACTTGGTTGTTGGTCTCCTGTTTGCCGGTACGTGAGTTTTTCAAAGATTTTGTGTGCTTTTGATTATGTAATGTGTATTGATCAATGTTTGTTTCTACTCTAGGTATTGATGAGGTGACCTATGGTGTCACATGGTTACATTCAGACCGCCCTCTGTTGTTTCAAAGCAGGCAAAATAACACAGAAGTGTCTATGACAGACCACATAAATCTCTTTAAAACTCAACTTTTAAAAACCTTTGAAGTTTTGTGTGATATTATGTATATAGCTTGATGCATTTATAAACAAGATTGATACCATTTTTTGTATTATTTGCTTTGAAACCAAAATTAATGAATAAAAATCAACTTCTTCCATGTAAACTATAGTGATTTTTGCCTGACAGTTTTGATCACAGACCAACAGAGGGCGTATCAAATGTAAACACATGTCACCTCATCTATAGAAATTAAAATGTAATCAATAAAATTGAAACATATTGAGATGATTTATGCGTTAGCCTTTGTTTTACTAAGATGAATTTATTTTAGCAACCATGCACTCCAAAGTTGGTGCACTAAAACGCTTAAAATGGACCATTCCATTTAATATCCACACTACCGCTGTGTAAGACTTTGGCAATAACTTCCACATAGGTTAGTATGAATTTCAAATGGAATGAAAACAATAACAGTTCCATTTGAAACTAACCTTCCCTCAGTGGACGATTCAGGTTGAATCTTTCGCAGAGGGTGCATGCAAATTGAGCTGTCTAAGTGTTCATTCTATTTGAAATCCATACTCCCCTTGTGGAAGATATTTCCAAAATCTTCCACAGGGGTATACCGATAGTGTGGATTTTATATGGAATAGCCCAATAAGCGACTCGGGATGATCTTGAATCCATCCCTTGTGCAATGCGCTCATGTTGTTAAAAAATACCACTTTACTCGTGGTGGTCAATAAAATTGCAAATGTTGACGCCCTGCGATAATTTATTTTTGCTCTTACAAAAAATAGTATAAGTGATATTGAACTCAAACTTGATATTTGAATTAGAATAGTGATATCATTTTAATATTTAGCGCAAATATTTCAGTATAAAATTTGGCACATAGCAAATTGTAAGATGTACAGTAAGCCAAAGAATTAAGGTACCAGTTATGTTCACCCTGTATATCCAAAATAAAGGCAAATTATGTCAACATTAAAACAAGCAGTCAATACATGTACTCATTATGCTCTGATTTAAGACCTTATTTGTTGAAATTGGTTGAGAAAAAAAGAAATGGTGATCTAAAAACCTAATGAAGAAACGAAATCAAAAGTTGCACTTTTGTGCTCTAATCAATGAAAGCACGACCCTAGTTTTAACGTGCAAATCAATGGAAGCGCAACGCTAGTTCTCATGTTCACGAACGCTTTGTGTACAAATCAATAGGGCATTTAATGCAGCAAACTTCCTTGGGTTTTGGGATCGCCGTGTCTTTATTTCTTGAACAATATCAACAAATGAGGTCTTAAATCGAGCTAAAAGATGCAGCTATTGGCTGCTGGTTCCAATTATGACATATCTGTCTTTGTTTAGGATATACGGGAAGTGAATATAAATTGGTACCTTAATTCTTTGGCTTACTGTATATTGTCGATACTGAAACCTGTACATATTATAAGACTTTTCCTGTGACATACGGGCATCTTTTGGGGGATTGTAATCATGCTGTGAAGATGTGGCACGGTTGTTTGATGGCATGTAGAATTGTATTCATTATTAAACAAAGTTGAACACTGATAGCGCTATTTATCTTAAATCTTGTTTGCATCTTTACAAGGGATAGGCACTTGAATGACAGTAAGACATCAGGAAAATGAATAACAACTAGAAACGAAATTTTCTATAAAAAATTATCATGAAATGAATGGAATAAATCATATTATTGGGCTAAATTAAATTTAAAATAATATAAATAGCGCCCTCAATTTTCACACAAATATACAATTTAGAGAATGAAAATCGGCCCATTATGCGTCTCAAAACTATTAAACAGGTCGGAACAAAATGGCCATGCGTTGCTGTGAAAAGGGCAGAAAAATTTGATAAAGAAAGGGAATTCTATGTTAAAAATAGCTTAACAATATGTGACCGTACAGCACGAATGTGTAAAATCTACATGAAGGTCGTATTCATCGGTACCTCTAGCTGGCGCTATTTTGATGTTCAAACACCAATTAATAATCCTATTGTTGAAGAGGATAATAAGCTTTCACCTTAGATGGCTATAGAATTTTTAATAGCTCTGGTCTTTGTTTGCTTTGGCTAAATCCTGTTCAAGTGGTGGGTTACCTTTCTTGAACCTCGTTGACTTGGGGATGATTTGAAATGACCGCCAATTATGACTGTTTGATATGTATTGCCAGCAATGTGGAAAAAGAGACACATGTTGAAACGAAAAAAGCTAAACGAACCACGCTTTTGGATATCGTTTGAAGTCAAATAATATACCATTTTAAAGCTTATGATGTATATTTTCTAATATCGAAATAAAATAAAATTGACCGGGGGAGGAATTTACGGCTCATTCGTCGTGTACGGTCACATATATTAGTATGATAACTGTTGGTATTGTCCAGGTCTGGAATTGAAAATTGTATAATATTTTGTTTTGAAAATGTTGACAATTTAGATTACAGCAAAATTCTTTTTGGTGTCGGTGTAATAAAAAATCAGGTAGGTTCATTAAAATATGCAAAATATTTAAAAGAACAATTTATGGCAGCACATTCAGGAATCAGATTCCTTCTTTAGTTCTTTTAAATAATTGACAAAGTTTCATTATAATTAAATTATTTAAATTTTTAGAAAAATAATATGTCGGACTTCATCAACAAGTGGAGTATTTAGGAAACATTTTGTATCCCGTGTATATGTCTGTAAACTTTGATCTGTTTGTAATCGGTATTCAAATGGGACAGCTTACAAAGTTGGTATTTGTTTTCAAGTTCAAAGACATGTTTGCATTATCAATCGCTAATGGAAGCATTATCTTATCACTGTGTGGGAAAAGACATATTGCTTGGGTCATAGATGTTATCATGATGCAGTTATGTCTACAGTAGAATTCACCACGACCTTTGCAGGACTTAAGCCCCATTAAAAGCAATTAAACCAAGATAACACTCATTGAAAACAGCTCAACTATGTTAAATCAGATCTTCTATGGTTAAAACCACACTACACATGTTTCAGTTTTACCTGTGCGATATTGCAATGAGCTGGTATTTAATATAGTTTCAGTTGGGTGAACGATTTTAAAGCAAAAGCGAAGGTAACAATATTGTGTGAGCCTTTGTTTCCCAAATGAGACAATAGAGTACATATTGTTAACCAGCATTCTTGAAAATGAGAAACATAATGGTTCAGGGAGGTACGACCATTTGCAGATGTCCAACCTCCTCAGTTTTTAGCGTGTAATGTATTCATTATTCTTGATTGACATCAAGTACAAATAAAAATTCCTTTAAAAAAGGAATGGGGCGCCCAAATTATGTGAGCTTGGACGTGATATGGTGAATTCCATGGCATGGTGTTTAGATTTGGTCCCGGGATTTGGTATCATAATGATTTTTTCTAGGGAAGAGTAGAAGATGATCAAATGCAAGACAAATGTGTTTGATTGGGGAAGGTGTATCACAGGACCGTTTTGGATGAAATAAATTGAATTGGAATGAAGCTGTCGTGTCAATTTGCGATTATGTGGGGTGGGGAGTTCAATTTTGGGGCATATTGTAGTGATGATATTGCTTTGGATATTGAATATTGTTGAATTTCGTTATGCAGGGGGTATATGATGGATAGTATAGAAGAGGATCTACCCTATGTTGACCAAAAGAAAAGTTTTTATGAATGTATAACGTCTGTGATACATATACATCATAACGTCTGTGATACATATACATCATCTACTTGCTAATACACTGAAAATCTAATAGAGATGAAGGATAAAAGACAATTACAGAACATTCATTCTTCAAAAGTAGCTATATGGGTATACAATGTTTACAAGATAAGAACGTTAATGTTTTGCACATGAACGTAACATCTTTGATACATAGTTGTTAACACACTGAAAATCTGACTAGAGATTTACAATTTGATGATATCCAAAAGAATACTTACTAACTTAGCATTGAAGAATTAAAATAATTACAGAACTTTCATTTGTTAACATACACGTAGCAATGATTAACAATGTTGAAAATACAAACGTAACGTTTTGTTCATAAACATAACATCCTCGACACATCTAGGATCCGCATAATTTGTTGATTAATGTCATAAACAGTCACAAAAGATTTATGGTCTGATCATTTTATCATTTTAAGGGAACCCGATATTGCATTTGGAAGAACCAGGCTTTTCAATTACTATCAAAACTGCTGGGTACCAAACTTTTTGATACAGCTTGTATAGTAATTTGTTCTAATTTCCATGCAAAAGGAGCCAGTTGTTTCATCCTTAAAACAAATAGGCTACACCATAATTTCCAATTACCCCATGCAGATAGATAAGACCTTGGTAAGATAAGCGTGTTAATTGTTATGTCACTATCACTATCTTGATCTTGATAAGATGCCTGACTTTGAAACTCATACTCTGCAAGTTAGGTCAAATTTTGCACTATGATTGTTTATTTGAGCTTATTGGACTATGCCATTCAGATTAGGCTATTGTAATCCATAGTGTTGGTCACCGTCTATCGGGTTCTAAGAGGCGGTAAACTGGTTACAAAGGTCAAAGTGGTTACAAAGGTCAAAGGTCTCGATTTATTTGGTGTTTTTACAAATCCATTAATTTTGTCTTTTAAACAAATAATATACGCACACCATTTTATCCTGTGCATAACAGAAAACAATAATAAAATCAAATCCAAGCATATTGTGGATTTATTTCTGAGCAAGGGCATAATTTTAGCAAAATAGCACAACAATTGCGGAGTAAATCTAGTAAGACTGAAATTAGAAGCTACTCACAAGTACATGCCAATATTGTGGGACGCCTCCGTAGAGGGCGCCCCAAAAATATCCGTTAAATGGTTTAGCTTTAATGCCCTTCGCAAGAGAGCGGTACACTTGTGGTGATCAGCCCCCCCCCCCCCCCTTAGTGTTTGTGAACGGTCCCTAAGGTTGAGTGGCAATAACAAACGGATATTCCGAATGGAAGAATCATGAGAATTGGGCGATATTTAGCTTGTACACGCGTCAAGCGCGTCTGTGTGGATTACTTCGCTCGGGAAGCTTTCGTGAAGCTTTCGCGGACGCATCGTTGTTAATCGGTGATGAACAACGGTGAAACAAGATTGAATCCCTAATGCATTCTCCAAGTTTCTAATAATAATGGGCTCTGATCGTATTTGTATTTTACAGGATCGCATGCGGCAGATTGGAGTTACAGCGGACCCAATGGTAAAATGTGTGAACTTTAAAAACGAATTGAGATTCGGGTAACATGAAGTCTTTCTGCTTATTCATTCATTTATCTGTATTTCATTCAAATATAAATCAGATTTAAAAGGGCATTTCGTGATCCACAGCCTCATCCCCCACTTTTCTAAAAAAAAAGTTGAGATTTTTATATCACTGGAAACCTCTGGCTACATAATGTTTATGTACAAAATATTTCTTGCAGATTAATTCGTTTAGCAAAGATATCGTGAAATTTGAATTTCGTTCTGGTGCACCAGAACGAAATTACAACGTATTGTCTATGGCAGGCCTTCTCAACTAGTTTATTTGAAGCGCCAACTGGAAAATTGGAGGACTTAGTGAGTTCGGGCGCATAGCGGGTACGGTGCAGTGGTGAAGCTTTATCGGGGGTCCAGGGGGCTAGCGCCCCCGGAATCTCCTGGATTTTAAGGTTTTTTAAAGGCCCAGATTGAGTATTTTCACCCCCTTTTTGGGTTTTTTTTCAAGATTTATGTGGACAAAATATTAAAATTACCGTGCGCCACTTCGTGCGCCACTTCAACTGATTCCAAGCGCCACAAGTGGCACGCGCGCCGCCAGTTGAGAAGGCCTAGTCTATGGAGCAGTGTAATACACATAATCATGCATAACTCGCAAACGCAATATCGGAATCAACTGAAATTTTGGGAATATGCTTTTTTCGTGGATATATACTGAAAAATGTCATAAAAAGAGGATGCTAGGATAACGAAATATTCCTTTAAAGCAAATAAGCTGTCTGTAAGCTGTACACATCACCCCACCACCACCACCACGTACACCTCTTCATACAACACCCACACACACACACCGCCACACCACATCCCCCGCACAGGGACAACGCCTGGTAAATAATAATATTTTACAGGTAGGGAAACTAAATCAATACACACTATGCACGAGTTGATATTCGATAAATCTTTGGATACTGGGGTATAATGATGAATATCTCCCGTAATTTATGCTTTTTAAACATGCTAAAGAAGCTAATTGTAAGGCTTACACTTGAATATATGTGTTGAAAGACATGATGGTCGTTATCGTGCGTATAGACAAACAACCGTGCGTTTTGAAATCAAAAACTGACAAATATTTGGATTTTATATGTGTACAACAAAAAGAATGAGAGCTGCCTTCATTCGTAAACACTCGGGTTATGGAACATAACACGGTACTAGCCCAGTGTTGACCATTGGTGGAGGCAGTCTAAATCAGATGACGTACGTGCTCATTGACATCTACATATCTCAGTCACCAGGTTATTTTCAAAAGCCTCAGTCGGATGTCCGTCGGCCCATTATGCGTCTCAAAACTATTAAACAGGTCGGAATAAAATGGCCATGCGTGGCTGTTGAGAGCAAGTGGATTCGATCTACTATCATGGCGATTTCTGCCATGAATATATCGGGGTGATGACACTGTGCCCTCAACCCACACACCAACATCGCCTGGTAAATAATTACATTGTAAAGCAGAGAAACTAAAATCAATGCCCGTTATCGATACACGTGTATGCGCTCTGCACGATTTGATATTCAGACGATAAATCTTTGGATACCGAGGTAGAAAATGATGAAACTCTCCCGTATTTTTTTATTCTAAAGAAACCAATTTCAAGGCTTGCACTTGAATATATGTGCTGAAAGAACATGATAGTCGTTAGCTTGCGTATTGAGAAAGAACCGTGCTTTTTGAAATCAAAAACTGACAAAAATGCTGATTTTATATGTGCCGAACAAACAAATGACAGCTGTCCTCATTCGTAAAGACTTGGGTCACGGAAGATACACGGTACTATAGCGCAGCGTAGGCCACTGGTGGAGGCAGTCTAAAAGCAGATGACGTCATGACGTATACAATGCTCACTGGCATCTATAGAGGTCAGTCACCAGGCTATTGTCAATAGGCTTAGTCGGATGTCCCTCTAAACTATTAAACAGGTCGGAACAAAATGGCCATGCGTGGCTGTGAATTGAACCTACCATATGGCGATTTCTGCCATGAAGGTATCGGGGCGATGACACTGTGCCCTGCACCCCACCGGTTTTTACATATTTCAAATTTATTATTACATGTTTGCTTCACTACTCAGCAACATATTTTGACAAGATTTTCATAATAATTGTTTTCCAGGGCCCGCCAATTGGCCTGCTATGTTCCCGCAGTACTGTGCTGGTGTGAATCAATCGCCAATAAACATCAAATCAATAGATGCAGAATACCAATATGCTGGACCTATAGAGCTCCATGGTTACAGAGCACATGACATACCCAATCCTTCCCAGATGGATTTTACTAACAATGGGCATACTGGTAAGCTCTGTCCTCACAAGTCAAAACAATATCTGAGAATAAATTACAAACTGAATTAGTTCGCACACAAATACGGCTATACCGGCATGTTATCAGGTCACTACGTTTTTAAGTTCTGGAGATGCTTTATTTGCTGGGAAAGGACCTGCCCTTTCTTTTAACATTAGGGCCCATGCCCAGGGGCCATGTGCCCATAATATTTGACCTATGGGGGCCCATGTACACACGTTAAAGCCATAGTATGTGATTTGCTCCACAGTGATGCCCTCATTTTTTCGAAATGTGTATATTTTTGCATGATTGTAATGCCTAATGGTGTACTAAAATATCGTGTTAAAGACTAAAGCCTGAAGTGGTTTAATAAAGAGTACAGTAAAATTCGGAGTTTTTATAATAGAGTACCGAAGTGTGACGTCATGAAATTTTCTTTTTTGCATTTCAGCATTTTCATGACCATATTTCAGTAGAACATGATGAAAAACATCCACAGTCCAAATTTGGTGGGAATCGCACCCGAGATATGGCCGCATGAATACCTAATTAGCCCCATTGAAATCAGTATAAATTGGCCTGGTTCATAACTGTTTGGAACCAGGCTATGAAAATGCTGAAATGCAAAAAAAGTTATTTGTGAAGTCATCACTTCGGTACACTATAAAACCGGGGATTTCCGGTCTTATTTGTGAATTTATTGATAGGGCTCTAAAACTCAGCGACTCTGTGTTTGTTTATGTTTTTACCTCATTATTTCGGCTTAAAAGGATCAGAAAACCTCCTTGACAGTTGTTACTAATATTATTTAACAATTTTTGACAAAATATCAAAATCAACATTTTAACTTTGATGGTCAAAATTTTCTTATTTCAGTTGTAGTAGGCCTTATTGGCGATTTCTTTATTCGAGGTGGTCCGCTGAAGGCAACCTATCAGGCAGCGCAATTTCACTTCCACTGGGGGAGCATCGACTCTCAAGGTTCTGAACATACACTGAATGGAAAACAATATCCTGCTGAGGTTTGTATGCGCGGGGTGTGTTGGGTGGGTGTGTGGGGGTGTGTGGGTGTGTGTGTGACTGTGACTGTGGGGTAAGGATATGGGTGTATTGGGAAAGTGTGGAGTTGTTATGGGGTGGGTTGGGTTTGTGTAAGTACCTGGTGTTTGTGTTGGGAGAGGGGATATGTGCGGAGCCAGGTGGGGTGTGCCGACGTTTGTAAATGCCGTCAAACGAGGACCTACATATGGATACACACCGTAAAACGAGGACACACCTCTAAATGAGGACGTCCTCGGTTTGAAACTATGACCAAGATGACGTAAATGATGCAAATATGCATATAAGATAGCATATAAGATAGGTCCCCCATAGGCGGTATAGGACGGGTCTCGGTTGGATAGTAAGTTGTCTGGTGTGTTTGTGAGAAGTCCACGGTGTGTCGAAAAAACGGATGTGTAAATCCTCGGTTAGATTCTCCTAAAGTCGAGGTCCTCGTTTGAAGGTATTTACAAACAGATGTGGGTGTGTGTGATAGAAATTATGCAAGCAGACATTTCAAAACAACAACATTTCTTGTTTATCTGCATCATCAGCATTCACGTACATTTTGAAACAAAACTGACAAATCATTTTTCCTTCAAATAGATGCACATCGTCCATTGGGATCGAGACAATTATAAGACGATTGAGGATGCACTTAATTCAGGAGACTCAAATGCTGTGGCAGTACTTGGGGTATTCTTTGAAGTAAGAACATTATTGCGATTAAAACTTTTTTTCTGTAAAAATTATTGATACTCGCGTGCCGAAGCAAGTGTTCGTGCAGTTACTAATTTAATGATGAACCATTTGTCCGAAACGCTGTGTCTCCGTCTCAGGTGGTGCTGTGGAGCCCTGCTGTATTCACTGGAATACACTATCTCGCTCGATCTGATGCCAAATACGTTGCACCGTGCATCCTATGATAGGAAACTACAGCTTTAGGTTATCATGGTTATTAGTCCAAAATGTTGACGGACGTCCCCTTCTACGCCGGTTTTCCATAGCTTCTTGCAAAAACTGTTTCTATACTCCTCCATATTTTTGGACAATATGACCAAAATTTTTAGCTTTCTCTCCATTATCCCATTTCTGATGGTTAAATGTACCTATTTTGTCTACGGTGGGTGGTCGAGCAGGTCCTTCTGTACTAACAGTATAGCCCCATTCCCGAGTCCTTACAGTACTGGCCTCATCTTAACACAAACCATCATCCTGAATACCAGTTATGAGCCTTGTGCAATTGTGTTCGTTGACCATACCAATATTTCTGTCGACCATTGACCATAGCTGGATTTCTTATAGAAATGACTTCGCCATCAGAGTCAGTCTAGTCTTCGCCATTTGGCCTACAGCTGGATGAATGGTCTGGATTGCTTCCTTGTACTCCTGTCCATTCAATCAGGAAACATCACGTCAGATCTTGTTCTTTTCCTGGCAGGGGGTCCAGTGGCCCCTCCATACTCTGGGTAGGATCACCCAGATTGCGGACCTTGGGTTTGATGCCAGTGGACTTGACCGTTTAACAGCCAGTTTATCAGACAGCACTGTGTTACATAATATGGTACAGTGGCATTGGACTGGCAAGAGCAATCGCTGGCGGCGCGTCGTATTGTACAAAACTATCAGGCGGCATAGGAAGCGCAACACGTGACGTACGAGGCTGGCGAAGATACAGGGCTGACAGCCCCATTCAAAATACACGGTTAGCAATTACAAATGGAAAATTAACATACTTGCAGTGGGGTACTTTGTCGAACCCCGACGGTTTTAGAGTAAGATAATTTTGCTTTGACACCACATAACAAATTTAGAATTGTTTGTGAAGATTTCATGATTATGTGTTAATCCAATGGCGACCTCAAAATTGGCGATATCGCTTCCATCACCGCCTGAAACTATGATATAAAGCCCCGTATGATATTCTTAGGAGCTTGAAATGCCAAGTTCAAGCCTGTCACACATCTTAGAAGGACTTAATTTCATGCCTATACTTAAAAAAAAACGTGTATGCAAGTATGGTTTTATCCAACATAACTGAATAATGGAAAGTAGTGTCTTTCTTTTGCCTGAGAATATAGATTTTAAAGTAAAAAGTTGTATCTCAGAATTGTATTGATGTCAAAGTGTATCAGTCGACTATACAGCATCGACTCCACCACTAGCCGATAACTGTGGCCTTATAATACTATAATACTCATTTTTCCTAGTATTACATGCTTGAACGAAGATTTAGTATTACATGCTTGAACGAAGACAGTTTTTTCATTGTAAAACGAGTGCAGTTCAAGATATATGGACAATCAACTTGAAATAAATTTTCAGACTTCGGGCGTATTTCCTTTCACAATTTCCACAGAAGATCATTTCTCACGTACGTTGCAGGCATATGAAATGACCCTATCAAAATTTGCAGAGCATCAAGTGAGATGGTAATAGCAATCTTTGTGCTAAGGCCAATGTTTATTGAACCATTAGTGTAAATGCTGTCTTGACTTTTGGCAAGTTCACTAACAAAATTCGATGATCATCAATCAATTATAAATTGTATTTTCCTTTTTCATCTATGAAATTGACACGATATGTTCTTCTTTGATGCAAAGGTTGGTGAACAAAATCCTACATTTGATAACCTTGTGCATGCCATAGACAAGGTTAAGTTTAAAGGTATGTGTTTTTTTAGTCATCTTCATGTAATGCCATGATGCCACTGCCACTCTCACTTCAAAATGCTTAGACGTCCATTCGCCAATATTGTCCGCCGCCATTCTTGATTCATTGCAGTACTAGTCGCATCTTAACAAAACCCATCATCCTGGATAGAGTTATGAGCCTTGTGTAACTGTGTTTAGTCATTGACCTTAACATTGACTCTTCCGGCGCTACGCAAACATCATTGTTGTTCACCATTGACGACTTTTTAAACCATTGCTGGATACATTGCAGAAAATGACTCCGCTATAGTCAGACTTCACTATTTAGCCCGCAGCTGGGGTTATATGCTAGGTGGCTTCCTGTGACTCCTGTCCATTCAATCAGGAAACCTTAAGTCAGACATTGTTATCATTTCTGACGGGAGGTCCAGTAGACCTCAGTTTAGTCGCTAGTGAGCTACACCATGTGGCAGACAGCACTGGGTTACATGGTACCAGTGACAGGTGAAGGAGAAAGAAGGTAATGTCCACTGTCCTTCAGAAGATACTAGACGTTTATTTGTTTGTAGCATTACACAGAGCCCAAGTATACATCTTATAAGCCTACACCAGTCTCGAAAGCCCAGCTTTGGTGATCCATGGTCATAATTTGTTATTGTTCTTTGTTTGAGCTAGACGATAAATACACGTTGCCTACGGTGTTTCCCATTGCTGGTCTGATGCCCCAAGATGAAGATCTGGAAGAGTATTTCTACTATAATGGTTCTCTAACCTCACCATACTGTAACGAAGTAATCCAATGGATTGTATACGGAACACCAATAGAAGTATCATCGGATCAGGTTTGTTGAATATTTGTTCATTTTACCCGAGGGCACTGGAGTATGAACTATTTTCTTCTATAGCATGCAAGAAACATCCCGTGAAATTGTTGTAATAAAGGTTTGGAATCCGCTTTAATTTATTGAACCCAAAGAATCGGAAAAACTTCGACGGCAAATGCACCTTGCTCAGAAAATACTTAGGATCATGAAAGAAATGAATTTCAAATCTTAGTTTGGCACAGTATACATGTATTTGCGGTGTATGGTGCTCGGGTTATAAGAAAAAATGTCACGGGTCAGATTTCACAGAAAAAACAACCTATAAAGATGCTCCTTTTTAATAACAAAATGTTTCTGATACCTATTCAAATAAAGAAAAATAGGAAGTCTCGTTATTGGAAGACGAACAATAATTGAGACCATTTTGATTATTGGAGTATTATTTAGGTTTCGACTTCCTGCACTAAATAAGCATTTGCTATACATTTTAAGTTGGATTGGCGTATACGTAGAAGGATTGAAAGTTCTGGGCGAAATACTAATTAGAATATTGTGGTGACAATTAATGGGTTTAAAGTAATCGACCAATATAGAATAGAAAGGACAAAGACCCCTGCCCTATAGCTATTGCATCACTGCAATAGCTTACAAATATGAAACCCGTTTACCCGATCTCTCAATCCAATAACCTTTAACCTAAAACGCTGCACACCTTCCTAATTGTTTTCCAAATATTTCTTTCTTCTGCAGATTGCCGCATTTCGCTCCGTGTACGAAAATGAGACAGACACAAGTCGCAACTTGGTGGATAATTTTCGTCCAACGCAACCACTAAATGACAGGATTTTCTATTCAGCTAAAGCTTCGATATTAACGCACCCATCAGTAAAGTCTCTTGTAACCTTTTCTTTGATAATTAATCTAGTTGTTCTGAGGAACCACTGAAGTAAACAGCTACAGAGAGTAGCATTTTCACATTAAAGCACTTTCTACAACCCACTGGGGCTAACATTTTTATAGGTACCTCAATGAACAAACATAACAAAGACAAATGCACACTGCAAATCGGTTTGTGGTGAAGTGATGCATTTGAGCTAACATTTGCGATCGATGCTGTTTGTAATCTCACTCGTTTGTGTTTTTACTATCATGATACCCACACCTCCTCGTTTCCTTCAACTATCTTTTCCAGAATAGATGAACACATTTCCATCATCTTTTGGGAGCCTCCTTTGGCCAAGCCCCTACTCTGACACTCCTAGGATCTCAATATCATTTGCACCTAAGTTCTGCTCCACAATGTCAGCCTTTCCATCTGATATATATTCCATAAAGGAGTGATGTTCTTTTCCTTCCTGGGACCATTAAGATTAGGGTGCCTTGTAACAAGGTTTAATGCTGGTCTCTCATCACCAACAGGTGTACTCTGAGTAGCTTCTCCACAGTACCTACTGACGTATCTTCCGGTCTGCGGATCGCACCTTCTGATACCTACGTCTTCTTTTAACTTTGTACTCTCGTGTTTACAAACAAGGCCAAATAATACTTTAGGTGGCCAGGTCATTTCGTATCAACAGTAAAGTGCAATTTTAGCCTAATTGGGTGGCTGAGCTGGATGGCTTCCTCAGACTCCTATCCATTCAGATCTAGGAAGTACCCAGATTGTGGACATCGACTTAGTCGCTAGTGGGTTCGACCATGTGGCAGGCAGCACTGGGTTACATGGCACCAGTGGCAGCTAAAGAAGAGACGTTATTATCCGAAATAATGGCATCAATTTTATAAATGGCCTATCCACTTAGAACAATAGTCGCCCTCTTATTACTGTTATCCAAGATTCAATCAGTGATTTAATTACGTGTTTATTTACGTGTTTAATTACTTTAACGGTGGAATTCAAAATTATGACACAACTACGATATATCGCCCCGTATGATGTTCTTCAGAGAGGTTGGATACACATTGCATTACCGAACCGTATTAGTTTAAAAAATTAGGAACGTAACCAACAAAATGCTCGCGGGCCAAGTTCAAGCCTGTCGAAAATCTTACACTAAAGGACATAATAAGTATTTCATGCCTAATTTTTAACACGGGAATTATGGTGTAAATTTTAGCTGACATTACTGAAGAAAAAGTATATATTTTGTTTCATTTGGCTGAGTAAAGTAAAAAGGTGTATCTCCGAATTGTATTGATTTCACCATTGTATTAATCAAATCGATTCCAGTATGACTTTAAATGAGTAGCGTTTTCATTGTGCCGGCAAATAAATTCGGCACAATTCGTTTATGTAATGCATTGCATATCCGTGTGTACTAATTTTCCCCATGAAAACGTATCATCATAATATTGGTAATAAAGTCATGATATGCATGTAGTGGTCCTTAAGGGTACAGCCTATAGGAATAAAGACCAATCGAACATATTCTTGTTTATGCCATAATATTGTAGTCTTTCAACCCTTTCATAACTTCAGCTGTGTAACTTACGAAAATTTCCGCTAAAAAGTGGTTCTTTTAAATTTTGAAAATCTGGATTTTTCGTACTGATCATACTATAATGATCACCAGACAATAATGTTCTAATCACACTATAGACTGTGTTGACATGAGACGTCAATTGCTAGGCAATTTCGGTCATATGCCCACGGATATGTTATGTTCAGTACGGTTTTTTTACAAACTCAAATGATTTTTTACAAACTCGAATAATTATTACAAACTTTAATTTTTGTTGTTGCAAACTTTAATATAATGTATTGTGCATGTAGAGGCCCATTTATTGTCCGATTTCTGTATTTAGATCACGCAGGGGACGCACCATTAGATTCTCAGGGGTGCATGGGAGTTTGGGTCAGGCAGAATTTTTTTTGTATTTTTTTATCGCCTCCAAAGGGAGGATTTATTTTCACCGCCTTTTTTTATTTATTTATTTATTTTTCAATTATAATGTATACCTTTATACGAAGTTGGGTGGGAGAAATTTGTTTTACTCACCAGTGAGGCAAAAAAAATTTCCATCTCACTAGTGGGCGAAGTTATTTTTTCGTCTCACTAGTGGGCGAAGTTTTTTTCAAAAACTCCCATGCCCCTTGAAATCAAATGGTGCGCCTCTTAACGCGGCTGTGTACTCTAGACATTGTTTCTTTCGCAAAATTGAGGTTTTTGATGTTTGCACTTTGTTATGTTTTTTATAAATAAAAGGAATGAAAATCCAGATTTGTAAACTCCAACTGCAATATTTTAAGGATTTTATTTCACTATTCCACTCGTGTTTGAAATTGAAAAGGAAAGAAAATCTTTGTTGAACCAGCAGGTTACACCTGCCCAACAACGCATCGCGTTGCGTATCGCGCAATTTGTTAACGCACAAATACGCTACGCATACGCGACGCTTATCTGCATGCGCGGCGCATCTTATGGAAACACCACGGAAGCACTGATTTCACAAAAACCTAGTGGTCAAATGGCTCCGTTTTAGCTGATAAAATGTGGGTTTTTCAAGTTCTTTCCCCGATTTAAATATCAAGTTATGAATGGATTTCGCTCAAACTTCTCAAGGGGCTGTGGATTTACCCGATGTTCACGTAATATAAGGTACAAAACGAAAACTGCCCTATTCCCCTGTGAAATTCGATGAAAGTGCAAAATGTGACCACTTTAAACTTCAACGGCCATCATTTCAATGTTCATTTTCTCGGTAAAATGACGATTTAGGTACACGATAACTCAATAAATACAGCATCTATAGGTAAGCAAATATGATCATCGTAAAAAGCACGATTGACTCAAGAAACGGTTTTCTCATTTTTTTATATTTTGGTCTATTTCCGATTTTAGGCATCATTTTGTGCAAATAGGCGTTTGTGAATTTTAAAAAGTTCAATTTGATGTCTTATATGGTCAATATCTCAAAATATAAGGCCAATTGATATAAAAAAATATAAAAAAACCGTTTTTGGAATGGAGCCTCAAGTTTGAGCTAAAAACAAAATAAAATATTTTGGAAAGAGTGTTTTTTTATGATGTACCTAACAAATATTGCCAAAAACTCACTTTTTGTGATTTTCTTCAGAATTGTTGTTTTTACCCCAAATCTGTATTTATATTAAGATTTATTGATGTCTTGCCTTCATAAAAATGTATACTTTTATATGTCTTGTGCGAATAATTACAAAGTTATTGCACTTTTACTACATGCATGTCTGAGAGTACACAGCCTCCTTAACAACAATTGGGCGCTATTAATACACATTAATGTTTTTAAGCAAATAAAATTCCAAAATATGGTACGTTTTCTGCCTTTGCTTGCCACGTGGTAAGCCTATGTTGAGGTTGCGATTATATGTATAAAAAAATTCAAGATGGATACCAACAAGTCGTGTGGCCGAGCGGTCTAAGACCCTTCTTTAAAAAAAAAAAATATCGCATCGCGCATAGACTCAATCTCGATAGCCTGAGTCTCGCTGGGAGTCTTGCTCTCTCGTGAAAATTATTAAAATTTGAAAAAAAAAAAATTGAGTTTGTAGAAAATCATTTCAGTTTGCAAAAAAATATTTGAGTTTGTGAAAAATAATTTTAAGTTTGCATGTCCCTCATGGTACACCGTAGTTCAGGGACCGTGCTTTTAAAAAACCCGCCAGATCGCAATCAGGCCATTGACCTGTGTAGTGGTCATACGTTGCTCGCTCAACCATAACATCATGACTGTCCCTAATAGCTACTCATTAATAATGCGTTGCGTCAGGTCATGGACTCTATTCAATAAGTTTAATCCTTTCTTAAATGTCAATAGATGAAAGTGACACCTTGAAAAACAGATGCGTGTTTCTTGATAATATTTTATCATCCAAGCTGGTGATCTAGGATATTTCTAGGAGGCGACACTTATTAATTCATACCGCTCACATCTTTCTTCATCCAATGGACTTTGGGGAACTGCTGAGATAATTTAGGGATTCAATCATGTTTCACCGTTGTTCATCACCGTTTAACAATAGTCCATACAGGACCAACGCAATATGTAGCACTATTATCAACGCCGTCAGGCGTTGGTCCTTATAGATTGGTGCTCTACCCCCAGCAGCGCAATCGAATTACCATAAGCAGTGACCTGATCCAACCCAGTTAATGACAACGTAATAACTCCAAATATGGTTGGTAACCACGCCCATCATTTAACCGCATCTGTTATGTAACTGGGACGAGTACGCTCTAGTCATCTCAATCGATTGATTTTGAGATTGCATGGATCAAAACACTTCACACTTTTGAAGTAGCTGGGTTTCGATAGACCAGCAGTGTAGGCCTAAACTGTGATATCATATTAATTTATTTTGTAAAATCAGTGTTATTTTATTAGTCATACTGCAGTTACTGTCCGTTTTCCTATACACAATACACAGTGCTCTTTCCCATTGACGCGTGACCTCTACAAATAGCCCTACGTTAAAAGTATGGGGATATGACTAGTTAACGTCGCTGTGTGAAAATAACCGGCCAATATTAAAAGTACTCTTCTAAAGTTCTAGAAAATATAGTTTTTAACATGTCCTAAATTTTAGCTAATTTAGATGTTTGGAAATATTCGTACTTTGGTGTTTTAGTTAATGTTATAGGTAATAGTACATTGCCTAGTTAACGTCGCTGTGTGAAAAATAACCGGCCAATATTAAAAGTACTCTTCTAAAATTCTAGACAATATAGTTTTGTAACATGTCCTAAATTTTTAGCTAATTTAGGTGTTTGGAGAGGGTCGCACTTTTGTGTTTTAGGAAGGATATGTAAACGACAGATAACACCAAAAATATGAAGAAATTATTTCCAAACCGTGTTAAGTCAACAATCATTATGTTGCTCATTTTCAAGAATGCTGGTTTACAAAAAGCAGCCCATTGTCTCATTTCGTGAACAAAGGTACACATACCATTGTTTCCTTTCGTTTCCTTTATAATCGGTTACCCAACTGAAGCTATAATACCAGCTTTATTGCAATATCGCACATGAAAACAGACACTTGTGCACAACCAGAGAAGATCCGATTTAATCAGTTGCGCTGTTTCAATGAGTGTTATCTTGGTTTAATAGCTTTTAATGGGGTTAAGTCCTGCAAAGGTCGAGATGAATTCTACTGTAGACATGACTGCATCATGTCTGGTTCTATTTTGGAAATGTGCTTATTTAAGCATCAAGCGGCAAGTTCGCGTAAAAGCTGGCAACCAAATTGTTTTGTTTCATTCGGGTATGCTGAATTCAAAACTTTTGTCAACCATTGGAACTCCGTGACCCTCAAAAAAGACCCTCAAACACCCTACATGCTCATAGTCATATAGGGGCAAAAATTAAACATGCTCCAAATTCACTAAAAACATGTCAAATTATTTGTCTAGGTCCAAGGATTACAAAAGTAAAACATATTTGCACGTAGGACATATAGTTACCAAGTAGGCTCGACAGGTCCAAGGTCAATTTGCATGCTAGGGGTGAAAAAGTAAAAGTCACTCCGATTTTCGAAAAATGGATGCAAACTGTTCTTCAAGTTCAAGGGATTCTTTGATTAATCACTCAATCGTTGTTTCATTCAACCAACATCCGCCCAATAAGTATTCAACAAACAATCAATAAAATAATCAGAATCATTTAATGAATTGATTAATGAATTATTTGATATGGAGGTCATCCAATCAATCAATATAATATAATAGAATCACAATAATTTAATAGTCAGTCTGATGAAATTAAATTTGAACTACTCATCAAGCATCAATCAATAATCATTCGTTCGATCAATCGATCAATTATTAACAAATTACATTGTAGTCTCGCAATTAATGTACCGTATCTTGGTGTTAAAATATCAATCAATCAAGTAATCGAGTCAAGCAACCACTCAATTTATAATCAGTCTCTCAATTGTCTCTTCATGGTCTTACACTAGGATCCACAACATGCTCATCTATAATTAATAAGGGCACAATTCTTTAACCCCAATACATTTGTATAGTCATTGAATGACCTTTGAAAATTTGGATACAAAACTCATACTCTGAAACTTGAGGTCAAATTTGCACTATTGAGTATTTAATTGAGGTTATTGAACTATGTCATTTGGATGAGGCCATTGTGCTCCATAGTGTTAGATCTGGCAATCTCAATCAGTCAGCCAAATAGTTATTGACCGCTCATAACTTCATCAATCTCAAATTAATCAGTCTCTCAATCAACCAATCTACCAATCATTCATTCTATAATTCAATTACAAATTGCATTCGTTTGTAATTCATATGCATGATATTCATTCATTAGTGACTGATTAAGCATCAATAATCATTAATACTCTGGTTCTGATATGATTAGTCTTTGATCTAAAAATCTCTAAACAAAAAAGTAAGCAAGCAAAAATGAAATCATAATTTCTCGATATAAGCTATATAAGCCTGATCAATATATAAATCAATCAACGAAAATAAAATAAATAAATGAATAATTAATGAACACACATTAATAATAAAACATAAATGATGATACATGAAATAAATGTAATTATAGGCCAGTATTAAATAATGAAAAGAAGAAAGAGAGAAGGAAAGAAAGAAAGAAGGAAAGAAAGAAAGAACTTGCTGAACTTCTTTTTTTTTCAAGAAAAGGAATTAAAGTAAATAAATGAGTGAAACCCAAAGTTTTTATGAAGCGTGTGTCTTCCAATTCTATATTTTTCTTAAACATGTTAAACGAATAGGTCAACTATCCCAATTAATAGAGGTTGCGCATATGACGTATCATACCGTAAATATGGTGGTATACTCAAATCCATTCAACAAAAGCATGATTGCAATCTGCCGAGACAGTTCGTCTCACACACATAACAAATGCACTACGATCAAATAGGTTTATGACAACATTTGATTGAATGGACTGCACTGCAATCAATAATTTCAAGCACAACCTTTATACAAAAATAGTAAGGAATCGAGGTTAACCAGGACAATATTAAATGTAGTGATGACAAAAGGAATTGATTGTGTGCAACCTACAGGTCAGTGAACTGAGGGTAAGAAGAAAACCGAGTATTATAACAGGATTAACACATGCAACTGAAGAGGGTTAATAATCAATTTTGTTACGCAATACTGAAGCTGGAAGCTAGTGTTCTGGTAGCAGGTAGGCAAGCCACACCTACTGACAGCTATTGATGATATTTAGTCAATCGGATTGGCTGAATATCATTAGTAGCTGTCAGTAGGCGTGGTTAATCAGTTTGAGATTTCCTCGACTTTCCAGGTCAGGATATGTCTAATTTAGAAGGACCCACGCCTGACGGCGTGGACTATCGTACTAAATGGAGCGTGGTCCTCCTTGAAGGACTATTTAACAACGATGCGGCCGCGTCGTCTGCGTGGTTTACTCGCGAGGGCAGCTTTAGCTGCCCGAGCGAAGTAAACCACGCAGACGTGCCGGACGCAGTTGTTAAACGGTGATGAACAACGGTGAAACATGATTGAATCCCTTTCAACAACGAAAAGAAGCTAAATATCGTATAATTCACGATTATTTTACGAGGAATGTCAGTTAATCATTGCCACTCAGCCTTACAAAAACTTCGATGATTTCTCTTTTGATATCAACAATAAAACTGCAGAATAAAACGGCAATGTTTAGCCGCTATCTGAAAATACTGAATTCAACTTGTAAGCTGGCATACGCACAAAGGTTCCAGGCATGACGAATTTTACGCGCTCTCGCGTAACGCGTAGTCTCGCTCGCGTTCGCGTATACGCTACAGTAAAAGTGTGGATTCATCACGGTTTAACAACGGTTGGCTCCTGTACAAAGGTATAGGAAGAGTTGTTGAAAAGTGGATGTTACAATCTAATCGGCTACAATCGGCATAGTTGATGATATCTGATTCTGATAATTCACTAGTAGCAGCGAAATTACAGCGCTTTGTATCCTCTGGTGCACTATATAAATCTTATATGGATTCATGTTATTTATTTATTTTATAAATATTTCTTGTAAACACAATCTAATGTGGTGCTCACTACATGTAGAAGGCCTGGTCTGCAAATGTTCAGTGCATAAATCTAGTAAAGATAAAGCTTCATATGTTTAGTGTAATCAAATGAAATACCAAAGCTGGATATTATACAATCGTGATGCATTCCTTCTTGTTATGGACGACAAGTATTAACTTTGATATTATTATGGCAATATACATTCACTTCTCAATTGATTATGCTTTTTTTCGAAAAATAAACCATGAGGCCTAGAGGCCATGATATAAACCTATATTCGGTATGCGGAAACCTTCCACGGTTAGGACGGCGCTTGCACTCGCATATTCACTAAACTACTGCCGCCTCCTTCATTTGCCAACCTTTATCGAGGGGCGTGTTTGAGGTTTTATAGTCATACATGTAGGCCTACCATTTTTCACCCTGATGTGGCAGTCAACGTCAACGCGTTGAAGCAGCTGTTTCGCTCGCGCATCTATGTGGCGTATTAAGCGTGTGCATGTGTACACCAGCGCTTTGACCGAACGCTAGTAATTATTTGGCTGTGCCCAATTAAATGCTCACTGTACTGACATCACTACCACATCAGGATGAAAAATCGCATATCGCAAACCAGCCAAATTTGTCATAGGTTTGAATTGTAATAGGAAAACCGTGAATATATGGTCTCAAACTCTGAAACATCTGAGCAGAAACGTGTCCTTTTTACTGGTTTAAAGTGAGTCTGTAGCTGTCGCCATCTTTGGAATATAATACAACATTCTCTGGCCAAACATCGGGTTAAATGTCAGTAAATAGTTCAAATCGTCTAAATTCAATAATATCAAACAGTCACGGACATTAAGTCAAGGCTACATGAGAAGTTTGGGGTAGGTCACGCATTTCCTTGGTATAAAAAACAGCCAAAAGGATGTCCAAAATTCCCTCTTTTTATCACAACGCGATTTATTACGAAACAGCATTTTCATAGTGCATACGCTGGTTCTTTCAATTCTAGTTTAAAATATGTTCGTCACATGCAGTCTGATTTGGTATCTATGTTTTCATCAAAGTCTTGGGAACTAATGTGGACAGTAGTTTCGTTTAAAAAACGGATACTGTTTAAAATATCAGTATTTACGCGAGCGACATTTTGAGTGTGTAAAATGCATTGAAAATTGTCGGCTAAAGAATGCATAAATTAAAATCGCGAACAATAACTAAACTATCTACATTCCAAGCGGAAACGCTTTTCATAAGCATACCACCTATTTTTGGGCAATCGCTGCAACCGAAATATGAAATTCCAGGCCATCTGTAAAAAAGAGCGTGAGCATATTTTACTATGAACTTGGGACATCAAAACACATGTTTTAATTGGTGTCAGACCTATTTTAATGATACGATAATTATGCCCCCAATAATGGCTTTCATTTGAACTATTATTTGTTAAACTGCTATTTTTACTTTTTGAGAAATTAATGAATTTATCGAAAAACTCGACGGAGAGTGTCACTTTAACAGCTACATGCCTTAATCTGCCGAAATATTTGTATTTTGGCAACCATAATTCGTGAAGCATTGCAATACATTTACTTTTATGCGGCATGATATTGATAGCCTTGTTTGTAGTTTTAATCAAAAGCATGCTTAATTAAAGTAGACATAAGGTTAAATACCACTAATAGGCCTGGGCGATACATTGAAATACGATGAGGAACTATTTGTTTTCATGGCATTCAAAAAGACTGCATTAAAATCGCTGAAATTGATCAAGTTATATAGCCAAAAAAGTACTTTTCAGAGTTTGATGCTTCAAAATGGTACATTTTCTCTCATTATATGACATTTTTGATGTAATAGTACCAAAATTCATACGCACGGCTTCGGTTTTAGTAAATAGTCGCCTTATCATATTGTAACTTTCAGCTTCGAGGGCGCACTGTCATTTTAAGGTGTTTACGGTTCAGTGCGTTAAAACAAGAAAAGTCTCAGGTCAACCTATGTTGAATTTTTGATCATTTGGCATCTAAATCATATAGTTTCACCTGATATTGGTGGCATTGAACTGTGAGAGTTCGGAATATGAGAAAATTCCACCCGAAATTAGGCATTTTCCCATTGAAACACGTGTAATACATAATTAGTGGTATTTAACCATAAGACCCCAGAGATCACTTAATAAACATCTCAAAAAAGGAACTCCCCCCCCCCCCTTGAATAATTGCCATTATTCAAAAAGGGGCTTTTGTATTACAAATCTGTAAAATGCGTTGGAAGTAGATTTATTTCTGCGCATTTTGACACCTCATTTGATACGATAGCCAAGAAAACAACAAAACACTGGTCAATTTAATGTAGTGAGGTCCAGATTTGAAAGTTGCACTTACATACAAACTTTTACAACACAAAACACTCAGATATCATTACACAGATTTCCTTCCATTACACTCAATGCAAAATCAATAGAATTTACTGCAACTTTCAAATTTTGGGCTACATTGATTAAAATGTATACCGTGACGTCAATATTTAGTCAATTGTTACAAATGAGGTGCCAAAATATGCAAAAATAAATTCTGCTTCCAACGCATTTTACAGATTTGTAATACAATTACCCGTTTTTTAATAACAGACATTATTTAAGGGGGGTCAGTTACTTTTTTTGAGATGTTTATATTGTCAGTCTTCCTCATGTGGCCAGATGTATAGATAGCCTCGGTCCCAGCCGCCTTGCGCTCCTATTGAAAATGCTGTCTATGACTTAAATCAGTTCATGAATCAACTCGACGACCATCAATCAAATTTAACTTGTATTCTATACTTCGTCGGCCGTATCACATACTGACCACGGTTGTTTGATGTGATTATGTGTTGGTTTTTTCAAAACAAAACATCATGTACAACTCAAATTTAAGCTTAAAAGCTTAAAGCGGTATCATGCTAATTTGTTCAGATCCTTTTGAGTCATTTTCAACTTTAATTTCTTCTTAATCCCCTTATTATTATTCACTTTCACAGCATTTTTTAAAGCTTTTTCGGATATAAAATGTATCTATTTATGACAAGATTTGTGGCGCTATTTAGATACTGGAAATTACTCTTTTAGGCCTTTACAAATAATTTCTTTAATTTTTTGATGAAATATGTTTATAAAATTTCTTTGTTCTTTACTTCACCTATTCCACCTGTTGCAATGGAAGTATTGATTACCTACCCCTTGCAAATTAAGAAATATGATTTATGATAAATAGCGCCACCTATATTTTGCATTTACTTAATAATGAAGCCAATTCTATATACATCAAACAACCATGTGACGTATTCGACATTTTTGAGAAAATTGGTATATTAGTTTGTTATGTTATGCTCTATATATTCACCAAAAACCATGCCTCAAAGTGGCTTAATTAGTAAGATATTAATTAATTTAATTATGTCGTATTTACAAAACCTTGAAACGTCTGCATCACATAACGACGTATTTGCCTATCATCTATACTGCACAAGCCCAGTATATCGTATCTGCAATTTGAAGAATTTGCCGTTTCACATACTGACGTATTTGCGGTATGTATTTGCGCGACTCTGTCATTGTACGGCAAAATGGCTGTTTTGTCCTTTTCACATACTGACGAATTTGCGCAACTGTTTCACATACTGAAGTATTTGTGCGAAGTATTTGTCATATGAACGGCGAAATTGACGTTAGTCCTTTTCACATAGTGACGTATTTTATTTAATTTGTTATTGATTTTTTGCAGAATAAGTTATGCTCTGATAGTGATAAGTGAATTATATTGAAATTATGGTATATTTGTATTACTGTTAACCCGGTTTTCATCGACAATAATATTTTAATCAAGATTATGCAGCAAATGAAAATCGCTAGATTTTCAAGTTCGATTTTCTCGAAATGCGTATTTTTCAAATACGTCAGTATGTGATACGGCCGACGACTTGTTCTATGATTGTTTTAAACTGACACGGTATGTTCTTCTTTGATACAAAGGTTGGCGAACAAAATCTTATATTTGACAAACTTGTGGATGTCATAGACAAAGTTAAGTTCAAAGGTATGTGGATCTTTTCCTCTTTTTTTTTCTTTTTTTTCATCCACATGTAATACCCTGACGGCTAACTACTTTATACGTCCATGCATCAATATTGTCTGCTGTCCTTCGGAAGATACTAGACAATTATTATTGTCGGTATCGTTTACAAAGAGAATAAGTTTACATCAATGATAAGAGGTCTTCCAGGACCTCATGACTTTTGACCTCGTGATCCATGAGCTTGGTTGACCTTTGACCGTGTGACCTTGAAGATGTCCTGGAAGACCTTCTTACTACTTACATCATAATTACATCAGTTTCGAAAAAAACACCTAACTTTCACGTTCCGTTGTCATATTTTGTTCAGTATTTTTCTTTGTTTGAACTAGACGATCAATACACGTTCCCTCAGGAGAAGGTGTTCCCCATTGCTGGTCTTATGCCTGATGCAGAAGATCTACAGCATTATTACTACTATGATGGTTCTCTAACCACACCACACTGTAACGAAGTAGTTCAATGGATTGTATACGCAGAGCCAATAGAAGTATCATCGGATCAGGTTTGTTGGTTGTTTAATTAATTGTTAATTTTACCCGAGGGCACTTTCATTTCAATGTGGATATCATGATGGAGTACGAACTATATTCCCCTATAATGAAGTCAGTAGCAGCATGCAAGAAAGTATCTTTGAATCAAATGTTTTTGTTCGTTTCAACCAGCGAGGTGGAGGGGCACTAATTATTAGGATAAGACAGTGGAAACGTAAATAAACGTTAATACTGCTGAGGACACATTATTTGGGTATAAAGGATAATGCTGCACCTTTTATATCTATTCTATTACCACAAAACAGTGCGATTTGCCAAAAACTACTGAGCCATATTTTGTAACACGGACTACGAAGGGGGTAGACTATGCCATAGTCGATTTTTGATAAATAAAAATGTTATTAATCATGATGAACGCATTCAGTTGAACTCGAAATTATACTGATATTTAGTAGGCCTACATCAAAATACTAGTATAAAATGGTTATGAAAAAGTTTAGGCTATATAATTATATTTGTGACAGTAAAAGTAAAGTATAGGCCCTACGTAGGCTTATATCATTGAATGCAACATATCATAATGGCATAATAATGACACTTCAATACTGAACAATTCTAATTTTAGAATCTGCCAGTTTATTATCCGAAAAACCGACTATGGACTTTCACTTTTAAGCAGAACTTTACCCCGGACTCACACACTGTCAATCATACTTGTTTATCAATAAAATCTAACCACAAGACTAAGCATGGTGGTACAATACGCGCTAGATGCATACGTTCATCCACCAGCACAAAAGCGCCGCATTCCCTAGATAGTTGTGTACCATGTATAGTTATAATGGTACCAGTACGCGTCGGGAGGATTTAAACAATAACGAGATCTGGGCGACCAATCACAAGCCAGATTCATTTTTAAAGATGCATTACATCATCACCAATTTTAGTTAGGCCAGAAATTGGCCTAACTCTCAAGGCAAAGTCAGTAGTCCACTTGGGAAGCTAACAAACAGAGGGCGTACGGTGACTGAAAAGATCAGTTGTGAAAATCTATCAATTGTGCACTCATTAATTAAATCAGAGTTTTAAGCTTAATGTAATAGCCAGACTAGTGCACAATTGGCAAGTGGACTACGGAGAAGTCTACGAAGGGGGTAGCTATGGGCCATCTCTATCCAGTGATACCAAAATAAGTACAAACATTCCTCACATAATATCGCTATGACGTCATAATGTGAGGGCGCCCATGCAAATTTGGGAAATTCTGGCTTTGTACAGAATAGGCAAAATTGATTTTCTAATAAAAATTCTACAAAAATGCGATTTTCACCTATTTTTTTCATAAATATGAAAGGAGATGCGTAACAAGTAATAAGTCAGTAGCTCTTAGAATAATTTCACAAGAGCGAAATGAAAATCATTGGGGCCTCATCAACCCACTCTATGGTCATTTGATGGCCGGTCCTACCCCCGGGTTAGGTGCTGGGGTAATAATTTTATCACTAAAATGAGCGCAGAGAATGAATCTACGATTAGCTTAGATCGTTTGGATGTAAACGGGTGCGGTTTTTTTTTAATCGAAAACCTCTGATGGCAGAAATGCCCTGGCAAAAATTCAACGAAGTATGGTTTGGCATGCGAGGTATAAGCAAGAAGGTCATTCAAAACGCTTCGATTTTTATAAATGTTCTCTTACTGTATTGTTTTTGATACCAATTCAAATCAAAGAATAGTTTTCTATGACGTCTGGCAAACTATTCTTCATTTGAATTGTTTTTGCGAGACGAACAATAATCGAGATCATTTTGGTTGCAATTTGAATATTTTGGGTTTCTATTTCCTATAATCAATAAACACTTGGTACAAACTTTAAAGGATGACTCCGGCAATCACAAAATATGTTAAAAAAATTAATTATCAAGCACGAATTACGTGGTTTTATTTTAAACAAACTCATATTGACCATAAAAACGAATTAAAACACACGATATTCAAAATTCCCGGGCGCCGAGTTTGTCGAGTGAAATGACGTCCCAGTAATACAATGAAGGCTGACAACAATTGAGCACAAATAACCACGACGTCATTACACTGGACAATTCGGCGCGGGAATTTTGAATATCGCGTGTTGAGAGCCGGCTGTTTTTTATTCATTTTTATGGTCAATATGAGTTTGCTTTAAATAAAACCATGTGATTTGTGCATAATTATTTTTCTAACATTGACCATAAAAACGAATTAAAACACGCGATATTCAAAATTCCCGGGCGCCGAGATTGTCGAGTGCAATGACGTCCCAGTAATACAATGAAGGCTAACAACAAATGAGCACAAAATAACCACGACGTCATTGCACTGGGCAATTTCAGCGCGGGAATTTTCAATATCGCGTATTGAGAGCGGCTGTTTTTATTCATTTTTATGGTCAATACACTCTGAACGATGGTCAACAATGGGCCTATTGTTGTACAAGGCTCACTCAGTCATTTAATGAGGCAATACAAACGATCGAATTTGGTGTTGAAATGAGCAAAATTTTGAGTTACACCTTTCCAATGTAAAATTTTCTCGGCCAAATGAAAAGCAATAATTTTCATTTTTTTAGTTAAATGTCAGGAAAAACTGTAATGCTTGATACTGTATTTTTTTTCAAATCCTAGTGTTAAACTTAGGCGTAAAATTCAGTCCTTTAGTGTAAGATTTTCGATTTTGAAAAGCTTCAACTCTGCCCGCGAGCCTTTTTTGGATCAACCTTTTAGCTTTTCAAAGTAATATAGTTCGCTAATGAAGGATTTTTCCCAACTTTCTAACGCACATCACCGTGGGCGATATATCATAGTTTTGTCAGAATTTCCGTTTTAATTTTCACCATTTTTTACTGCCGGCTGATTTTTTTTAAAAATCAACGCGTGAAATCTGAGGCTAATACTATCATTGTGGATCGATATCTCTGGGTGCCATAGAAAGACCGGCCTGGCTACAGTGTTGCCAGAACTTCAATATAGCAAAGAAATTCTCAGGCACGTGCGTGATTAATTATTTGATTTCATCATCACCGTGAGCATCGGACCAATGTGTTGAAATTTGCTTCTCCTCAAAACAACTTTGCCCAACATTTGGTTAAAAAAATCATTAATCTTACATGCAATTGGGCAATATTTTTAACAAAACTTTCATTTACAAAACATAAATATTACGCTCTATGTTTTATCAAGCAAACTGTTTGGAACACACTTCCAAATAACCTTCGTAACATCCCCAGACTTTCGTTATTTAAACGCCAGCTTAAAACCAATCTGATTGTTTTTATGTTTGTTTGTCAATTTCGTGCTTTACGCGCTTTGAGTTCCTCGTCGGAAGAGATTGTGCCTAAGAACCATTCAGAGTGCCTAAGGCATAGTTTTGTGATTGCTGGAGTCATCTTTTAAGTTTGGCGTATACGTGTAGATTGGATGTAACCCTAATATGGTGACAATGAGCGTTGAGTGATCGACTAAAAACGGAATAGAAAGGAAAAGTTAACAATTGCGGGCGAGATACTTTTTAAATTGGATGTATTATGGTCATAATGGGTATTAAGTGATTGGTCAAAATGGAAATAAAGGGAAAGTTGATTGGCTATTGATCGTGATATGTCCCGTATAAAACCTATTAATTTATGCACCTAAATTACACATGAGACGATGTACTGTCAAGAGGGTTAATTGTAAGCGATAATGTGAGGCATCGGTGAAGATATGGTAAGCCATAATTGTAATTTTTGTTCCGACAATTTGTGCGGCAACAATGAGACTTTCTCTAAATAGTCTTATTTGAAAGTAAACTAAACGTAAACGTTACAAAGTCCCAAAGTTAGGGATAGCTTTGCTCCAAAGCTGACCTATTTTCCATCCAATAGAAATAAAAATGAAAAACCATGATGCCATATCCCCTCTGACACTATAGTATGAAGACCGGCCGTGGATTTAGTGAACTTTCGCGGTTAGTGGGGTGGGGTATACAGTGGTCTTTACTGAAGTGTGGCCCTGTTGTGATTTTGGTGACCCACTGGCTCGCTTCGCTCGCGTGTCTTGATTGCCTTCGGCAAGGGGATAGTGCAGTGGTCTGTTACTTCTGAGCACAGATGTGTTGGTGATTTATGTAGTTTGCCTAATTGTACCCGGAGTACAGATCCCGGATCAGTGAATCGGAGTGGTATTAATCTTTTAGCTTGTTTACTATACATTTTCTTTACTAATCAGTGCTTATTTTACTCGGGGATCACTGGATCTTCTTAAAGGTACACCGAGGGCTCTGATCAAGAGCTAAGTTAGGGATGAAATCACACATCTCCATAAAGCACATCATTCACCCCTAAACCAAAGATCTTTATTATTTTTCTTTCTTCTCAGTTGGTTGCTCTTCGTTCCGTGTACGTAGATGATGGGTCGACGAATGATCGTCTGGTTGACAACTTCAGGCCAACGCAACCTTTCAATCGGCCACTTTATTTTACACGGTAAAGGATGCGTGAAGCGGGGCGTGAAGTCATTAGCACACCTGATAATTGAATGTCATTAATGAAATCAATATAGATATAACAGACTGCAGTATAAATTTCAATTGAATGAACATAGCCTGACATAGCGTGACGATTTTCGCGTTCACTGCGCGATGTAGGCCTACACCAACGTGTGCAATTGTGCATGCGTAACGCGGAAGTGATTCCAACCATGCCAACTCACTCGTGATTGGTAAGGTCGGGCGTTCGCGTCGTAATTTTAAATACGTGATATACGATCGCAGTTGAATCGCGTACAGCTGTGGAGAGATGTGTTCATTCAATTTTCTAGTATAATAAGCGGTATTATTTAAATTTTCGAGGGCATTATTGGTGTCACTAAATAGGTAGCAAGTCGGCATATGAATATTTTAGAAAATTTAATGCAGGTTGTGAATGTTGAAAAATATCTTTCAGGATATAACACTAATTATGTTACAGCGGGCCACTGTAACGCATCCAACTCATAATTTGAGTGGAATAAATCTGAGGAAATCAGATACGGGCTTTAAAACCGAGCTTTAAAAAAAATTAAGGTAATAGTGCATCATGCGGAATATAGACGAATCCAACGAGCCAAGTCATGGTCAGGATTTGGTCGGTCATCTTTGGGTAGCCGCTAGCACCAACCTGGTGTTTTGAGCGTCCAATTGTGCAAATAAAAGCCGCCTAACACCTAGAGAAGATGCAAGGACGAGGAGGGTTAATAGAATAATAGATGATAATATATATAATGGAGATAATTCCGCAGGTAATCCCGTCGCATCTATTCATTTGTTTGCAAGTACATCAATGCATAGACACCGCGTGTAGTTAATCCGATTATTATGTCACTTCAACAGCGAATAGACCAGCTGTGTGTTTTGTCGAAGGGAACTGTATTGTGTTGTAAACTTTAATCTTTCTTTTGTCTACCTGTGTTTTCGCGGAAGGCGTAAAACGGGTGATGGAATGCAGTTTAAAATTTCCGCCAAGGCCAACTCATTTCACATTTTGAGTGCATTGTAGCCGACGGCTACCCAACTAAAGGCTGCAAGTCAGGTGTAGAAATGCGTGAATAGAGGTAATCCTGTCGCATCTATTCATACATAGTCCTTTTGTTCATCCATTTGTACATCTATGAATAGATGCGACGGGATTACCTGCGGAATTATCACTATTGTATTATTCTATTAACCCTCCTCGACCTTCTCTAGTTGTAAGGCGGCTTTTATTTGCACAACTGTTGGAACTGTATTGTGTTGTAAACTTTATTCATTCTTTTGTCTACCTGCGTTTTCGCGGAAGGTGTAAAACGGGTGATGGAATGCAGTTTAAAATTTCCGCCAAGGCCGAATCATTTCACATTTTGGGTGCATTGTAGCCGACGGGGACCCAACTAAAGGCTGCTAGTCAGGTGTAGGAATGCGTGTATTTGGATTCGTCTATAGACGAATCCAACGAGCCAAGTCATGGTCAGGATTTGGTCGGCCATGACGGGTCCCCGCATGCACCAAACTGATGTAGTGACTGCCCAATTGGGTGGATTAAAGCCGCTTAAAATTCGATGTTAAATTCTTTTGTGTTGTACACTGTCATTATTATTTTGTCTACGTGTAACACGGGTGATAGAATGCAGTTTAAAATACCCTCCAAGGCCGCATCATTTCACATTTTATGTGGGATGGAGCCGACGGGGACCCAACTTTGGCAGCCATTAAGGTGCAGGAATGCGTGAAATTGGATTCCTCTATAGAAGAAAGTTGCATGCAGCTCATGATGTTTTACCTACATACAACATACAGGGAAAAGAAGAATCACGTATCGCACACTAGCATAATCAAACATGAAATTACAAATGGAAACATGCATGCATAGGCAGATATACCAGAGAAAAAACTCCGGACATACCTGCCTGTGCGGGAACTTGAACGAGCGCTCTAATTACTAAGCTAAACAGATTGTCCCTAATACATTTCGATTTGAATTTGGAAGATACCTTCTCTTAAATAACAGTATTGCGAACCACCAGCATACATAACTCGATGTAGAGAGTCTTTCCTATTCAGAGGAAATATTGCAATTACACACCTTATTGCCTTTTAACAATAACCATTGACACTATCAGAGAAGATGTAAGAAAAGGAGGGAGAACAGAATTATATCCTTGAGATAATCCCGTAGGTAATCCTGTTGCACCTATTCATAGTCCTTTATTCTCAAGTGGTGGGTTAACCAACAATTAACAATGAGAGGACATTCCTGAACCTCGTTCAGTTGGGGATGATTTGAAGTGACCGCCAATTATGACCATTTGATATTTAATACCAGCAATGTGAAAAAAAAGAAAGAAATAATGTAGTGCCAAAATAATGTACCCTTTTACGGAAGGAGTAAAGTTTAACAAGTTGTAACTCCGCTTCTGCAGTACGAATGTCAGCGGCGAATGTCAGGTCATTATTTCCCAGTCTTTAAAAAAAATTCAGGCAGAGGTGGGAATCGATCTCGGTACCTCCCGGTTAAACAGCACTGTGCAAGATCACTAAGCCAACTAAATATCTGTTGTGAGATGTGTGACATTAATCTTTGATATTGCTTAATGGAACAAATCGCGGAATTAAATCAGTAATAAAAGAAGTAGATTCTTATATAGCGGTCAAA
This sequence comes from Amphiura filiformis, assembly GCF_039555335.1. Taxonomy (NCBI): domain Eukaryota; kingdom Metazoa; phylum Echinodermata; class Ophiuroidea; order Amphilepidida; family Amphiuridae; genus Amphiura; species Amphiura filiformis. The sequence continues at coordinate 88,325,315 of NC_092629.1, forward strand.
TGGGATAAAAGGGGAAATATTTGTCCCTGCTCTAAAGAAAATATAGGTTAGAAAATTATCAAATAAATTTAAATTAAAAATTGAGATTTTATATTTCTTTCTTTCACGAGGCGGCATTATCACAGACAAACACTGTATAAGCTAAAAACTCGACCCTCATCACTAGATGCTGTCATAGCTCAATGGTAGAGCATCAGACTGCTGATATCAATATCGTTGGTTCGAGTCCTCCTGCCAGCAATGGTTATATTTATGATTTTAATGCTACGCTAAAATTTGTTCAATTTTTTTCGTTTGTTTATTTATTTATTTATTTATTTATTTATTTATTTATTTATTTATTTGTTTTTATTTATGTAAATAATTTGATATATTTGAAAGAGGTATTTGAGCAATTCGAAATTTTGATTTTATAATCCTATGGGGTCATTTTGAACCCCACCCCTCCCCAAATTGCCAAACGCACAACACCTATGAGTTTGCATCATGCATAATGATCAGTGCGTCCATGTCATCATCATAAAAAAAACATTCTATGTATACCTGACGCCGGCAACTAGACTACTATAAAAAAATAGTATCACATCTTTCCTGCTCAATCAAAATCATACTTGCAAATAGATCATAGTTTACTAATCTAATCCTGTAATATATAGACCTGTAATATCACCTGTAATATAGGTGATCATTGTTTACATGGTTTGTTATGGTTGGGATTAGTGTCCGATCTCTGTAATGTAATGTAAATGAAGCATATTGATATGCAGGAAGAATCGATCAGGGCGCCAGCTTTATTGTCCTATGAGATTAGGGAAAGATGAACACTATTCAAAATATCAATAGATATAGGGATTTAGAGATTTGTAAGGTTCTTTCCAAAACCCAAACGTAATGAAAAATAACTAAAATCTGGTACCAATATTTTTCTTCTCCAGGGAGTGCCATGGGAGTTTTTTTGAAAAAAACTTCGCCCACTAGTGAGACGAAAAAAATCGCCCACTAGTCACTGAAAAAAAATTCTCCCATTCAACTCTGTACAAAGGTGTACATTAAAATTGAAGAAAAGACGTTTCCGCCAAAGGCAGCGAAAAAAAATCCGCCTTGCCAAAACTCTCATGCCTATTCATATCATATCATATCATATCATATCATATTCATATCATGCTAATAGCTGATAAATCGGTACCAGAAATTATGAATTTGTGAATATTTAAAGAATAGGAAAACAGAGAACATTACTAAACCATGTGACTTGAGGATGATTTGAAGTGACCTCCAGTTGGTATGAGTCTGGTATTTATTCCTTGCTATTATGTGAAAAAAAGAGACTCATGTAGCAGCCGATAAGTACATTGCTTCGAAAATCCCGAAAGCCTTTTCTGATTGGAGCCCTGGTGACGTATATTCATGACATTATGGAGTTTTCGATTTGCACGACGGATGGTTCTGCAACGGTAAAACACCAAACGTTGTCGTCGCGTCATGACGGTTGTCACGCATTACAAAGTCGACGACAACAACGTGTTGGTGTTTTATCGATTTGCTCGGAGATGTCCAAAAGCCCTAGTCCATACAGGACCAACGGAATATTTAGCACCATAATCAACGCCGTCAGGCGTTGGTCTCTCCCACATAGGGTCGCTACCCCCAGCAGTGCACCCTCATTATAATAAACAGTGACCAAAACCAAACCAGTCGATGAGTTACGTCATGAATCCAAATATGGAAAATAGCCCCGCCCACCATTCGGGCCATCATTCAACCGCATCTATTACATAACTGGGACTCTCAAGTCATCTCTAGTACTTGGTATCTCAATCGATTGATTTTGATAATGCAATAAAAGCAATACAAACTTTTGAGGTCGCTTACCAGTGCATAGTAGATATCTACTATTTCCATGACCAGGGTAAATCGGGCTAGTATGAATTAAATGAAAGTTTTTTGTTGCTATATCAGTGCAGAGATAATGTAGGCATAATCAGTGTTAACAAAAAGTCATTTATATGATTCTAGGTTTGTTTTCTTTTTTATTTAAAATTGTCACATTTGTCGATAGGCCTAACCGTGATACAATTAAAAAAGCTAAAAGAACATTAATTCTACACACCGTTTATTTGGAACTGAACTTTGATTTATTAAAGTCTAAAAGTCATAATGTACGATCTTATATAAATATGATTTTTTTTTTTTTTTCAAACCTGATTTTTTTGGCATATTTGTAATGTATACACATGTCTCAACTTCCACCTGAATGGAATCAGCCAAATTTGTTGTGTTTGTATGTAAACAGAGCAAAGTTTGACATAAAGTCATAATTCAAGAATTATGACTTTATGTCCTCCTATAGAACTGCGTGTTAAACGGCCAAAATAACAAGCAGTGTTTACCTCGTTATTTCCGCTCAAAATGGACAGAAACCATTCCCGATAATTAGGGCCTATTACTGGTATTATTTCAGCATTTTGAATATATAATGACAAATTTAAAATTTGAAGGAAATCGTACATTAAGGGATCCAAAATGAGCGTTTATTGCGTTTCGACAGTATTTTTGTGGGACATGAGAGCACCTCAGACCTATCGAATTGCATTCTGAATACGAAGCATGTCTTTCTGATATCAAATAATTTTCATTTTTGAAAATCACAATATAATACAAATTTTATGACAAATTATAAAAATTGATATTTTTCAAATTTTTGATATATAACAGTCCTTGAAGTAAATTATATAAATCTAAAGATATATTCTTAAAGTGTATGTAGCAGGAGGAAAAGCCGACGGTCAATTGAAAATTTTGACCTTTCATATTGAAGATATGGATTTTTTCCCAAAAAGACCTAATTTTTTTTGGTGTTTTGGGAAAAAAAATCCATATCTTCAATACGAAAGGTCAAAATTTTCAATTGAACGTCGGCTTTTCATCCCACCTACATACACTTTAAGTATAAATCATCAGATTTATAAAGTTTACATCAAGTACTGTAAATATCAAAAATATCAATTTTTAACGATTTGCCATAAAATGTGTATTAAATTGCGAATTTCAAAAATCAAAATTATTTGATATCAGAATGACATTCTTCGTATTCAGAATGCAATTCGATATGTCTGATGTGCTCTAATGTCCCAAAATAAGTACTGTCCAAACGTTCATACCCCAGCCCTTAAGCCTTTAACACCTAACTGGAAATAATAGAGTGAGTAAAATAAAACAAAAGGCGATACAACTCGCAAGTACTGTTGATATTTCAAATGCATGTGAAGAAAAAAAGGAACGGAAAAATTACAGTATATTTCTTTAATCCCGAAGGCATGAAAGGGCCTGTGATTACTATTTGAATTTAGGGTTTTGATTTAAACTATTTTAATATCAACTCTTTAAAAACAACATGGTCCTCTCGTTTTAACCGAGGGCATGGGATTCACCACTTTTAATTGATCAATCGAAAAATGAATTGATGATTTAATAAAATAATATAAATTTAATGTAAATAAATAAATATTTTCTTTCTATAAATAAATGGATAAATAAATCAACAAATAATTCGAATAAAATAAATAACAACCATAAGCCTGAAAATGGCAATATATAAATCAATAAATGAATAGAAAATAAATAAATGAATAATAAAACCAATTCAGTATCGAAGTTACGTAATGTTACTATGTCAACGGGATCACGCGCTAGAGTAATGAACCACGATCGAAATGATCACCACATAAAGTATATGGCACTCGAAGGCATACCAAAGTAGCGTGATCCGGTAACCAAGAGAATTACGTAACCACTTCGATGCTGAATACTGATGAATAGAAATAAATATATATATTAACGAATAATTAATGAATACACATTAGGTTAATTCCTTTTCTTGAAAATAATAAGTTCAGCAAGTTCTTTCTTTCTTTCCTTCCTTCCTTTTTTTTTTTTCTTTCTTTCTTTCCTTCCTTCCTTCCTTCCTTCCTTCCTTCCTTCTTTCTTTCTTTCCTTCTTTCTTTCTTTCTTTCCTTCTTTCTTTCTTTCTTTCCTTCTTTCTTTCTTTCTTTCTTTCTTTCTTTCTTTCTTTCTTTCTTTCTTTCTTTCTTTCGTTGTTTCTTCCTTTCTTTCTTTCTTTCTTTCTTTCTTTCTTTCTTTCTTTTCTTTTATGAGTGAAACCCAAAGTTTTTATGAAGCGTGTGCCTCCAATTCTATATTTTTCTTAAACATGTTAAACGAATAGGCCAACTATCACAGTTAATAGAGGTTGTGCATATGACGTATCATATACCGTAAATATGGCGGACTACTCAAATCCATTCAACAAAAGCATGAGTGCAATCTACCGAGACAGTTCGTCTCACATACATAACAAATGCACTACGATCAAATAGGTTGATTACAACATTTGATTAAATGGACTGCACTGGCCCATGATTACGGTGAAGGACACCGGTTCAAATCCTTTGTTTGTAGCCAATCACTAATTTCAAGCACAATCTCTATACAAAAATAGTAACGAATCGTGGTTAACCAGGACAATATTAAATGTAGTGATGACAAACAAAAGGAATTGATTGTATGCAACCTACAGGTCAGTGAACTGAGGGTAAGAAGAAAACCGAGTATTATAATATCATTAACACATATCAACTGAAGAGGATTAATAATCAATTTCGTTACGCAATACTTGTGTCAATCCCAAGCTAGAAGCTAGTGTTCTGGTAGCAGGTAGGCAAGCCACACCTACTGACAGCTATTGATGATATTCAGTCAATCGGATTGGCTGAATATCACTAGTAGCTGTCAGTAGGCGTGGTTAATCAGTTTGACATTTCCCCCGACTTTCCGGGAAGGATATGTCTAATGTAGAAGGACCCACGCCTGACGGCGTGGACTATCGTACTAAATGGAGCGTGGTCCTCCTTGAAGGACTAAAAAGCCCCGGCGGCCGACAAAAAACCCAGTAACTCGATCCAATGGTGCCGGCTGAAAAACGGACGCGCGCAAAACATAAAAACTTATTGTAGTTATTAGAAAAAAAGCTTGCTACTAAAATTGCATGCATGCTATTGCACTGCCAATTTGTTAACAAAAACAATTGATATTCGGCGCGGACTGTTCGAAAAATAAAATTGTAAGCAACCCCTTGATGTGCCCACCAGCTACTCCCAATCATCGTTCGCAGGCTACTTGGGGAGAGCTATTATAGTTGACGCAGCGGTTGTTTCCTCGCCTTGCACCACTGAGGTCCCGGGTTCTATCCCCGGTCGTACCCCAGGACTGTATGTGCACTTGATTTATTCCGACCCATGCTAGCTCTCGCAGGTTTCCCCCGGGAATGGAATTTGGGGAGCTGCACAGAAAAAGATAATTGGGGGATGTTACAATCTAAGGGCGGATAGCTTTGCGCCGGGTTCGGCTGCAACCGGCCTAGTTGATGCATCTGATTGTGATGAATCACTGATGATTTTTCAGTGAAATTACAGGACTTTGAATCCTCTGAGATCTAGAAAAAGGCGCTATAAATCCAAAATCTGGAAGAGCATATTTGGTATTTTCCGAAAAAGTCTTATTAGAAGGAAAAATTCCGCTATATGGCCATTTGTTTCTGCGGTATATATTCCATTTTGATTTCAAAGAAAGCCAATCAGGCGAGTAATTATTTGATACCTTGGAAGAAGTAGATCTTTCTAAAGTTTCAAGCTGATACCAACACCGCAACAACCGAACAAATAATCGTATCTACCACATAAAAAAGCATAAATACCGTAGAACTAGACATTTCCAGTAACATTTCGAGGAAACACAACTAGTTAAAGCCATATTATAACATTTTCATACAAAATAGATTGGTATTTCTTTGCCATAAAATGTTAGCTTCTATTGTCAGATATATCCCCTTTTAATTTTGAGCCGAGCAACTAAGGCAAAGCAAAGAAAATTAGAATTTACTACCAGCGCTAATGTCGCCAATACGTATCACTCCTTCGGTCGTGTTCCTTTGTTGTGTAGATCACCGTCCTGCACGCCATGCACGTACTGTGTTATGAACATCGCGTATGCGTTCGACTAATATTTCCAACGTAATAATAAAACGACGGTTCCTGCGTTTTATTCAAAATCTCAGATTTTAACACAAATACAGCACCTAGGGTCTTGATTTTTGAAGGGTATGTTGGTTTAATAAACTACAATAATCGTGTGGAAAAAAACAGAATTTTGAAAAATATTGAGGCGTCCTCCTCAAATGTTATAATATGGCTTTAAGTTGGATACAGCTCAGTCAAAAAAAAAATATGAAGAATCGAGTTTAAAATATATACCAGTTGCCTGCCTTTTTAGAAGCAATTTAATATCAATTGCTGTCAATTTTTAATTTTCCTCTCACGTCATAATTAGTGCATTAAAAGACATAACCTTAATCTCCCACACAGGGCGTCTGAAATTCAAATGGGGTCACCTGAATGGGTGGCACCATTTGAAATCTACACTCCCTGTCTTCCATAGAGGTGTATGGATTTCAACTGGAATAGCCCAATTCGATGGTAACCAAAGCTTTACAACGCATGATAAATTTTAGTCATAACAGAAAAGTTTGTTGAGGTATAAAATCTTCCTCCCAAACCAAACAATCCAACCATAAAACGTGTAAAATAATCTTTACTATCTATTCTCAAATATATACATTTAGACATGATAAGTATTTGAGTATGATCTTTGACCAGCGTTTAATAATCGGACATTGGCCCATATGGATATATATAAAGTACCATTCTGAATATAGGCCTATCATATTTACGGGTGAGTATAGGCCCTGCTATAATTAAGAATTAGCTGTCTAATATTATTGGATATTATACAAAATGGAATCATTCTTGCTGATTTCGGTCATTCTTGCCACCAGTTTTACCAATGGTAAGTTAAAATCTTATTTTTATCTTTTTAATTTATAAAGTTTGTTACGATCCTTCCCATGGTTTAAATTGATATAAAATCGATAATGGGTAATACGATATAGGGACTAAAGTCCATGCAAATATAGCAAAGTTCAACTGAACGGTTTTGACATGTTTTATGCGCTCTTGCAGTGGCGTAGCGAAAAGTTGCCCCAGTCGACTGCAAAATTTAGATAATCCCATAACAAATTGTTGAAAACGGCGGCTTGTGCCCCCTCCCCACATTAGACCCGGTGCCCCCGCCACTTCATGGTCGGCTCACCCCGATATAATGACTCACGCTACGCCACTGCGCTAAATTGAATGATAATAATTGTATTGTCTTATTCCAATTAAAATGCCATAGGCATACATGTTAGCAACAATTATATAAATTGATATTGTCCTATTCTAGATATTATGATATTGAGTATTGCTTCATTTATTTTGAACAAGACGTTTAAAATTACGTACACGTATTTTAGGCTACATACAAAGTTAATTCGCCTCACATCCGCCCCAACCCCTTACTTTTTGGGATTAGTTCATATTTTTTTCCATTCTCATATTAAATTGAAGTTTCTAATACTTAGGCCTAAGTAAATGTTAATGCTGAAACAAGTTATATTAGTGTTTTTGTGGCACTCTATGTGTGTCTAATTACCCCTCGTAATTTTAAAATCAAAAAGGGCCACATCATTTTCCACGAAAACGTGAGGACGAGAAACGAATTTTGAATTTTATGTGGCCTAAAATAGGTTTCACTCACTTCTCTCTGACACTTCTGCCATTTTCACTGTGATTTTTATTTGTGTTTTTACCCTATATTGCGTCGTGGAATGGACAGTGTTACTTCAAGATTGTAAGTATATCTCTAACATATAAAAAATTCCAAAAAGAACCTTCCTTGACATATGAAAAGGTTTGACTACAAAACCGATTCTCTTATAATATAAATGTACCTATACGTGCAGTTTCCACCTCGATACACACGAGGGCGGGTTAGTGTAGTGGTCTTCTCACTCGCTTCTCACCACTGTGGCCCGGGTTCAATTCCCCGCGGTGCCACATGTGAGTTTGGTTGCCGATCCATGCTCGTCCTTGCAGGTTTTTCTCCGGGTGCTCCGGTTTTCCTCCTGCTTCTAAAATCGGACCTCTTTCCATATCCCTGTCCCGTCATATCTGGAGGCATCCCTTGAATTTAGTAGCCTCTGAGCACTATTGGGTTTAGCCTGGCTTCGGCCGAATGTTATAAATAAATAAATAAATTTCCAGCACAGCGAGCCTACTCTCCACGCAAGACGATTTAATGCATGGCATCATAATCTGTGATTGGTTTTGCCAAAACCTCAAGTGTTCCCTTCATCCAATCAGAATTTTTTTTATATGAACGAAAGCTAGTTAACACTTCCCTCCTAAAAATACTTTTTTTCATTAGGTCAACCGATAACGCAATTCAAAGTTATAGCCAGGCGAATGTGGTAAATATGTTGAAAGCTACCTATCCAAACACAAGTGTGCAATATTTGTTTGTCTTTTACCATGTCTTGAGTGACAAAGAGAACAGTATTTATCATGATAAAATCATTGGCATGCACATGTATTTAATTTTACAGCAAAATGTGAAATATTTGTTCATCTTTTAATCTGTTTTAAGTGGAAAAAGAGAATCGTTATACCTATATCATGATAAAAGAGTAAAAACAGTAAAAACAATTTTGGATTGTTGTGTAATTGATGCATTCTTTTGATTTCACGAAGGAACTCTTGATAAACTTGATGCGGGACTTGATGCTATCATTGATTTACATGAACAGCTCTCTTCCCTAGTAAAAGTGGCACAATTGTGATTTTACCCTTTCGTTGTTTTAACTAAACATATCTTGAGATTAATACAATCAAATCGAACAGAACAAACGGCATTTGAGAGCTAAGACTGCGCCCTTGACGGTGATGTAAGCATCATGTCACAACGGTATTTTATAACTGCCAAAGAGGGCGCTTTACACTTGCACAATTGTGTTTGAGACAGGCTGTATAATAGCTTCATTAGAATGAGCAATGGCCAAATTCTCTCTAAATTACAAATCTTGTGCAAAAAATTACTGTTTTTGCTTGTTTTGTCGAGTCATCTACGATTGTAAATTCAATGACTTTGCTAAAAGCGCTTACACATTGATATGAGGCTCTTATTGAACCTCATTGATGAGGTTCTCCTCGCATTTGGAACCAACTGAAAATCGAAAAACTCATCTTTTCACTATTGCTTACAACCAATGACATTGTTGCTTTTAATCTGTTGTAGTAGTAGTGGTATATTTTGCTTGTATCACCTTCATTGTATAATAATTGGGTTTTTTTCTTTGCTTTTTGTGCCTAGTTCATAGCGCCTTATAGTGCAATTTTTTTTGGTTTTGGCGCTCTATAAATGTCAGTGATTGATTGATCTTATATGCGGAAGACACTGATAACCTTTTTTGGCTATCTCAAAGTCAGGTTGAACCATTTTTGGTTCTCCATTTAAGGTTCTACATTTTAAAGATCCCTTTAGAACCTTCAAATTCAAAGGTTGCTCGTGAAAATCCAATGAGACTTTTGTAGAATCAATAAAGGTTCATGAGTTTCAGAGGACCAAAAACTGCTCTTCAGAGTACCCTATAATTAAAGACAGAGATAAAAACAATTCATCGCGTCTGATGTCACTGTCAATTACGATCCTTGATTGGTTTACACAGGTTACACCGATCTATCTGGTGCTGATCGGAGAAAAGGAATAGCAGCAAATGGCGAAAAATTACGTACTTTTACAAGGCAAAAGGCAGCTTTTCTATAGGCATTGTCGACATGGTGCCTTCACCAAAGAAAGTTTCCTACTATAGGGTCTAAAGACGTAACTTTTGAGATGGTTTGCATGTTGAAAGGTGCAAAATTAACAATAAGGCGCCCGGTTATAAATCCGCGTTCAGCAAGTCATCATCACGACACTTGTAAACAAACCGTGCACGAGTTTGATTGACAGGTGACGTCAGACGCTATAAATTGTCTTTATCTTTGTCTCTCATTATAAGATCCTTTACTCCAAGGGTTCATCAAAGGTTGTTTCTGGAACTTTCTTTTCTAATAGTATAAAGTACAAATCGCAGCAGGTATTTATAAAGAATAATCTAAAAACAAGCATATTATATACAAAGAAAAGCAACGAAACGAACAAACATCTAAAAACGAATACTAAAATAAAGATTGACACGACTACGTGAAGTTTTTAATAGGTCGGGTTTAAATTAATTTGAGAGAGAAGAAATATTAACAAATTTTGGATTTAATTATAATAAAGGCTGACCCGACTTCAATAAGTTTTTGAATAGCTCAGGTTTAGAGAAGTATCAACATAGGACTTAAAATTCTAAAAACAAGTTAAACTATTAAACAACAACACATGGACTTGCAGTTAAGAAGCGCACACCCTAGACATTCCACATTAAACTTCGCAGCCAGATCAGCTCCCCGAGTTTCGTACAGGGTTACAACGAGACAATAATTTAGCAATAGGCTGCTTGTCCAGGAGAATTTCATAACCCAACTTTAAACACGAGAATGTACTAATCACCGCCAGGGTTCGAACCCTCAACTTCTCATCCCATAGTTGAACGCCGCGCCATATCGATTGAGCGAACTAAGCTGATACCAACCTTGATAATAGAGGTTATCAGTATTCTATAAGTTGCATATCCTATGAGCGACTACTATACCTTGTGTAGGACTTTCAAAAGAAGTAACTGCATGTGCAACCATAACTTCTTTTGTTAGAAGTCACGCATGGGTAAAGTGGATAACCTCTATATTATATAAAGAGACAAACTTATCATATCATGTATATCAACAATGAGTTTTAACATAATTATTACCCTCCTCTTAATCTCAATTTTTCTTACAGTAAGTCCCGACTTCGCGTACCATGGACCAACCGGTAAGTAGAAGTCCTATAATTTATTGTAAAGAGCAGAATAATGAGTTTCTACAATATCAATCTTGAGCGATAAAACTCACCTATCTATACACTGTAAACACTGCAGAACATGCGTCCGAGAACACATACAGAACACATTTTTAGAACACATACAGAACACATTTTCCATTCATCTGACCGTCGGAGGTCAACATCAGTTGCTACTTCCAGTCAGATGACCCAATCTCCCGCTACCAACAAAACCAACATCATCAGTCGGCATTGAAGACCAGTGGATGCTGGTCGCAGGCCACCAACCTCCACAATCTAAGTGGTGAGAACTTTGTTTAAATTTGTACTTTCTCGATACATTTTTAGGTGTTCAAATGTAACAGATTTAAAACACGCTTAACGCTTTTGGTGTATGTTCGAGTAATTTGTGAGAGCATCAGAAGAACACATCCAGAACATAATACTCGATGGCTGTTTTGCAAGCACTTCTGTCATGTCTGTAGAATTAACACTATCACTGCACATCAAGAACACGCAAAGAATACATTAAGAACACACCAAGAACGTGTCCAAGAACCAAGGTCCCACTAAAAGGCATAGCTTTATGTCGAAATTGCTCTGCTAACCTATATACAAACACAACGAATGTGGCCGATTCCATTTAGGTACAAGTTGGGACTTTTGTAAACAATACATCTATGCAAAAACTAAATTGAAAACAATTAACCATTTTTCTATTATAAGATCGTACATTATGGTTTTAAATATGTTCTGCATGGTTTCTTTGTTTGCGTCCGATGTGTTCTACATACATCTACCTGTGTTTCCTCCACAGGACCTCAATATTGGCCTGAGTTATGGCCAGAATACTGTGCAGAGAAGACGCAGTCTCCTATCAATATAATGTCACCAGAAGCTGAAGATACCGGTGTCTTACCAATCGGCTTCTATGGATATGGGCCCGATGACACACCGCCAAATGCTAACATGAAAATCGTCAACAATGGACACTCTGGTAAGGGCCATACATACTCTGAATACAAACAGCAGCGGCGGAACGATTTTGAAAGTGTGTGGGTGTGTGTGTGTGGGGGGTAGTTAGTGACGGATGTATGTCCCCGACCATCGTGGCGGGTTTGCGTGACGCAGCGGGATGTGCCCCCTCCCCATGGAGTATAAGAACGTTTTGCAAAATGAAGGCCCAATAATGCTTGAAAATTTTGGTACTATTATTGCGTACAATTTTGACTTTGAAAACTGCCGAAAATTGGTCAAATGAAGGCCGAATTAAACCATTCGTAGCCAACTTCTCAGTATTATCATAAATTATAATTATTGCTTTAAACATCAAGTGTCGCGTATCCAAATCAAAAATGAAAAGGGTGAACACAGGGGGTGTATGAGGGGATGTGCCCCCTAAGAAGTGAGAAACTTCTGCAAATTGAAGGCCCGATTGAAGCCATTTGGTGGACCATTTTCGCACTATTGTTGTGTACAATTTTAGTTTGAAAAATCTGAAAATGGGTTAATGAAGGCCCAAATTGTAAGTCTGCGCAGAAGCACGGTAATACTAGACGTAATATTTTCAGATTCGCTTTTCATTCCACATTACACAATCGTTTACTGAATTTAATGCTGTTTGTTTGATATTTATGTTAATCAGACGAGGCGCTAAATCAACATGCCATACAAATACTCGAAAACCAAAGTTGGATATGCCAACCAAACAAGTTTCAACAGGATGCATTTAGGGATAATAATATTGAAACAAATCCATCACCCAAAGTTGATAAAATCGCTCATAATTGACAATTTATCATTCATCATTGATGCAGTCCAACTCGATCTGCAAGGCGACTACCATTTGGAGGGTGGTCCCCTATCGTCCATCTTTCAAGCAACTCAGTTACATTTTCACTGGGGGAGCCAAGACGACCAGGGATCTGAGCATAGAGTAGATGAGAAACAATATTCGGCCGAGGTTAGTACATTAATCGACTATACTGCCTATATACTGCGCACGAAAAGTTTCCGAACACTTAAAACGAAAGCTATGTTTTAAAGACACTAACACTAAGTTAGTCGATAGATGGAAAATTTTGCCCTGCGTACTTTGACACCTTATTCGACACGATGCCATTTTATCCACAAAGCTATACTCATTTGAATAACAAAAGGTCGAGTTTTAAAAGTGACAAATTTAGATATTTCCTCCTTCAAGGCGATTTCTGCTTCCTTTTGTTACGGGTTCAATAAAGCCTGGCGGATGAACACTCACTCCGCTGTGCTCAATCTGCTGCGAGGGAAAAGTCAATGCAAATTTGTGTCAATTTTGAAAAGCTCCCTTTTTTATTCAAATTACTGTAAGAAAAATAAAGTTGTTTCGTACCAAATGAGATATCCATACGCTGAATGCATTCGACTACTTGAATTTGTAATTTAGTTTGAGTGTCCTTACCATGCCTTAAGCAATGACATTTGTTTTGAGTGTTCGGGTACTTTCTGTGCGCAGTAAAATTATTTAATATCTATTTCATTATTTTCAACAGTGTTGCGTGCTCAACAGAGTTGATTTTTCAGCAGGGCCTCATAGATAAAGAACTTTTGGGTTATTCCACTTGGAATCCATACACCCACTCTGAAAACATGACTTTTTCTTCCACAGAGGGACTCAGAATGTAATTTGGCGTGTCTGATGCTCCCAGATCCCACAAAAATACTGTTCAACATGTTCAAACGTCGCTATCCGATCCCTTTTAAGGATATCTCGAAAACATTTTACTCGACATCAGATACTATGATAATGATATCATATTTTAACATTAAAAACTCTTTACTATTCACATGTAAATATTAATGCTGATCATACCATATTGATGACTTCCCTATTGCACAATGTTTACAAAAAGAACATATTGCGTCGTCTGCATCACATATTGTCGTATCTCAAAAGGCTGCCTTGGGTGATTTTTATTATCATTGTTGTATTTTTGATTGTTATCTTATATTTCAGCATGCTTCTTTCTTTTACGAATATAGACATGAGGTGTATAAATTTATGATAACACCTCAAAATTAATATATGAAGTTAATTTACAGTGTATCGCATCACCATTTGATGACAATAAGAAAAATCACACAAGGCAGCCTTCAGAGTATGTGAAGCAGAGTTAGCAGACGACGATATGTCTAGTTTTATGTGACATGGATATTCCAATGTAGCGTTTCTATGGTAATATTGTCTTCAATTTCCGTTCGTTCTTAAGGGATAGTGTAATATTTGAGGAAAATTTGATATATGGCCTATGTTGCCAATATATATATACTATACCCTTATAAGAGCATCGGCACAGCTATTTTGTGTTCCTTTGATTTAGAGAGGTGGTGAGCACATGGCACTGTATATAGTGCAAGTGCCAATCTCTATTGCTGTTCCAGCTCGAATGGGGCACGATTTAATAGAGAGATTGCGATGTTCCATACGCAGCACGTGGACCGTACGTTTTAACGTACGTTTTTACGTACGTTAATACGGTGTTAAATATTGCTAGTCTCGGTTCGAAACTGGATTGTGCTCATTCGTCACCAAGGAGAACTTGACGCCTGGAACAAAGACTATAAGCTATTATATACCTCATATATAGATTCCTCTCATCTGATTGGTTAAAAGTGGAGTCATTAAAATAGCTGTGCCCCCTTTTTCTATCAAGATGACGTCATACAACAACTGTGCCCCGGGCACAGTTGATTCTATGCCCGGAAAATAATTGGATATTCCATCATATTCGCAACCCCGATTACACAGATCGCTCGTATACATTGCGCACCCACTATACGGCCGGCGTTGATTACGAGTGTTGAGACTATCGCGGTCACAGTTCGCAATGAATTTGACCTCTACTCTTGCAGACGACGTTTTATCGCGTAGGGCAGTGATTTGTTTTGATTTTGATTTTGATTTTGTTTACAATCTGTTACATGTCACGTCAAACTTGTGATAATGGCTGAAAATTCAAGATTTCATATCGTTGATGATGAAGAACTGAAGGCGATCATGGAAGCCGCTGATAGTAAAAGCACTAAAAACCAAGTGAAATACGCGGTGAAAGTGTTCAGTGACTATCTTAAGCTTATCAACATGGATATGGCAATGGTGGCCGCCTTGCCAAATTCCGAGTTGGATGACATCATTGGCAAGTTTTATTGTGGCGCACGTAAACAGGATGGTGAATTGTACTGCAAGAAAACCATGCAGGCAATTCGTTTCGGCCTTCAACGCCATTTCATCAATGAAGGTAAATGTGACATCGTCATGAACGAGGATTTTGCTAGTTCATCAAGAGTCTTCAAAAGCTACTCAGCGACATTGAAGCAGAAGGAAAGGGGTTTGTAAAACACAAGATGGCAATTAGAGAGGAAGATATGAGTATCATTCAAGATTCTTTGGATGTAACTGATCCATTGGGCCTTCAGAACAAGGTATTTTTGGATTTCATGTTATACTTTTGTAACAGAGGACGGGAGAATCTTCGAGAAATGACGCGCGATAGTTTTGAGATGAAAGTTGAGTCAGGTACTGGAAAGCGATGCATAACTTTGAAAGATACTCTCACAAAAACAACCGTGAAGATGATCTTGAAAAGAGCCAAGGTGGTGTGATGATCGAAACAAATAATGCAAGGTGTCCAGTGGCTTCTTTCTTGTCATATGTGGAAAAGCTAAACCCAGAGTGTGAATCGTTCTGGCAGAAACCAAAGTCAAAAGTGTCAACGTCAGGTCCATGGTACTGCAACTCTCCACTCGGGAAAAATAAGCTGGGTGATAAGATGAAGGAGATTTCCCTGAAAGCTGGAACCCGCGTGTATACAAATCACTGTCTGCGTGCAACAAGCATCACATTCCTGAGAGATGCTGGTTTTAAAGACAGGGACATAATGTCAGTGTCTGGTCATCATTCAGAATCCAGTTTGAAGCACTACGCAAGAACCACTGATAAGAAAAAGGAAGAAATGGCCCATGCCATAAGTTCAACAATCAACCCAAACCAACAAATCCAAATCGCGGGACCTCGCGCTGGACCGTCTGCTTCAGTTAGGCCAAACCAGCAAATCCAAATCGCACCTGGATCTGCTGGACCATCTGCTATAGTTGACCCAAACCAACAAATCCAAATCGCATCATCTGCCGGACCGTCAGCTGTAGACATCCCTTCAACTTCCTCGGTTGGTCAGGATCTTGATCTGGAGGCAATTTTGCGTGATATAGCTAATTCACCACGGGGCACAATGAACATCCCTGTCAATATTACCAACACCAGTAGCCAGGAGAATAAACCCACCAGTTTCAATTTTCACAACTGTGTGGTGCATTTTCATCAACAGTAATTTCAAAAATATGAAATCAACCACCTGTAAATATGTTTGACTGTTTTTGACTGTTTTTAACTCTGATGGATTTCAACTGATTATCCGTGTTGGATTGATGAATTTTAACTGTTATCCGTGTTGAATTGATGGAACATAACTTTTATCCGTGTTGGATTGATGGACCATAACTTTTATCCATGTTGGAGTTTGGATTTTAAATGTTATCCGTGTTGCCTGTTGGATTTTAACTTTAAATGACTTTTTTGTGGTGAATCGACACTGAAGAACTACACAAATGTAGAAGAGGACATAATGTTGGTAAGTAAATACTTTGTTACAGTTCGAAATCAAGGCCTATTATATGTATTCAGTTAAAAGTTTGTAGGCCTTGTCAGTTCAGGAAATCTTTTAACCAATGAGAAGAATCTATATATTCGGTATATAAAACAAATATTGATGCTTAATTCGGGCACAGTTTAAAATTATAGGCCCTCGGTGATGTCAAAACCATGATATGCCCTCAGCTTCGCTTCGGGCATAGTCATGGTTTTGACATCACCGAGGGCCTATAATTTTAACTGTGCCCCTCATAGCAGTCAATATTTGTATACTATGTTACCTGATATAGGTCACTAGAGGGCATAGTGATTGAAAAAATAACGGTGAGCTCAGGCTACCGAGTCTCTGCCTAATTCAAATAGCACGCTTTTGATTTTGACTAAAAACCAAGGTTAACATGCTTGTATTTTTGTGCTCCCCAAATATTATAGTTGTCCAAAAACATATATTTTGGTAGATTAAGGATCACTTGGTCCTAGGTTATAGAATAGTTTGCCAAGTGTAATTAAAGAAGCTAAACGGGTAAATGAATTCAAAAATAGCATTATAAGGTATTTAAAATCTAATTAATACCTCTCATAATCTCATAATTTCTTGTTTTTGCCGACTCTGTACACAATTCACCATAATGTATTATCAAACACTGCTAAATTATTTGTTGCTTTAATTTGCATTTTTTATAACTTAAGATGGGTTCTTTGTATGTTTTTATGTTTTTGTGTATAATTAATGTTTTGATTATTTAATGTACAATTATAATTATATGTTACTAGATTTCGCGGTTCTCGGTTGGGTGGTTCTCATTATCATTCTCTAATTACCAAACACCCGTTACCCATATACCCGCCCTGACCTTTTAAACTACTATGATATAGGCCTGCGTCTCTTAGTGATCAATATTATACAAATATTGACTGCTATGAGGGGCATTGTTAAAATTATATGCCCAAGGTGATCTCAAACTACGCCTCGGGGCATAGTCATGGTTTTGAGATCTGCTGACTCTGTACACAATTCACCATAATGTATTATCAAACACTGCTAAATTATTTGTTGCTTTAATTTGCATTTTTATAACTTAAGATGGGTTCTTTGTATGTTTTTATGTTTTTGTGTATAATTAATGTTTTGATTATTTAATGTACAATTATAATTATATGTTACTAGATTTCGCGGTTCTCGGGTTGGGTGGTTCTCATTATCATTCTCTAATTACCAAACACCCGTTACCCATATACCCGCCCTGACCTTTTAAACTACTATGATATAGGCCTGCGTCTCTTAGTGATCAATATTATACAAATATTGACTGCTATGAGGGCATTGTTAAAATTATATGCCCAAGGTGATCTCAAAACCATGACTATGCCCCGAGGCGTAGCCGAGGGGCATAGTCATGGTTTTGAGATCTCCGCGGGCCTATAATTTTAACCATGCCCTGAATAAAAAGCAGTCAATATTTGTTTTATATACCAAATCTTAAGATTCTTGTCATCTGTTTGGTTAAAAGCATCGATTTGGGGAAATTAAATTAATAGTTTCAATGCGAACGGTTACGCTGGGAAAAACGCGCAGTTTGATCGTGACGCACGTGACCGGTCCATAATTCATTTCCATGGACCGGTCCATAACTCATTTTG
The DNA here is from genome assembly GCF_039555335.1 of Amphiura filiformis. Lineage (NCBI taxonomy): Eukaryota > Metazoa > Echinodermata > Ophiuroidea > Amphilepidida > Amphiuridae > Amphiura > Amphiura filiformis. The sequence goes on from NC_092629.1 coordinate 88,343,538, forward strand.
CGTGCATAGTTAATTCAATGACTGCACTTTCAACCAATCAGATGACAGGAATCTATATATGAGGTATATAAAATGGGCTATAGGCCTTACCTGGTTCTGGTCCGATGAGATGCACCTGTAAATTAGTCACATGCACACTGTAATGCTTTGCGATACCCGCACTGCGCCCGTCGGTACTCCGCGCACACGCCCGTTGATACTCCGCGTACGCGCTCTGCGGGCACGCGATAGCTCCGCGCGCACGCGATAGCGCGCGGACAGACGGACAAACTCTCTATAATTAGTATTAAGATAAGGTGGTACATCGTTTTCAGGTCTCTTGGCCTTGTGATGTACCTGCCTTCATAATTTGCAATAATTTAATTTACCTCTGTTGTTACATTGTATGCTTTATGAGATTGATGAAAAAATTGATTGATTGAAGATTGATTGATTATCATGACTTTACTTTCAAAATGAGACTTTTTCGTCCTGAAGATTGGGCGCGTTGCATGAACTTCGACATGAGGTAAAATCAGCATATTTCAATCTCTGCGTATGGACATCGCGTATAAATTTAGTCAATTTTCAACACATCGCTGCACCTTTATTATAATGATTTGTTACAAACAAAAAGGATCATGATAATAATTAGACTTTCCTTCGTATGTTCTTTATCCTTGACTGTCTTTAACATATTGTGAAATGGACAAATTTTGTGCATTTTCAAAGATGTATCTACGTTGATTTCGCATGTGGAAAATTTTCGAAAGTGGCTAAATACGTGACCTCGCTTCGATACAGGAGAGTGGTTTTGAATAGATCAACGTACGTCCGATACCTACGTTTGGAAATCGCAATCTCTCTAATAACTTGATGTTAACGTATCCTGCCCGGTGTATATTTACTGCAAAATCTGGGGAATATTGTATTTTACCGGTGGTCTGCTATGTCAAAATAGCTGGTACAACATACAGGCGTAACGTACGGGCAGCCACTGCACCTCATTTGAAGCAAACATTAATAAAAGAAAATGAGTTTGATTTTTTAAATAAAATATACTTTCAGATGCACATCGTACACTACGATCGAGAAAAATTTGATAATTTCGACGACGCAGTAAAGGTAAAAAATGGTGTAACTGTGCTGGGGATATTTTTACAGGTGAGTAATAAATAAAAGAAAGTAAAATAAATAAATAAATAAAGTAAAATAAATGAACTAGTTAAAGCCATAATGTGTGATTTGCTTTACAGCGACGCCCTCAATTTTACTCGGATTTCTACTTTTTGCATAATTATAATGCCCAGTGGTGTACTAAAATACCACGTAAAAGACTAAGCCTGAAGTGCTTTAATATGAGTAAAATTTAACTTTTTATATTAAAACCGGGTCGACCCGGTTTTATTCAGAGTTCATCGATCGATTGCATGCTAACATCTCCCGTGGATGTCAGCTTATGTGTACACACGTCGAGCGCGATGCTCCGTCCAGTATTACATGTTACGATCGGCGAGCGTAGTACACGCATAGTAGGCGCTGGAATGAAATCGCAATTTTCTTCGTTATAGTTTCTTCTTATACCTCATTTGTTTGGCTCGAAATTAAAAGGGGATAATGTGATCAGTGAAAACAAACATTTAAATAGGAATCTATTCTTTATGCAAATCACACATTATTGCTTTAATTCACTAATCATTGACAGCTACTAATCAATTAATAATAATGAATTAATTAAATAATTAACAATAATTAATTCAAGGCTTAACCCGCTTATGGTCCCATCAATAGGCACATTTCTTCCATCGAGATTGAGATTTTGGTATTAGTGGGAAGCTCTCATGTTTTCTCATTGAAATTTATGGTTGAAATTAATTAATAATTAATGAATTAATAATTATTAATTAAATGGTGTACAGCTATTTATTCATTTTGAGTTGAAATACCGTAGAACCCCGTCTACAAGCATATATGGTGTTTTTATGAAAGCTAAATTAATTCGAAGCAAGCGTAAATATACCAAAACAATAGATTGGTCTTAAAATAATACTTGTTTGTATATGCTTGAATCCGTAATTTATTTGCTCAAACTCCATAATGGCGCCTGGATTAATGTAGCTTTCATCAGAAGCACTCTATATGCTTGTAGACGGGGTTTTACGGTACATGTCCTTCATTAACATACAGGTAGCTGCTGAAGACAATCCCGGGTTTGAAGCACTCCTACAAGGTGTAGCGGCTGTGCCATATCGAGGTATGAATTCATCAATCAAGGGTATATAATAGAGCCACCCTCTAATATAAGGTTATTTTACGACTAAAATGTAATATAATATTCCCGGATAATATCATGAAAATGGTAGCAAAACTGATTTCGGGCACTTTTTGGCTGAATTATTCATCCCTTGAAAGCTTTCATGTTTTTGAACTAAATCTATTTCCTGTCTGTGTATTTATGGCACTTCACACGTGGTGTAACTTACGTGAGCATAGGAAAGTGGTTCTTGAAGCCCCCCCCCCTCCTTTGGCTTCTAACGGTAATGCATTTTGGCCTTGGTTATAGCCAGTGGTGACAGAGTGCCCCCTGACCAAAATAAACGAGAAAAGTGCCCCTCTGACAAAATATGAAAGAGAAAATTGGAAGGGAAAAAAGAAAATGGAAAATAATAGGAAAAGAAAATGGGAAAGGAGCCCGTTTTCCAATAACATTCACCCCGATAGTATATACCAAAATAGTGCAAAATACCTAATTGTTGCGTGCTACGCCCAATACAGCCCTTTTTGGTACAGTGTCTTACTGAAAAAAAAATTGTGCAAGTTAAAAGCGCACTCTCTGGCAATTAGAAAATACCGTTGTGACATGATGCTTACATCAACGTCAAGGGCATAGTCTTAGCTCTCAAATACCGTTTGTTCTGTTCAATTTGCTTGTTTTAATCTCGAGATATGTTTAGTTAAAGACGAAAGGGTAAAATCACAATTGTGCCACTTTTTACTAGGGAAGAGGGCTTTACATGTAACAGTAATAGCATCAAGTTTGTCCAGAGTTCCTTCGTGAAATAAAAAGAATGCATCAATTACACAATACAAATTTTTTTGACTGTTTTATCATGATACAGGAATGATGGTTCTCTTTTCCTATAACAGTTTAAAAGATAAATAAATATTTCACATTCTGCTGTAAAAATTGAATACATGTGCATGTCAATGATTTTCATGGTAAATACTGTTCGTTTAGTCACTTTAAGACATGATAAAAGACAAACAAATATTGCACACTTATAGGGTAATGAACGTGTATTACTCATTGGGAGAGAAATATTAGACAAAATAGTAGCACGCGCAAAGCTTGATGTTGATGCGTCTAATACATGAGCCCCGAAGGGGTAGTGCATTAGACGCATCAACATCAGCTATCATTGATTTACATGTTCAGCTCTCTTCCCTAGTAAAAGTGGCACAATTGTGATTTGACCCTTTCGTTGTTAAATAAACATATCTCGAAATTGGAACAAGCAAATTGAACGGAACAAACGGCATTTGAGAGCTAAGAGTGCGCCCGTGACGTTGATGTTAGCATCATGTCACAACGGTATAGAGGGTATTCATTACTACGTCATTGATGTGATTGCTCATGCATAAAATTCTTCCACATAGGTTGTTTAGCTTAATCGGGAGAGTGACCTCTTGAAATGATCATCACAGTTATCTTTGAGTTATTACAGTGAGGCAAAGTGAACAATGCTATAACTTGGAGGACAAACAAACCAACACCGCCAAATTCGACTGACATGTGTACAACGTGGGAAGCTATGGGGAAATTGAACACTTGTTGTCTGATCATGCATGTGTTTATGGTTCGGGTAGCGGTTACTTAGCAACTCTCGTTCCGCTTGGGTTTATTGCATACACTCTATTTTCTAATTGCCAAAGAGGGCGCTTTTCACTTGCACAATTTTTTTGAGACAGGCTGTATATCGCACCGATAATACCGGGTCAAAATGATGCAACTGGGAAATGTTTTTCGTAGATTTTTGCCTCGAAATTCATATTGTGCCCCCTCTGAACAATAAAGCTGCCTACCCCTTGGTATAATTCGGCCCTAATAAGTAACTTCATATATATGTTATCATGGTTATAGAACCATGTTTTTGATTGATATCGGGTTTATTTAAGGGAACACGCATGACTTCGAGGAGGTATTTCCCATCTCCGGTATGCTTCCAACCGACGAAGAACGCACACAATTCTTCTTCTATGAAGGCTCACTAACAACTCCTGTATGTAATGAAGGGATCCAGTGGATTGTTTACAAAATGCCAGTACCAATATCGGAAAAACAGGTAAGTAAACCTGTTTTGAATACGTTATCTTCATATTACATGCAAAGAAAAAAAAATTAAAATTAAAAAAACTGACACCGGTACCTGATGTAATTTCAACCAAGTATTTCACTGTTTCGTAGTGAATGTAGATGACGGTGTGCTGCCATTCATACTACAGTTGATTCATAAAAATAAGGCATAATTCTAGCCAAATTTGGACACCATCCGGCTATTGTCCCTATATTAATGAGTCGCTATTAGCGACGGTCATACTGTTATGGTTGAGCGAGCAACGTATGACCACTACACAGGTCAATGTTCACAAATATTGGTCATAATGCCCATATTTGGCATTTGGGAAATACACAAATATTATACACAGAAATATATACGCTAGAAATGACCATAGACAGAAAACAGCCAGCTCCTCTTTTGATGTTTACTGAGGTATGACGAGTGTTGCCTTCAGCACGTAAGATTGGGAAAGCTATTTAGCATAACAAAGGGTTAGTTTCCATTATACTGTGGAGCAAGGAAAGTGGTTATTTGCATTATAAATACACTATTAAATCACGGCGAGATGCAAATTGGGTGATGATGTGATAGCTCATTAAAGTTTGTCACTCGGTTGTAATGTTGATAATTGCCTCAAAAAAGGCGAGAAATGAGCAATTAAAATTTAGGGTCTTTAAGAGCTAAAATTAATGTTCAAAATCAAGGGTCTTTTAGTGCTCTGTTTTGGTAAAATTCAAGGACCTTTCGGAGCTACGCGGTCCAAAAACGGGTCTTGCGGGGAGCATACCCGTATGTTATTTATATTGAGTGTCCCCGAGAAGCAAACAAACAAACAAACAAACAAACAAACATGTATTGTGATGGTTGCTCTGTTTCTCACTCCATTAATGACACCCTATTATGCCAACGAACACAAATGTGCATTTAAAATATTTTCCAATGTCAAAAGAAACAGCAAAGAAAGCAAGCAGGCTGACAATTGCTATGAAACAGCATCTTTACTTTTTAATACCGATTTTTTATCATGTATCATGTGTTGTTGAAACCTGCCCCGGGAATGAGTCTCACAACATGCTAAAGTGAGATAGATATCACGGTGTTTTATTGTCCATCTTTCGCGGGGTTTCCCCTGATTTCCGATTGTCTCCATGTACACTGCCATGAATCACAATGTCTAATATTCTAGATACTAAATTAAGACAAACGCTGATGCGGCATTAACGGGGGCAGTTCAAATGTGCCCGGGTATATATATTGTTCTAGATGGGTGGATAAAACTTTAGTTATTAGACGTTCCTATTTTTACACGTGTTTTTGCCATGAGTTCGTAGCATTAAAGTATGCAAACTAAGTCTTTACCTGAAAAGGGAAGTACCAAGCTTACACCTATAGCGGGAAAGCCCTGGATAGCAATTACGCCAAGCTCCAGGTTACCTGTTTGATTTAATTCATCTGTTGTGTTGAGCTTGGTCTCCGATCTCGGCTTCGCTCCTCATCTGCTCTTACCATGCTCATCATCACTCGCCTTTGGGTTCCTCGCTCTTAGAGACTGAGGTCAGTGAGGTGGAGTCGGTGACTGGGTTTAAGCGCATCCCCAAAGACTCATCTTTATCCAGCTAAATATTGCTGTTTTTGTATAATATGTTTTGTTTTATTTGCTGCTTTTTATATTTGCTTGATTGATTTTGTATGTTTCCTTGTAACGTGCGCTCTGTGCTTTATAATAACAGTGCCAATCGGCATCAGAGTGCACTGAGCATCAAAACCAAAGAACAAGTCGCCATGTAATGCCCCACCAAAATGCCGAATTTGAGTTAACATACATGGTGAAGCCGTTCCAGACACATACCAACCTTTTTGTTTCTATGTCGGATACATCCTTTTAGCACGTTATAGACATACTACTAAAGAACAACAAGGAACCACTGAAGAAAATGAAGAAAAATTGTGTGGCGTAATGGCATCACAATCCTATCAGCTAACATAATACTTAACGGCAGTTGTCATGGTTGTTGTAAAATGCAAACTACAAAGTGTATCAACTGATAATGATAATACATCCGTCACTGTCTGTGGTTATAGAGGATTCTATATGACTTCGGATTCAGTGTCGTTAAGAAGTCAGGTTCATTTTCTATTTACATAAATGCGTGTGGCATACTTTTAAAAATCTACTAGTGTATATGGACAATGAAAGTTTCAATCTTGCTCACTTTTTTTTAAAGTTTGCTATCACTCAGAAAGCTATTGTTAGGCTCACTCGACCGAATTCGGTGTCAAAATGAGCTAAAATTAGCAAAACTGTGAATTGTACGTTTTCAACCGTAGATAAGTTGATCTCAATTAAATGACCCTTGACCTCACGATGTAATCGTTAATACACTACGGTATGTCATAAGGTATTTCCCATATCACATCTACATGTATATATCCCCTAAAGTAAACCGGCTGTTAATGAGATTGAAATGTTCACATAAAAACATTCATTTATTCAATTTCAAACCTGCATCAAAATGTTTCTTCCACAGATCGACGTATTTCGCTCCGTATACGAATATGCAGAGGGGGAAAGAAATCGCAACTTGGTGGATAATTTTCGTCCAACCCAGCCACTAAATGATAGAATTGTCTATTCAGCTAAGGCTTCGCTATTGACACACCCGTCAATGCTATCTCTTGCAACTTTTGCTGTAATGATATATCTATTTGTTCAGAGGAACCACTGAAGTAAACAGCTACACGGGTAGCCAAAGGATGATCTAACATCCACTAGGGTAAACTATGGGGTTAAACAATAATGTTAGACAGCTCGATAATAACATGACAAGGACTGGGCCGCATGGCCGGCAGGACCGAGGCCGGCTACTCCCATACGGCGACTAAACACTAGAAGAGCATGGGATCCCGATATAAGGGCCCACAAGGCAAGAAAGCAAGAGTAACCTTAATGTAATATTAACCGACAGTAACCTTAATGTAAAGTTGACCAACAGTAACCTTAATGTAATTTGACACCACCGAATATATATTTTTAATAATTTTCCATTGTATTATGTCACGAATTAAAAAAGAAAATCAAATTTATTTATATCATCAAGACATTCTTCGTATTCAGAATGCAATTTGCATGGTGTGTCTGATGTGCTCTCTTGACCCACAAAAATACTGCGCAAACGTTGGTATCCGATACCTTAAAAATAAAAATAAAAAGATGTAATTCTATCAGAGCTCTGTAATTCTATAAACATTCCAAATTTACAAATAATGTCGGTTGTGGATGACTATTTAACCATCTTCTGTTTTAGATTATAAAACAAAGCCCGATCCACTCAAAAAAGTAACCAATTGTATTTGAAACACGTCAGACCTAATTCTCTGACGACAAATATAAAATTAGCAAAACAATAATAATGAAATGTCACGCAAAGAAAAATGCAAAAGCAACTGGAAATGCACTTACTTATAAACTGCAATATATTTATTTTAACTCTTTTTTTTAAAGACTTCATCATTATACAGCTCATAATTTTGGTTACATGTCGATAGTCCGAAAGGTCATTAGTCCGAAACCCCAATACAAATATTGTTAATAATAATCCTTGCCCTAACCTTCACTTAAGTCCGAATCCTAACCCTAATCCTGACCATAGTATACAAATATTGACTGCTATGAGGGGCATGGTTAAAATTATAGGCCCAAGGTGATCTCAAAACCATGACTATGCCCCGAGGCGTAACCATGCCCCGAATAAAAAGCAGTCAATATTTGTTTTATATACCAAATCTTAAGATTCTTGTCATCTGTTTGGTTAAAAGCATCGATTTTGGGAAGAAATATTAATAGTTTCAATGCGAACGGCACACAGATTACAATCTGCGCTTTTTGCGTAATTATAGCGCGTGAAAACATTAACGCGTGCGTAATATCATTTACGCCGGGAAAAACGCGCAGTTTGATCGTGACGCACGTGACCGGTCCATAGTTCATTTCCATGGACGGGTCCATAGTTCATTTTGCGGGCATAGTTAATTCAATGACTGCACTTTCAACCAATCAGATGACAGGAATCTTTATATGAGGTATATAATCTTAACTATGACTCTAACCCTTGCCTTACCCCATACCTAGTAACGCTAATCCTAACCCAAAATACCGTAAACCATGACTTGAACCACTTTAGGACTAATGGCCATTTGGACTAGTGGGCGGTTTTTATATATAATCTTAACTTGGCTCACATACAATATTTCAGGTTTAATTTGCTCTTCAGATTGCTGTACAATACTGTTCCCTTCTCTTCGACCAACCATTGTTTTTTATTGAAGGTGAGGGCAATTAAATACACCCAAACTGAACGTGAGGTTTTATGAACAAATTAACCTGTGTCATTAACCCTGGATAGTGTATGCTGCAGACACAGACATGGGATTCAATCCGGGGACAAGGGACGTGCCCCCCCCGCCTTTTGGAAAAAGTACCCGTTTTATTAACATTTCAGCCACTTTTTGACAAGTATATGTGAGTATTGATAAACTACCTGATATCAGCAATAGATGTAAGCATTGATAAACTACCTGATATCAGTAGTAGATACAAGCATTGATAAACTACCTGATATCAGCAGTAGGTGTGAACGTTGATAAACTACATCAGCAGTAGATGTGAGCATTGATAAACTACCTGATATCAGCAGTAGATGTGACCATTGATAAACTACCTAATATCAGTCGTATATACGTGCATTGATAAACTACCTGATATCAGCAGTAGATGTGACCATTGATAAACTACCTAATATCAGTAGTATATACGTGCATTGATAAACTATCTGATATCTGCAGTAGATGTGAGCATTGATAAACTACCTAGTATAAGCAGTAGATGTGAGCATTGATAAACTACCTGATAACAGTAGTAGATACAAGCAAACTACCTGATATTTGCAGTAGATGTGAGCATTGATAAACTACTGATATCAGCAGATGTGAGCATTTACAAACTACCTGTTGCAGTGGATGTGAGCATTGAAAAAACTACCTGATATCAGCAGTAGGTGTGAACATTGATAAACTACTGATATCAGCAGTAGATGCGACCATTGTATAACTACCTAATATCAGTAGTATATACGAGCATTGATAAACTATCTAATCTGATATCAGCAGTAGATACGAGCATTGATAAACTACCTGATATTAGCAGTAGATATGAGCATTGATAAACTACCTGATATCAGCAGATGTGAATATTGATAAACCACCGGATGAAAACAGTAGATGTGAGTATTTATAAACTACCTGATGTTACAGTAGATGTGAGCATCGATAAACTACCTGATATCAGCAGTAGGTGTAAACATTGATAAACTACTGATATCAACAGTATGTGTGAGCATTAATAAACTACCTGATACCAGCAGTAGATGTGAGCATTGATAAACAACCTAATATCAGTAGTAGATACAAGCATTGATAAACTACCTGATATCAGCAGTAGATGTGAGCACAGATAAACTACCTGATATCAGTAGTAGATACGCCGACTGATAAAATACCTGATTTCAGCAGTAGATGTGAGCACTGATAAACTACCGTACCTGTTATCATTAGTAGATGTGAGCATTGATAAGCTACCTGATATCAGCAGTAGATGTGGGTATTGATAAACTATCTGATATCAGCAGTAGATGCGAGCATTAATAAACTACCTGATATTGCAGTAGATGTGAGCATTGAAAAAACTACCTGATATCAGCGGTAGGTGTAAACATTCAAAACTACTGATATCAACAGTAGATGTGAGCATTGATAAACTACCTGATACCAGCAGTAGATGTGAGCATTGATAAACTACCTAATATCAGTAGTAGATACGAGCATTGATAAACTACCTGATATCAGCAGTAGATGTGAGCATTGATAAACTATCTGATATCAGTAGTAGTAGATACGAGCATTGATAAACTACCTGATATCAGCAGTAGATGTAAGCATTGATAAACTACTCATAATAGTCATATCAGCAGATGTGAGCATTTATAAACTACCTGTTGCAGTAGATGTGAGCATTAATAAACTACCTGATATTAGCAGTAGATGTAAGCATTGATAAACTACCTGATATCAGTAGATGTGCGCATTGATATCAGTAGCACACACAGCATTGATAAACTAACTGATATCAGTAGTAGATATGAGCATTGATAAACTAACTGATATCAGTAGTAGATATGAGCATTGATAAACTACCTGATATTAGCAGTAGATATGAGCATTGATAAACTACCTGATATCAGTAGTAGATATGAGCATTGATAAACTACCTGATATTAGCAGTAGATATGAGCATTGATAAACTAACTGATATCAGTAGTAGATATGAGCATTGATAAACTACCTGATATTAGCAGTAGATATGAGCATTGATAAACTAACTGATATCAGTAGTAGATATGAGCATTGATAAACTACCTGATATTAGCAGTAGATACGAGCATTGATAAACTACCTGATATTAGCAGTAGATATGAGCATTGATAAACTACCTGATATCAGCAGATGTGAATATTGATAAACCACCGGATGCAAACAGTAGATGTAAGTATTTATAAACAGCAGTAGATGTGAGCATCGATAAACTACCTACCTGATATAAGCAGTAGATGTGAGCACTGATGAACTACCTGATATCAGAAATAAACACTGATAAAATTCCTGATATCAGCAGATGTGGCCATTGATAAACTACTGATATCAGCCGATGTGACCATTTACGAACTACCTGTCGCAGTAGATGCGAGCATTAATAAACTACCCGATATTAGCAGTAGATGTAAGTATTGATAAACTACCTGATATCAGTAGATGTGTGCATTGATATCAGTAGTACGCACGGCATTGATAAACTAACTGATATCAATAGTAGATATGAGCATTGATAAACTACCTGATATCAGCAGTAGATGTAAGCATTGATAAACTACCTGATATCAGTAGATGTGTGCATTGATATCAGTAGTACACACGGCATTGATAAACTAACTGATATCAATAGTAGATATGAGGATTGATAAACTACCTGATATCAGCAGTAGATGTAAGCATTGATAAACTACCTGATATCAGTAGATGTGTGCATTGATATCAGTAGTACACACGGCATTGATAAACTAACTGATATCAATAGTAGATATGAGCATTGATAAACTACCTGATATCAGCAGTAGATGTAAGCATTGATAAACTACCTGATTTTTTTAGAAAAGTTGGGGGATGAGGCTGTGGATCACGAAATGCCTTTTTAATCAGACGAGGCGCTAAATCAACATGCCATACAAATACTCGAAAAACAAAGTTGGATATGCCAACCAAACAAGTTTCAACAGGATGCATTTAGGGATAATAATATTAAAACAAATCCATCGCCCAAGTTTATAAAATCGCTCATAATTGACAATTTATAATTCATCATTGATGCAGTCCAACTCGATCTGCAAGGCAACTACCATTTGGAGGGTGGTCCCCTATCGTCCATCTTTCAAGCAACTCAGTTACATTTTCACTGGGGGAGCCTAGATGACCAAGGATCTGAGCATAGAGTAGATGAGAAGCAATACTCGGCCGAGGTTAGTACATTAATCGACTATACTGCGCACGAAAAGTTTCCGAACACTTAAAACGAAAGCTATGTCTTAAAGACACTAACACTAAGTTAGTCGATAGATGGAGAATTTTGCCCTGCGTACTTTGACACCTTATTCGACACGATGCCATTTTATCCACAAAGCTATACTCATTTGAATGACAAAAGGTCGAGTTTTAAAAGTGACACATTTAGATATTTCCTTCTTCAAGGCGATTTCTGCTTCCTTTTGTTACGGGTTCAATCATGCAGATGAACACTCACTCCGCTGTGCTCAATCTGCTGCGAGGGAAAAGTCAATGCAAATTTGTGTCACTTTTGAAAAGCTCCCTGTTTTATTCAAATTACTGTAAGGAAAATAAAGTTGTATCGTACCAAATGAGATATCAAAATACGCAGAATGAATTTCTTCATCAATATCGACTACTTGAATATGTAATTTAGTTTGAGTGTCCTTACCATGCCTTAAGGGATCTGGAATGATCGTTTTGAGCGTTTGACAGTATTTTTTGTGGGACATGAGAGCACATCAGACATATCGAATTGCATTCTGAATACGAAGAATGTCTTTCTGATATCAAATAATTTTCATTTTTGAAATTCACGATATAATACAAATTTTACCACAAATATTATTATTAAAATTTGATTTTTTTCACATTTTTGATATATAACAGTCCTCGAAGTAAATTTGATAAATCTAATGATTCTTAAAGTGTATGTAGCTGGGAGGAAAAGCCGACGATCAATTGAAAATTTTGACCTTTCATATTGAAGATATGGATTTTTTTCCAAAAAGACCTAATCTTCAATACAAAAAGGTTACAATTTTCAATTGACCGTCGGCTTTTCATCCCACCTACATACACTTTAAGTATAAATCATCAGATTTATAAAGTTGCCATAAAATGTGTATTACATTGCGAATTTCAAAAAATCTAAATTATTTGATATCAGAAGGACATTCTTCGTATTCAGAATGCAATTCGATATGTCTGATGTGCTCCAATGCCCCACAATAAATACTGTCCAAACGTTCATACCCCATTCCTTGACAAAATGACAAAAATACTGTTCAACATGTTCAAACGTCGCTATCCGATCCCTTTTAAGGACATCTCGAAAACATTTCACTTTCGTCATCAGTTACTATGATAATGATATCATATTTTAACATTAAAAACTCTTTACTATTCACATGTAAATATTAATGCTGATCATACCATATTGATGACTTCCCTATATTGCACAATGTTTACAAAAAGAACAGCGTCGTTTGCATCACATACTGTCGTATCTCAAACGGCTGCCTTTGGTGATTTTTATTATCATTGTTGTATTTTTTATTGTTATCTTATATTTCAGCATGCTTCTTTCTTTTACGAATAGACATGAGGTGTATAAATTTATGATAACACCTCAAAATTAATATATGAAGTTAATTTACAGTGTATCTCATCACAATTTGATGACAATAAGAAAAATCACACAAGGCAGCCTTCAGCCAATGTAGCGTTTCTATGGTAATATTGTCTTCAATTTCCGTTCGTTCTTAAGGGATAGTGTAATATTTGAGGAAAATTTGATATATGGCCTATGTTGCCAATATATATATACTATACCCTTATAAGAGCATCGGCACAGCTATTTTGTGTTCCTTTGATTTAGAGAGGTGGTGAGCACATGGCACTGTATATAGTGCAAGTTCTAATCGCTATTGCTGTTCCAGCTCGAATGGGGCACGATTTAATAGAGAGATTGCGATGTTCCATACGCAGCACGTGGACCGTACGTTTTAACGTACGTTAATACGGTGTTAAATATTGCTAGTCTCGGTTCGAAACTGGATTGTGCTCATTCGTCACCAAGGAGAACTTGACGCCTGGAACAAAGACTATAAGCTACTATGTTACCTGATATAGGTCACTAGAGGGCATAGTGATTGAAAAAATAACGGTGAGCTCAGGTTACCGAGTCTCTGCCTAATTCAAATAGCACGCTTTTGATTTTGACTAAAAACCAAGGTTAACATGCTTGTATTTTTGTGCTCCCCAAATATTATAGTTGTCTAAAAACATATATTTTGGTAGATTAAGGATCACTTGGTCCTAGGTTATAGAATAGTTTGCCAAGTGTAATTAAAGAAGCTAAACGGGTAAATGAATTCAAAAATAGCATTATAAGGTATTTAAAATCTAATTAATACCTCTCATAATCTCATAATTTCTTGTTTTTGCCGACTCTGTACACAATTCACCATAATGTATTATCAAACACTGCTAAATTATTTGTTGCTTTAATTTGCATTTTTATAACTTAAGATGGGTTCTTTGTATGTTTTTATGTTTTTGTGTATAATTAATGTTTTGATTATTTAATGTACAGTTATAATTATATGTTACTAGATTTCGCGGTTCTCGGGTTGGGTGGTTCTCATTATCATTCTCTAATTACCAAACACCCGTTACCCATATACCCGCCCTGACCTTTTAAACTACTATGATATAGGCCTGCGTCTCTTTGTGATCAATATTATACAAATATTGACTGCTATGAGGGGCATTGTTAAAATTACATGCCCAAGGTGATCTCAAAACCATGACTATGCCCCGAGGCGTAGCCGAGGGGCATAGTCATGGTTTTGAGATCACCGCGGGCCTATAATTTTAACCATGCCCCGAATAAAAAGCAGTCAATATGTGTTTTATATACCAAATCTTCAGATTCTTGTCATCTGTTTGGTTAAAAGCATCGACTTGGGGAAATTAAATTAATAGTTTCAATGCGAACGGCACACAGATTACAATCTGCGATTTCTGCGTAATTATAGCGCGTGAAAACATTAAAGCGTGCGTAATATCATGTTACGCTGGGAAAAACGCGCAGTTTGATCGTGACGCACGTGACCGGTCCATAATCCATTTCCATGGACCGGTCCATAGTTCATTTTGCGTGCATAGTTAATTCAATGACTGCACTTTCAACCAATCAGATGACAGGAATCTATATATGAGGTATATAAAATGGGCTATAGGCCTTACCTGGTTCTGGTCCGATGAGATGCACCTGTAAATTAGTCACATGCACACTGTAATGCTTTGCGATACCCGCACTGCGCCCGTCGGTACTCCTCGCACACGCCCGTTGATACTCCGCGTACGCGCTCTGCGGGCACGCGATAGCTCCGCGCGCACGCGATAGCTCGCGGACAGACGGACAAACTCTCTATAATTAGTATTAAGATAAGGTGGTACATCGTTTTCAGGTCTCTTGGCCTTGTGATGTACCTGCCTTCATCAATACTTGTTAATTTGCAATAATTTAATTTACCTCTGTTGTTACATTGTATGCTTTATGAGATTGATGAAAAAATGAAAGATTGATTGATTGAAGATTGATTGATTATCATGACTTTGCTTTCAAAATGAGACTTTTTCGTCCTGAAGATTGGGCGCGTTGCATGAACTTCGACATGAGGTAAAATCAGCATATTTCAATATCTGCGTATGGACATCGCGTATAAATTTAGTCAATTTTTAACACATCGCTGCACCTTTATTATAATGATTTGTTACAAACAAAAGGATCATGATAATAATTAGACTTTCCTTCGTATGTTCGTTATCCTTGACTGTCTTTAACATATTGTGAAATGGACAAATTTTGTGCATTTTCAAAGATGTATCTACGTTGATTTCGCATGTGGAAAATTTTCGAAAGTGGCTAAATACGTGACCTCGCTTCGATACAGGAGAGTGGTTTTGAATAGATTAACGTACGTCCGATACCTACGTTTGGAAATCGCAATCTCTCTATATAATATCTTGATGTTAACGTATCCTGCCCGGTGTATATTTACTGCAAAATCTGGGGAATATTGTATTTTTACCGGTGGTCTGCTATGTCAAAATAGCTGGTACAACATACGGGCGTAACGTACGGGCAGCCACTGCACCCTCATTTGAAGCAAACATTAATAAAAGAAAAATGAGTTTGATTTTTTTAAATAAAATATACTTTCAGATGCACATCGTACACTACGATCGAGAAAAATTTGATAATTTCGACGACGCAGTAAAGGTAAAAAATGGTGTAACTGTGCTGGGGATATTTTTACAGGTGAGTAATAAATAAAAGAAAGTAAAATAAATAAATAAATAAAGTAAAATAAATGAACTAGTTAAAGCCATAATGTGTGATTTGCTTTACAGCGACGCCCTCAATTTTACTCGGATTTCTACTTTTTGCATAATTATAATGCCCAGTGGTGTACTAAAATACCACGTAAAAGACTAAGCCTGAAGTGCTTTAATATGAGTAAAATTTAACTTTTTATATTAAAACCGGGTCGACCCGGTTTTATTCAGAGTTCATCGATCGATTGCATGCTAACATCTCCCGTGGATGTCAGCTTATGTGTACACACGTCGAGCGCGATGCTCCGTCCAGTATTACATGTTACGATCGGCGAGCGTAGTACACGCATTGTAGGCGCTGGAATAAAATCGCAATTTTCTTCGTTATAGTTTCTTCTTATATATACCTCATTTGTTTGGCTCGAAATTAAAAGGGTATAATGTGATCAGTGAAAACAAACATTTAAATAGGAATCTATTCTTTATGCAAATCGCACATTATTGCTTTAATTCACTAATCATTGACAGCTACTAATCAATTAATAATAATGAATTAATTAAATAATTAACAATAATTAATTCAAGGCTTAACCCGCTTATGGTCCCATCAATAGGCACATTTCTTCCATCGAGATTGAGATTTTGGTATTAGTGGGAAGCTCTCATTTTTTCTCATTGAAATTTATGGTTGAAATCAATTAATAATTAATGAATTAATAATTATTAATTAAATGGTGTACAGCTATTTATTCATTTTGAGTTGAGATACCGTAGAACCGCGTCTACAAGCATATGGTCGAATCCAACGAAAAGTGTACATGGCATGTTCAGGGCCATAACTTGAAAGTATCAATCAATTGGCATTCGTTTTTTGTATTGTGTTTATTCGCCTTGATCATACGCTTCGCGCCATATATAATAAGACCCCCCTTCTGTGAAAAACTTAGACACATAGACCCCAAAACATGCTATTTTTACCAATTTTTTGAAAATATTTCTTAAAGTATTTTTAAAAACATCTAAACCAGTTATGAAAAGAAGTCATTGGATTGAATCTAAATCGATTTCCTGAAAGGTGTGTATTCAAAGATTGCCTGTTCAATTTTTCACATATTTGTACATAATTATGAATTTTTGTGATAATTTTTTTGAGTGGTATTTTTTACATTACCTACGAATACAATTTTTCATAGCACTAGATATATCTTTAAAATATGGAAATCACTAATAAATGCGCAATTGATACAAGCTTTGATATGTCCAATACTGAAATGCATTGCATTCGGACATCTTTATTATTGTGTTTAGCTGCCAGAAATTCTAAATGGCACAAAGGTAGGTTTGGTAAAAATATGCATTACCTCCGAATACATGTTAAAAGCTGTGCCATTTCCACAAAGTGAGAGAATAGGAAACAATAGTTCAGCAATAGGTGCTGGGTAATACACTCTTTATTTCTACCAAGTTTCAATAACCTGCGTTTAAATATTTCTGAGATGTCAACAATAAAAGCAAGTATTCGTAGGTAAATTTCGGTAACCGAATGTTACCTACGAATACACTTTGACATCATGACAGTATTGTGAAACACCGCCATTCATGCCAATGCCCATATTGGTACATAACGAAGGCCTGTATGTTTGCTATCAAATCATATGTCAATGAAAGTTGCGAATTCACATACATGCCCACCATGCAAAACTGAATACGGCTTAATTGGTGAAAAATATGTACTGAAATAGACGACGGTCTGCTCATTTGAAAGAAAAATCAGATTCAAAGAAGATTAGAAGGGGATAAATACTTGGATTTGTCAACTGTCATGTGTGCTTCATTTTAAATGTTTACCGACCTTCTGGTTTCTGAGTAATTTGTGTCCAAATTGATTTATTCGAAGGTAACTTTTGACGTTTTCGCTAAGGTTACCTACGAATACCATGGAAAAACGACTGTTCTCATTGTCTCATGATCTAGACAACACATTGATGGACCCTGGTATAAAGCTAATTGTAGTTGCCCTCAAACGAAAGGCCACAAGACGTAACTGACTCCAAGATGGACTTCACAAGTCTGCAATAACGGTTTTAAGCGATTTGTGTGCAATTAAGCAAATTAAAGTCACTTTAGTGCCTTTGTTTCTTACTTCAATCCTCTTTCAACCGCTGTGAACCGACATTATTAATACAATGATAGGGTCTAAAGTAACAATAACCGCACATAAAGAAAATAATACATTCAAAGTGCTTTATAAAATGAAGTTTTGATTGCGATATCCACCAAAAGTCTAATTCTTACCTACAAATACTGAAATGTTACTTACGAATACAGCATAATACATGACATGTGTAATGAAGTGTCCCTACCAATGGAAATTAATTGTCAAAACTTTAAGCGGTACCCCAGGACACTATTATTACCCATATACGGATTCATTCAACAATTATTTATTAAGTAAAATTGCTGATTAACTACTTGTATATCAAAATGAAGTGGTCAAAATCTTGCTAAAAGCATTTAAAAAAATTGATCTAAGGTAATAGCATTTATTCATTTGGACGTACCATCTGAAAGAGATCCAAAAACTACAATTTTATTAATTCATTACCATAATAGCAAAATTTAAACCTATAAACTCAATATAGATATTGTTAAATCGCTCATGTTACCTACGAATACCCGGGTTTCTTCACCTTTTCATTGTATAAAGCGTTAGGTGTATGCGTATAATTCCTAATATTCTTGAAAACATATATCATACTCGTTCTTATACAATGTGTAAATTGATTTATACTCATTTGATAAATAAAATACAGAAACTGACCTAAACTTAATTTTCAAAAATAAACTAGCATAATT
The DNA here is from genome assembly GCF_039555335.1 of Amphiura filiformis. Taxonomy (NCBI): domain Eukaryota; kingdom Metazoa; phylum Echinodermata; class Ophiuroidea; order Amphilepidida; family Amphiuridae; genus Amphiura; species Amphiura filiformis. The sequence goes on from NC_092629.1 coordinate 88,362,491, forward strand.
GACTAAGATCATATTGATGGCGTTATAAAAATAAAAACAAATATTTTCTGGTTGGGTTAGCATTTTCCTGACACCCTGTGGTCTACATTACACGAAAAAAGCGTTAATGGGAATATTCCATTCGTTTTAGGTTGATTAGTATTGCGATAGTGAAAGCATCCTAGTGGTATTCGTAGGTAACATTGGGTTTTGATATCACATTTACTATCACACGTCCTGGATTTATTTTTCAAGATTAGTAATAGCACTTTTGGTTCCTATAAGGCCAATATGTCATCAATCAATGGGCAAAAGGAAAAAATTGTGGAGACATCTTTATTTCGGATTTTTATTTTTGGCCCGTGGACACTTTTGGTTGGATTCGACCATATATGGTGTTTTTTATGAAAGCTAAATTAATTCGAAGCAAGCGTAAATATACCAAAACAATAGATTGGTCTTAAAATAATACTTGTTTGTATATGCTTGAATCCGTAATTTATTTGCTCAAACTCTATAATGGCGCCTGGATTAATGTAGCTTTCATCAGAACCACTCTATATGCTTGTAGACGGGGTTTACGGTACATGTCCTTCATTAACATACAGGTAGCTGCTGAAGACAATCCCGGGTTTGAAGCACTCCTACAAGGTGTAGCGGCTGTGCCATATCGAGGTATGAATTCATCAATCAAGGGTATATAATAGAGCCACCCTCTAATATAAGGTTATTTTACGACTAAAATGTAATATAATATTCCCGGATAATATCATGAAAATGGTAGCAAAACTGATTTCGGGCACTTTTTGGCTGAATTATTCATCCCTTGAAAGCTTTCATGTTTTTGAACTAAATCTATTTCCTGTCTGTGTATTTATGGCACTTCACACGTGGTGTAACTTACGTGAGCATAGGAAAGTGGTTCTTGAAGCCCCCCCCCCCCTCCTTTGGCTTCTAACGGTAATGCATTTTGGCCTTGGTTATAGCCAGTGGTGACAGAGTGCCCCCTGACCAAAATAAACGAGAAAAGTGCCCCTCTGACAAAATATGAAAGAGAAAATTGGGAGGGAAAAAAGAAAATGGAAAATAATAGGAAAAGAAAATGGGAAAGGAGCCCGTTTTCCAATAACATTCACCCCGATAGTATATACCAAAATAGTGCAAAATACCTAATTGTTGCGTGCTACGCCCAATACAGCCCTTTTTGGTACAGTGTCTTACTGAAAAAAAATTGTGCAAGTTAAAAGCGCACTCTCTGGCAATTAGAAAATACCGTTGTGACATGATGCTTACATCAACGTCAAGGGCATAGTCTTAGCTCTCAAATACCGTTTGTTCTGTTCAATTTGCTTGTTTTAATCTCGAGATATGTTTAGTTAAAGACGAAAGGGTAAAATCACAATTGTGCCACTTTTACTAGGGAAGAGGGCTTTACATGTAACAGTAATAGCATCAAGTTTGTCCAGAGTTCCTTCGTGAAATAAAAAGAATGCATCAATTACACAATACAAATTTTTTGACTGTTTTATCATGATACAGGAATGATGGTTCTCTTTTCCTACAACAGTTTAAAAGATAAATAAATATTTCACATTCTGCTGTAAAAATTGAATACATGTGCATGTCAATGATTTTCATGGTAAATACTGTTCTTTTAGTCACTTTAAGACATGATAAAAGACAAACAAATATTGCACACTTATAGGGTAATGAACGTGTATTACTCATTGGGAGAGAAATATTAGACAAAATAGTGCACGCGCGCTGATGTTGATGCGTCTAATACATGAGCCCCGAAGGGGGTAGTGCATTAGACGCATCAACATCAGCTATCATTGATTTACATGTTCAGCTCTCTTCCCTAGTAAAAGTGGCACAATTGTGATTTGACCCTTTCGTTGTTAAATAAACATATCTCGAAATTGGAACAAGCAAATTGAACGGAACAAACGGCATTTGAGAGCTAAGAGTGCGCCCGTGACGTTGATGTTAGCATCATGTCACAACGGTATTTTCTAATTGCCAAAGAGGGCGCTTTTCACTTGCACAATTTTTTTTGAGACAGGCTGTATATCGCACCGATAATACCGGGTCAAAATGATGCAACTGGGAAATGTTTTTCGTAGATTTTTGCCTCGAAATTCATATTGTGCCCCCTCTGAACAATAAAGCTGCCTACCCCTTGGTATAATTCGGCCCTAATAAGTCACTTCATATATATGTTATCATGGTTATAGAACCATGTTTTTGATTGATATCGGGTTTTTTTAAGGGAACACGCATGACTTCGAGGAGGTATTTCCCATCTCCGGTATGCTTCCAACCGACGAAGAACGCACACAATTCTTCTTCTATGAAGGCTCACTAACAACTCCTGTATGTAATGAAGGGATCCAGTGGATTGTTTACAAAATGCCAGTACCAATATCGGAAAAACAGGTAAGTAAACCTGTTTTGAATACGTTATCGTCATATTACATGCAAAGAAAAAAAATTAAAATTAAAAAAACTGACACCGGTACCTGATGTAATTTCAACCAAGTATTTCACTGTTTCGTAGTGAATGTAGATGACGGCGTGCTGCCATTCATACTACAGTTGATTCATAAAAATAAGGGATAATTCTAGCCAAATTTGGACACCATCCGGCTATTTTCCCTATATTAATGAGTCGCTATTAGCGACGGTCATACTGTTATGGTTGAGCGAGCAACGTATGACCACTACACAGGTCAATGTTCACAAATATTGGTCATAATGCCCATATTTTGGCATTTGGGAAATACACAAATATTATACACAGAAATATATACGCTAGAAATGACCATAGACAGAAAACAGCCAGCTCCTCTTTTGATGTTTACTGAGGTATGACGAGTGTTGCCTTCAGCACGTAAGATTGGGAAAGCTATTTAGCATAACAAAGGGTTAGTTTCCATTATACTGTGGAGCAAGGAAAGTGGTTATTTGCATTATAAATACACTATTAAATCACGGCGAGATGCAAATTGGGTGATGATGTGATAGCTCATTAAAGCATGGAAGAAAGAGATAAGAAGGAACCACAACGAACGCATTCACTTTGTCCACTCCCTTTACCGACATTTAATTGACATTGTTATTCATGAGGATTTACTTTGATCAATACCCCGCGTTAAATAGGTGATTGGTATTGTATTCCATGTATTTGCATGTCTTCTGAAGCGTGTGTGAAGGATGATTTGAACTAATGACCTTCCGTGCAAGCACCCTATAGGATTTTCTCTGGTGACGTGATCATCGGTCATTGATGGCCTACATCTTTTCTTCCATTTTGCCCAATTTTTCCGAACTTTGATGACTTTTTTCTCAGAGTTGGCAGTCTTTGGCACTGAAACGAGTTAGCTAGTTACGATTATACACATATAAACTATTAAATTAAACAGGTTTTATGTACCGGACTCAACCGGAACATTGTGCATTATTTAAGAACATTTTACATCTATTTTTCATCGAAAAAGTCACCAAAATCTTACCTTATTTGCTAAAGATGAAACTCAGCAAAAAAACGGCCGATTTTGTTTACCTTTTCGATGTTTTATAGGACATTTTCTACACAACACGATCAAGAAAACAGTTTGACTGTAGATCCCAAAACAAAGCTACTATGCATGTTCAGAGCATCAGTGAAATTCCATAATCTTACTTCTGGTTAGCGTTTGTTTGTTCGT